>NW_024412377.1:108333210-108338291 GCF_014898765.1 Herpailurus yagouaroundi
TATTTGTTTATATATAAATACACGTATACATATAGACCAGCAATATACATAGGTGCATATATGTATAGAGACAAGCAATTAAGTGTTATTCATGTGGTTTTTCCTTTTTTTAAAGTCACGTCTTGTAGAGCAGAGGAAATAAATGAATATAGTTACTGCTCTCGAGCTGTGCTATATGTAGACAGCTTTTTAGAGGAGTTGTAACTAACCCTTCAAGGGCTAAAAATATCAAGAGTGATTTTTAAAGGTGATCTTAATGGAAAATCATTATTTAACTATTCAGTGTCCAAGCAGACAGACGTCAGGGCAATATTTTATCAAACAACTTTCATTAAACGTAATTACTTGGAGCAGTTCTAAAATACACACTGCCTGCTGACCTTCTGTAAAAATGAACACCTATACCTCAGAAATCAGTCGTCAGTGTGCTTTATTTTAAAGTCTTCTGTTGTTTAAAAACAACATACTGGTTTCACAGTTAGAAAAAAAAATAATGGTCCAAAGTAATAGATAAATCATAAAAAATCAGCTAATCGGACTGATCAATTCTTCACCTAGGTCTTTGTCAGAATAGATTTTACAATGCCGCGTAAAGTCAATGAACAAACAAAACAGATGTATCCTCACTGACATGTTTCCCAGGGTGCAAGCATGCATGAAACACGGCCGTGCTCTCTTGCACCTCCCCATATAAATAATAAAGTGACAACAAATTTTCCTCAAGTTCATTTTAGATTTCGTTTTCTCTCTAATCGACACATCTGTTAAGAAGGCTCTAACAGGGTGAAGGTCATTAGACTGCTATCTTTTCCAAGCATGAAAAGGCTAACTTCCAACAGGCCACGGGAGAGCCCTTGTCTAGATTCCATGCCACCTGTCATCTTGTCACTGATAATAGCATGGTTCTTTAAGTTGATGTGAGTCATTACTATGTCACTTGTTTCCCGAGTAGGCCTCCGGTCCTTAAGCAATAGTGTTAGTACCGCTGAGGGAACAGTGCCTGGCCAGTTCTAGCCGTGAAGACCAGAGAAGGTGAACACTTTGTATGTGGACTGTCACGTGCTTCCTCTATCCCCACCCAAACACCCTCTCCTGCGGCTGGATTTTTGTACCACCTTTGTGTGTTCCATGTTGACACATTAGTAGTTAAATTAGTCACTGCCAAGTGCTAGCCACACCAGGGATTCAGGACCTTTGTGATCACATCCATTTCATATAGAAAGCATTCTTCTCCATGGTCACAAACCCCACCCCTCATATCAGCTAAGGTCTAATGATAAAGCACTGGGCACGGGGAGGTCTGTGGTGGGGAAGTGTTGAGAGAATGTACCAAGTGCTGGGCAAAACTCTACCTCCATTCCCACTGGGCCCAACAACCCAAAGTGTGAAGAGAATTCCTACAGATGGGTCAAGGGAATCTGCTGGGTTAATTTATGCCTCCTCAGCCCCAAATTCTTCTGTTGAAATCCTCACTCTCACTACTTCAGAATGAGATCTTATTTGGAAATAGATCATTGCAAATAGAATTAGTTACATTAGCATGAGGCCGTGCTGAGTAGGGTAGGCCCCTAATCCGGTGTGACTGGTTTCCTTAAAAAAGACAAAATGTGGACACAGACACACACAGGGAGAAGGACACTGAAGACGAAGACAGATGCTTCAACACACCAAGGAACAACCAGCATTGCCAGCAAATCACCAGAAACTGGAAGAGAGGAACAGATTCTTCCTCCCAGTCCTCAGAAGGAGCCAAGCCTCTCTGTACCTTGATCTTGGATATCTAGCCTCCAAATCTGAGGTTTAATCTACCCAGTGTGTGGCATTTTGTTACTATAGCCCTAGCACAGACTAATTCAGAATTGTTCTCCCTTCCTTCCCTTTGATGGCTGGCATATTCTTTTGGGGCACACATAATCCCCTTTGATGATTTGACCAGTGAGGGTTAAAATTTTGAAAGCAAAAACACCTGTAGTAGAAAGGGAACATACAGGGCAGAGTGGGTGGCTTGGAATGGCTGCCAACCAGGCCTCTTGTACTAATAAGACCTCCTCCATCATGTGGATTAAGAAAGCTGTGAGGGCTGCCTCCATGCATTTCCATACTCTCCCACCCCACATACTGGCTGCTGTCTCAGCCCCAGTGTGGGAGCGAAGCGTTACTGATGGAGCTGTGAATCTGTATTCTCCCTCTCCCCGCCCTCCCAACTTCCTAGCAAACGGAACAGAGAACAGACAAGAACCAGCTCTAAGGGGGGACTGGGAAAAATGGAGCCGAAAAGTCAAATGGTCAAACAAAACGAAAACCGACTAAAAAAAGGGAAAAAAGAACATGAGGAGAGATGGGAGGAGAAAAGGAGAGAAAACTAGGGAGCAGGAAACTAATTGCTGGAGGGAGAAATCTGAAATCTAGGTACGAATCTCTAGGACAGTGATTATATCATTCTCAGAAGCCATTAGGAAACTAAGATTCTTCTTGTGATCATATGTTCACATCTCAATAAATTCTCTCTCGAATTCAATCATCAAACTTCAGGCATGATGCTTTTGTTTTTTGTTTTTTGGTTTATAGCTTAGTTCTATAAACAAAGTCTGTGATTCTGAGTGAATTAACGCAGAACACTGGAATGATGAAACCAGGACTCAGAAGTCATTCAATGCAGCCCTCTCAATGAGGTGTACAGAGAATTTAACAGACTTGTCCAATGTCTCACAGCCTTTTGCCAGAGCTAGGCCAAAAGATTTTGTAAATATTACATCGTTTATGAGGAATACAGTTTGATTCATACAAAGAAAACATTTAAAAAAATTTTTATTGTTTGTTTATTTTTGAGGGGGAGAGGGAGGGAGGGAGGGGGAGAGAGAGAGAATGAGCAGGGGAGGAACAGAGAGAGAAGGAGACACAGAATCCAAAGCAGGCTCCAGGCTCTGAGCCCCCGATGTGGGGGCTAACTCAGGAAACCGTGAGATCATGACCTGAGCTGAAGTCGGAGCTTAACCGATTGAGCCACTGAGGTTACCCCCCTACAAAGAAAATATTTCTAAACTTAAGTGCTTTTAAACCCTCACCTATCCGTATTGTTGTTAAGGTATTAAAGAAGAAGGCTTTTGATAGCATTCTGGGAAGCCTCGACCTGGAAAATTCCCCCAAACATAATGAAAGGAACTAAGGGCAACAAAAATGTATTTCAACCGAAATAATGATTTGAAAAATATTTGATGAATAAATTTATTTTTCATGTAGGTGTATCATAACCTGAATTTTGAATGTCTTATTAATAATTATACTCACACGAATCTGAATTTCATAATAGCATTGCTACATGCTACTCAGCCTTGTGAGTGCTTGATGTATGTTCACTTACTCAGTCCTTAGGGTGTCATCTGATTCAGTCCCATTATTTATAAACCCATTTTGCTGATGAGGAAACTGAGGCAGAGAAGGACAGTTATCTACCTTCATCAGGTAGTTACACTATCTGTAAAAGGCACGGCTGAGATTTGAACACAGGCCGTGGAGCTCCAAAGTCGGTGTAGTGACACCGGCGGGCGTGCCAGCCTGACATCTATCACCCTGGGAGGCAATTTGCATATCCATCCACACACATTACTTGTAAGTGCTAAAGCTAGGACTTTATCCCAGTCTAATCTGATGTCGAATCAAAGCTCTTTGCCATCACACGATGCTGCCTCGCACATTTTCCTACTTAAACCTCACTTTCACTCTGTCAGCAGCCACTAACAGAAGGTAGTGGTGAGAAGGAGATGAAGTGAGACACAGGCGCCATAAAAACAGTGCCGGAAAAGGATTCCCAACCCTCAGCCCACCAGCCACAGCATTATCTCTTAGGGTCTCCTGGAGACCGTCGGCTCCTACGGGTTGTTTCTAGCCTGCGTGCTGTGCTCCTTTCATTCTCGAGATGTGGTGTGTTTGATAGAATAGACACCAGACTAGGGAGCCATAGCCATGGTTTCCAGGCTTAGAGCAGCCTTGGACTGACACAGCGTCCTCTACAGGCTGGGGAGTCACATCCTTGGCCCCCCCAAATCCTCTCAACTACCGCACGGTGAGCATCACAGGTAGTTTGCAGAGAAGGGCATTGAGATTCAGACAGTGAAGTAATGCCATCCAGGTTACAGAAGATGGTACTCCATCCTGGTCTGCCTGAATGCTAACTCTTCTCGCATACTCAACCCGGTTGCCTGTAAAGTCGCTTGAAATCCTCTAAATATTAAAAGACAAAACGAGGAAATTGTGCTGAATCAGTATGTTCTGTGCCACGAAGCCCTAGGGATTCTTTAGCCGTGTCTCAGAAGTCATTTTGGGAAGGAAGTCCAAGGACACCTGGCTCGACAGACACCTGCCTCTGATGTGTGAACTGCACACACACACACACACACACACACACACACACACACACACAAATACCAAGCAGGGCACAGCAATGCCACTTTTGACCTGCCTTACAAATCTGACTTTCCACATTCAGACTGAAGAAGATTCTGCTGCTAAAACAGATTTGGGGACCATGGCAGCAAAGTCATCTTTGAGGCCCCCTTAGCTTTAATACAAAGGAGAAAATCAGCACCCTCAAGGGACAGCAACTGTCGTAAGTCAGTGCAGGCAGAGGAGACCCAGGACTCACCTGGCTGGCTCTGTCCAGAAGACCTCAGTTGCTGTGCCGCAACTTTTGCTGATCTAGACACAATTTGAGAAAATGTTTTGACTGTGTCTGTGAACATGGCCTTCTTACCCAGGGCCAGCTAGTGAGAAATACAGTGGGAGTTTTCTCAGTCAGGGATGAAAGGGGTTTTTATTTTCTTCTTCTTTTATCTTGCTTCATCCTCTTTTTACCTTGTCTACCTCCAACTCGGTCTCCTTCCTCTGGCCCCGAAGCCAGGGCATAAACAGGAAAGGAGTGGTCTTTGCTGCTAAGGAGTGAGTGAATTGGGGGCACCTGGGTGGCTCAGTTGGTTAAGCGTTGGACTTCAGCTCAGGTCATGATCTCATGGTGCATGAGTTTGAGCCTTGTGTTGGGCTCTGTACTGACAGCTTAGAGCCTGGAGCCTGCTTCAGATTCTGTG
>NW_024412377.1:108338691-108389446 GCF_014898765.1 Herpailurus yagouaroundi
ACACACACACACACACACACACACACACACACACACACACACACAAATACCAAGCAGGGCACAGCAATGCCACTTTTGACCTGCCTTACAAATCTGACTTTCCACATTCAGACTGAAGAAGATTCTGCTGCTAAAACAGATTTGGGGACCACAGCAGCAAAGTCATCTTTGAGGCCCCCGTAGCTTTAATACAAAGGAGAAAATCAGCACCCTCAAGGGACAGCAACTGTCGTAAGTCAGTGCAGGCAGAGGAGACCCAGGACTCACCTGGCTGGCTCTGTCCAGAAGACCTCAGTTGCTGTGCCGCAACTTTTGCTGATCTAGACACAATCTGAGAAAATGTTTTGACTGTGTCTGTGAACATGGCCTTCTTACCCAGGGCCAACTAGTGAGAAATACAGTGGGAGTTTTCTCAGTCAGGGATGAAAGGGGTTTTTATTTTCTTCTTCTTTTATCTTGCTTTATCCTCTTTTTACCTTGTCTACCTCCAACTCGGTCTCCTTCCTCTGGCTCCGAAGCCAGGGCATAAACAGGAAAGGAGTGGTCTTTGCTGCTAAGGAGTGAGTGAATTGGGGGCACCTGGGTGGCTCAGTTGGTTAAGCGTTGGACTTCAGCTCAGGTCATGATCTCATGGTGCATGAGTTTGAGCCTTGTGTCGGGCTCTGTACTGACAGCTTAGAGCCTGGAGCCTGCTTCAGATTCTGTGCCCCCCCCCCCCCCCGCCACCCTTTACTGCCCCTCCCTGGCTTGTGCTGTCTCTTAAAAATAGAACATTGAACATTGAAATGAACATTGAAAAAAAATTTTTTAACAGGCACTTGGGTGGCTCAGTTAGTTAAGCCTCTGACTTCGGCTCAGGTCATGATCTCACGGTTGGGGAGTTGGAGCCTTGTGTGGGGCTCTGTGCTGACAGCTCAGAGCCTGGAGCCTGCTTCAGACTCTGGGTCTCCCTCTCTCTGCCCCTCCCCTGCTCATTCTCTCCCCCCACCCCCTTCCTCAAAAATAAACATTAAAAAAAAAAGAGAAATGAGTGGATTCACTTACTCCTTCAAGTTCTGCCTTTGCAGCACCTGTGTTCCTACTCAGAGCAAAGCTTTGGTGCTTGGGTGAGAGCTGTGAGGCAGGCATCTTGACACATGCGTGGAGAGCTAAGTTTTCTGTTTCCCTGTCCGTTCAGTTCATACCCCTTTTGCTAAAAACCAGGTATGTAGAAAAGAATGAGGGCAGTCAAAGGCAAATGATATTCATAGTGATGTTGATCATACCTTTTTAAAAGGCACTTATCGAGCTCTATTTTACACAGCATAAACTTCACTCATTTTAAGTGCGCAGTTGAATGACTTTTAGTAAATACATAGCTGTACAGTCATCACCGAATTTAATTTGGGAGCACTTTGATCACCCCAAAAAGTTACCTCAAACTCATATGCAGAAACTCCCTGTGGCCAGATCTAGGCAACCACTGGTCTACTTGCTGATGCTTATAGATGTGCTTTTTCTGAGCATTTCATATGAAAGGAATCAAGGATCTGTGGCATTTTGTGACCGGTGTCTTTGATTTAGCATACTCTTTTTGTGGCTCATCCATATATTAGCGTGTTTTAGTATTTCACTCCTATTCACATAATACCTTTTTAATGTGTGTGTGTTTTTTTAAATTTACTTTTGAGAGAGAGAGAGAGAGCGCCAGCAAACGTGAGAGGGGGTGGGACAAAGGGAGAGGGAGACACAGAATCTGAAGCAGGCTCCAGGCTCTGAGCTGTCAGCACAGAGCCCGCTGTTGGACTCAAACTCACAAACCGTCAAAGGCCAGTCAACATGACCTGAGCTGAAGTCGGACGCTTAACAAACTGAGCCATCCAGGCACACCTTACGTAATACCTTTTAAAATGGCAGCAATATGTAGAGGAAGGATGATGGATTTCAGAAGCAAGCAACGTGGGGCCGAATCAAAGTCATACCACTTCTTAGTTGTGTGGATTCGGGCAAGTTCCTTAACCTTTCTGAGACTCATTTGCAAAATAAGGATATTAATCCCTCCCTCAGAGGATTATTTTATGAATTAACTGGATTGTCCTGGAAAATGATGGGTACTCAAGAAATCCAGTCTTGGCCTTTACAGTCCCTGGGAACCTTTGCTTTTCTTAACCCTGCTTCAAATTTTAAAGTGAATGCTTCAGTCTTGCTACCAGCTTTCACATCAAGTTTGATATGAGAGCCCACATACCTAGCAATATCAGGAATGGAATACCACCAAGGGGAATCATATCCTTCATTAATGAAACCCAAATGGTGAGAAGCTAAAGGGATTTCCTTCAATTATATTTCTGTCATGTTTTATTTTTTTTTATTTTTATTTAAAAAAAATTTTTTTTTCAACGTTTTTATTTATTTTTGGGACAGAGAGAGACAGAGCATGAACGGGGGAGGGGCAGAGAGAGAGAGAGACACAGAATCGGAAACAGGCTCCAGGCTCTGAGCCATCAGCCCAGAGCCTGACGTGGGGCTCGAACCCACGGACCGCGAGATCGTGACCTGGCTGAAGTCGGACACTTAACCGACCGCGCCACCCAGGCGCCCCTGTCATGTTTTAGAAAAAGGTTAAATTGTATTTATTATTTTAAAGAGGAAAATGTTTCAAATTGTATCTGAGAACATTCTACAGAGTTGGCTTTACCTCTTCAAGGCTCTAAGAACACCATATTTTCCCACTAAATCTTAAAAAAAAAAAAAACAAAAGAAACTGCTCTCAATAACATCAACCCTCAGATAGATAAAAGTAAGTAGCAAAGGGCTCTCAACTTCTGAGTATGTAAAATCCATCTCACATCCTCCGAACTCAACTTTGAGTCAGGAATTTCAGACTCCTTCTTTCCTGAAACTTTGGAAGAGTCTGAACTTCATGTGTTTAGTAAAACAGACTAAACTGAACTCCTTGTTTGTTTCTCCCCATTTGAATTGGAACTTAAAGAGGTCATGAATATAATCCCATTGGGTACTCTTGGACACACAGTTTACAAAGATGCTACTCTTTAGCTCTGAGCATAAAATTTCCTGTTCCAAACCCATTCGCCCTTCTGAATCATGGTTTCTCTACAGTTTTTATTCCACCACTATTCCCCTTTGTGTTTCTGATTGTTTTTCCTCCTTTCATCTCTGGGATTTGTCACACCCGCATTTCTTCCCCCAATTCCTTAAACACTGAATTCCCTTCCATCTCCTTTATGGAATCCCAGATTCACTTCCTGTTACTCATAGTATAACAGTTAAACAGAAAAGGCTAAGGCTTCTCAGTATTTCTACTAAATAAAATAGATTTGTGGCATACTTTATCTCTCACTTCAAGGACATTAGATAGTGTATCTTTCTTCATGATAGAAATGCCACTTGTTAAATGTAATTATTAAGAAAGGCAACGTATGGTTTTCTAATCTGTATATACCAATAATAGTCACTATACATATTATGGGTATTATACATATTATTTACGTTAAAGATGGCAAAGAATGATTCTTTCAAATAAGTAAATTAGATACAATTCCTACATGTGATCAATCTGCAACATTATCAGGTTAGTCTGACTTAAACTTTGAGCGTGATAGACATACACAGATAAGCAGATAAAGGCTATAGCCAGATAAAATCAAGCACTTAAATTAATGTATTAGTGTAAGGATTTCTGTGTTTCCATGCCCTGCGCTCTTATTTGAAAATAGTAACTGTTGACAAAAATCCATGACTAACTTCTTTCCTGATACTGAGAGATCAGGAAGAAGTAAATGGTATCTCAGAAGAGAAGCTTTCACTCTATTACCACCTAAAGTAGGCTTGGGAATCTGTAAGTGTGATAAAAATAAAAATAATGGGGAGGGGCCTATAAAAAACCTAGGTTTAGGTAGATTTGTGAATATCCCCAATTTTTAAATTAATTTTCTTATGTTAAAACTTCCTTTTCATACACTACAGTGAGGAGAGTACTTTATATCCAAGACTTTATTTTAGAGATTTTATTTTAAATGGTATCATAGGAGATTATCTGATGGTATAAATATAGTTGCATAAATACAGGATTTAGCAAAGATTTCCTCTCTACTGTATAGGCCTTTTGTGCAGTAGATGTTTAGCAGCAGATGACAAGTAATCTTGAGGCATGATGATTTAACTTCATTTTGATAGCCAAACTTGCGACAAAAAAATCTTAAGCCCCAAGTTCCAATATGTGGACAGCATATTGAAAGTTAATTTTTTTAAAAAAAAGCACTTAATACCCAAATCTTTCAATATATGTCCATACAAGGATCACAAACCTTCAGATTGTAATTTGGCATATAGCTTGCCTGTAGCTCTCAAAATAATTCTGATCTCAGAGTGATTTGGTTAAACCCCCACATTTGCAAAGATCACCTCTGAGGTCTTGGCCACAGTAAATTACTGTCAGCATCCATGCATCATGTATATGAGTTACCAAATAATGCCGAGAGTCTCCTACCCTGAGATGGCAGCAAGTTTTTGGTGTGCCTGGCGGGCCATTTCACAGCCTTTGGTTCTGGTCTTGTGCATTTCCGCCCGGAGTGAGGGGCAGCTGACAGAGACATCCCCGATAGAGATGACCATCTCTCGGTACAGGGCCACTTGAGTGTTGAACTCTTGGACAAGCTGGAAAAGAATTGAATTTCTTTCACGAAACATCATTAGAATGTTTCCTATTGCGGTGTACAGAAAGGTGGGCTTTCAGTGACCCCTCAGCCAACTCCACAAGTTGCCAGCTAAGGAGCCTCCAAATTGTTTAATGATCAAAGCACTAAGATGGTAAGTTTCTCTTTGTCCAAGACACGCGTTTATTTTTCATGGGTAAGTCTGGTCGTGGAAGCTCTATTTCAGGACCTACTCACCCCCACCCATTCAGACTCCGTTTCTGAAGAGCAAGAACATATGCCACTCCCAGGTCACTAGAGTTTGATGCTGGGAAGTCTTACATAGAATGCTCCCCTTTAGTACAGCAAAGATAAGGACGTGTACTTGCGAAGGGATAAAGGCCATAGGTAGGCTGCCATAGGCAAACCTTCACCTCTGGCCAGGCCACTGAACCACACTGGCTCAGGAGCCTGAAGGGAAGACCGGCCACAGCCTGGGCGCTGGAACCTTCGTCCCCTCTGCAGCGCCCCGTGTGCTGTGTTTGGGTTTATTTGCTGCTGTCTCCCCACAAAGCAGCACCCCCAGCTTCCCAACCCCTCCCTCCCTGGTAAGCAAGACAGTTCACCGAGTCTTTCGCATCCACCATTCTCTGAGGAGGTAGAGGCATGACTTACAGCCGGTGACCCTAAGTCCCTTGCCGCGGCACTTCTTTGTGGGGGCATTACGACCCGGCTGTCACCCTGAATCTGGGGACTGCAGATTTAAAAATAGTGCATGTGCACGTGATCGACATGGAGGAGCTGAGGGTGGGGGAGTGGCTGGCAGTCAAGCAAACGATTAACATACAAGACTACCCCCACCTCCTCTCCAAAAAAAAAAAAAAAAAAAAAAAAAAAAACACCCAGTTTTCACCTACCATCTTGCAGTCGTCCAGGGCTCGTTGGGTTTTGTGGGCGCTCTCGGAGCTGCTGCCCCTGCGCTCCCACTCCCCGCTCTGCAGCGGGGGCTTGCTGATCTGGAAGATCGAGGAGCGGGTGGACCGGCTGGGGCGCTTTTTGCGCCCATTCGGTGCAGAACTCATGCATACACATCCACCAAGCCGAAGCCGCTGGTGCAGTGCGCCCCGGCGCGGGCGGCCCGGTCGTTGCCCTGCGTGCCGCCAAGCAGCCGGAGCCGGGAACCGAGGCGCGGCGCTCACAGGGCTGGGGCTGGCTGCGCGGGTGGGTAACCTTCAGCTTGAAGGAGAGCCTGGGAAGCGCTGGCTGTGCCGTGCAGCATCGCTTCCACTAGCAGCGAGGAAGGGGCTCGGTCAAGTTCTGCTCAGCAGCATTGCCGGCCCTGTCCCGGGAGCTGGGCGCTGGCGCGGACTCGCACTACCTGCCCCTTGGCATGGATCGCAACGCTGGGCGAGAAGGAACGCGCCGCCCGGCGGTTCTGAGTTTCCATTCAGATGGGGGAGCAGCTTTCAAAGCCTGCGCTGTAAGGTGGGGGTGAGGGGGGGGATGAGTGTCGCTCTGGCTTCAGTGTCTTCCCGCAGCGGCGCTCCGTCGTCTTTCCCCACCCTCCCGCGTTGCCAGGCCTGGAAGGGCTGGCAGTCCCCGAAGCAGGCAATTGGCTCTAATAGGCCGCCTTGATCCCCCGTCTCTACGGGCTCATCTGTTTGAGGATCCCAAATGAATCTGTGGCGGGACTGGCAGACGCAGGGAATCGGTCCGCCTGACGTTGTGCGCTGCCCCGCACATTGATAGGACAGGAATACTAATGTGATCTGTCCATGGAGCACCCCCCCTTCTTCCTCCACAGTTTATGCACTTATCCAATCAAATCCCCGGGAACGTCAGTTGCAATATTACTTCATCTGCGCTATTATTAGAAACGAAAAGTGTCATCAGAGTGGAGCACATTGCCACATGCTGGGACCTAAACATGGATTTCTCACCAACCTGTGTGCGTTTAAGGCCCTCACCATCTGAGACCATCTGGGGCCACACAGATCATCAAAGCCCAAACAGAGGAGCGTGAGAGATGATTGATTGAAAAGGTTGATCTCTTGATGACCTAAAAGGAAAGCTTTATTTCCCTGAGTCGGTTGTTGCTCTAGTTGTGTGTGTGTGTGTGTGTGTGTGTGTGTGTGTGAAGTATGCAGGGAAGGGAACTGGCAGCCAGGGGGGCAGAATGCACAGAGGGCGTCAGCCAAATTGGTCCTCGTCCCATTTTAACCAGTGAAGTTCCTGTTCTTGTGTTCCAGAGTGTCCAGATGGGCTCTGAGGGGTTCCCATTAGAGACTTAACAAGAAGAGCCAACAGTCCTCCTTCAGGCTTTCGAAATGACCACTTCTCCTTTATGAGACATCAGTGAGCCAGAGGCCAGTGGAGGTGGTCCAGGGAAGTGCAGGGCATGCCTTCAAGAAGCAGGGTGGGAGTGAGTTCTTCGGCCATTGGAGTCCACTGTTACCATAACACCCTACAGAGGTGGGGTTGGTATTCTGCTCCCGTGATCTGAGAATGCTTGTTCCCCTGAAGGATTTATTTGCAGGGGACAGATAAACAGGTCTACCACCTCTGGTCAGTCTCTTAAGGGGATATGGAAAGAACCCAGAGAGGCAGAGCCAGAAATGGGAAGACTAACACCTTAAGGAGTGCGTCTCTAGGATTATTTTTTACAAGACAGGTAAGCATAATGGAGTGGTATAATAAGAATGATATTTTGGTCTTTGTCCCCAGTACTGGTCACAGAGCTCCTAGTTTCCTGAGTAACAGGGCTGACAGGAGTGTTTTGTCACCAGAAAGATTAAGAATCAGTTAGAGGTTTGGAACTTTAAACCCCACAACCAACTTCCCTGAAGAGAAAGGCTCGAGATCGGCTTAATCGCAAATAGCCAATAACTTTACCGATCATATCGATATCATGAAACCACCATAAAAGCCACTACACAATAGGGTTCAGGGAGCTTCCAGGTTGTTGAAGATGTGGAGGCACTGGAAAGGTGGCAAACCCCTCTCATACCTTGCCCTGTGTATCCCTTCCTGCCTCATATGCTTTATAGTCAACTGGCAGGTCAAGCCCTGTCCCAAGTTCTATGAGTCGCTCTTACAAGTCACCCAATCTGAGGGGGTTTTGTGGGAACCCCTGACTTGGTGTCTGGTGTGACAGAAGTGTGGGTAATCTGGGCACTCGGTACTTGTGATTGGTCTCTGGAGTGTGGGTGGTCTTGTGGGACTGAGCCCTTAAGCCAGTGGAGGGTGATGCTAAGTCCCAGGAGTTAGTGTCAGAATGGAGATGACTCATAGAACCCCCAGCTGGTGTTGGAGAGATGAAGAAGTATTGTTGAAGGACACGCCATGTATTTGGAGGAGGAAAATACCCTAACAGGTGGACATTGGAATGGATGTTCAGTTGTATTTGCACAGTTTTTTCCAAAAGGTTGAGAATCAGTTTTCCCTAACAGAGGGTGAGAAGGCGGAGGCATCAGCCCCTACTCTGACCTTGGTGTGCTACTCTCTCTCCAGGGGTTTAGATGGCTTGGAGACCGGGGGGGGGGGGGGGCCCTTCTGCTGGCAGAGTCTCCCCCGATATAGGAAGATGAAAGAGGTTAACTCTTCACCAACTCTCTGATTGTCCCTCCTTCCTCAGTCCCAATTTTGTCTGTACTTCATGTGTGTAAGGAGAAAAGGTTGAGAAACACATCAGGTGATTCAGAGAGATTTGCTAGGATTTGGTGAGTGATGGGGAAGCTGAGGAGGAAGATTCAGGCAGGCTAAGGGGCCTTAAGGAAGAATGGATAATACTCACCTGTAGACTGTTTGAGCCCTGTGATATAAACCCCTTTCATGACAAGTAACTAACACCCTCCCCTCCAAGGTTTAACCCAAGTTGGGCAGTGCTTTGGAGAGTTAAAGGAAAGGAGATTTTATTTTACACGTGTGTGAATGTAGAAGACAGAAAATAGGATTGTAGTGGCCAGCCTTCTGGAAATCTTTTGCCACGGCTCTGTTATTTCCTCCCTTTGCCTGCAGAGAAATAGTGACCGCCACCAGATTGGAATGTCTCAAAGCTCCTCAGTAGTAGGGCTTCTACTCCAACTACAACCATCTGGTTTCTACTCCCCCCTTCTCCTGCCTCAGAGACAATTTCAACAAATTAAAAGAAAAAAGGCAACACAATTGTGTTGCCCCGTTTCTAGCCATATTTCTTGGAGGAGGTGGGGGGAGAGGGAAAAAAAATGGTTCAAACTCAATGCCATGTCTGAAGGACTACAGATTTGGAAACCTGCTGGGGGATTCAGCAGAGATTGTCACATGTTGGTGCCCCTTGGCCTTCGCTGATACACAGCCCAAGCCATGTTCCTGAGACGGGAGAAAAATAGCATCGATGCCAGTGCTGTCTCTCCCAGGGACAAATGCTACAGTCAGAATAGCAGCAGGCAGGCTGAGTTCCCTCACCTTCCCCCACATTCGAAACAGCATGAATTTACATTCCTGGGGCTGTCTGACTGCCAAATAGAAGAGTAAAGTGCAGTTGGAAATCCCAATAACAAGGGTGCATTTTCTGGTTGTCCAGACCCAATTTTGGCACAAATCTAGTAGTGGGTCCTTGATAGGTATATTTGCTTTGACCCAACTCACATCCTAGATTAACTCCAATATCACATCATATTTTATTAAAAAAAATTTTTTTTAATGTTTTTATTGATTTTTTAGAGAGAAACAGGGACAGAGAGACAGAGCGTGAGTTGGGGAGGGACAGAGAGAGAGAGGGAGACACAGAATCTGAAGCAGGCCTCAGGCTCTGAGTTAGCACAGAGCCCGACTAGCAGGGCTCAAATTTGTGAACCGGGTGATCATGACCTGAGCTGAAGTCAGATGTTTAACTGAGCCACCCAGGCACCGCTTGATTTGCAATTTTAAAACATAAATACTAGATTAGAGTGAATCTGAGCATCTGTTCAGTTTCTTCAAGTTGTTGCTGTATGGAACCACAGTGAGACCCAGGGATGCAGCTTTCTGACTGGGCTGGCCTCTTATGAACAGAGATACCAGGAGGCAGGGAGTAAAGTTCAAGGTGGGGCAAAAATGAAAAAGGACCTTATCTGTGTTGATCTGTGACACAGGCAAAGAAACATACACTAAGATGCTAAGTTCTGAGAAGTTGGGGACATCTGAAGGGAATGATCAGGTTATTTCCTTTTAGTACCAAAAGGGATTGAGTTGTTGAGAATTTAGTAAATTAACCACCTGCTATATGGTTTATTTCAAAACTAAAAGCAGGAGGAAGTACACTATACTGGGAATACTTGTGTATTAGTTTTACAAGTATGTTCGAGTATTTTTATGAGTTGCACTGTCAGGTTTGTTGTTCCTAAAGCTTACATGATTGAGAGGGCCCCTTTTAAAGAACTCTGCCACGTTGTTTTGTATTTGAAATAAAGCGTGTTTTGTACTTGTTAAGTACTGTTGTGCAGATGAAAAATCTCTCTGTGGAATCTGTGCTTGGGTGAGAATGCAAATGAAACTCATTTGTCAGAAAAAAAAATAAAAAGAATTGAAAAATGAAAATATGAGGTCAGATATATGGTTTTGGAAAAAGCCTGTGCAGGTGAGTTTCTCTGAAGGGAGTCTTCATTACCTTCATGGTAAATTTACACATTTTGTGTCTATTTTATGCACAGTGGGCATCTGATGTTTTCCCTTCTCTGTTTTTATTCCTCTTTTTCTGATAAAACACTTTAAATTTTCTCGGAGGAGTCAGTTTTCCCTCATTTTTTGTGACATGGCCCACAAGGGGGCGTATGTCTCAGACCTGGCCAGAAAGAGTCCTCTCTTCTAGTGGCCACAGTGATTGGATTAATAGTAGGCATGAAATAGTCCATGAACTTTATGCCTTGGGGCATAGATTTTCTGGAACTAATAGGTTGAAGCATATGAAATTACCAGTGCTCAACCATTTTCGACCTACATAAATGGCAACTTCATATGTTTCAACCTAATATTGTTTGTTTCTGTTAGGTTTCTAGGGTGATAAGATATAAGCCTGGACTCCGTGGTGGCACCTTTTGTTACTCATGGTCATGAGACTGCCTGAGAGCCACCTCAGGAGAAATCAGAATGGAGAGTTGGAGAAAGAGTCTTTTTTTTTTCCTTTGAGGTATAATTGACATACAACATTATATTAGTTTCAAGTGTATAACACAGTGATTCCACGTTTGTATAAACAGTCGACCCTTGAGCAATACAAGTTTGTGCTGTATGGGCCCACTTATACATGGATTTTTGGATAAATACAGGATAGTACTGTAAATGTATTTTCTCTTCCTTGTGATTTTCTTAATATTTTTTCTTTAGCTCACTTTAGGAATACAGTATATGATATAATTTACAGAATATGTATTAAATGACTGTTTATATTATTGGTAAAGTTTCTGGTCAACAGTAGGTTATCATTAGTTGTTCTGGGGTGTTCAAAAGTTATACATGGATATTTGCCTGTGGGTAGGCACCCCTAATCTCCAAATTGTTCAAGGGTCAACTGTATTGCAGAATAATCACCACAGTAAGTATGGTTAACATTGTCAGCATACGTAGTTGCAGAATTATTTTTCTTGTGGTTAGAACTTGTGAGATTTACTATTAGCAACTTTCCAACATACAACACAATATTAACTATATTTGCCATGCTGGACACAACCTCACCATAACTTATTTATTTTATAACTGGAGCTTTGCACCTTGTCACTCCCATTACCCATGTGATCCAACCCCACCTCCTCCTTCTGGCAACCACCAATCTCTTCTGTGTATCTTTTCTTTATCATTTTTTGGATTCCATATGTAAGTGAGATCACATAATATTTGTCTTTCTGTTCCTGAGCTACTTCATTTAGCATAATGCCCTCTAGATCCATCCATGTTATGGCAAATGGAAAGAGTTCCTTTTTTATGGCCAAATAATATTCCTGTGTGTGTGTGTGTATGTGTGTGTGTGTGTGAATGTGTATCACATTTTCTTTATTAATTCATCTACCAACGGACACTTAGATTGTTTGCATATCTTTGCTGTTATAAATAATGCTGTAGTGAATATGTGGGTGCATATATTTTTTAAAAATATAATTATTTAATTTTTTGAAAGTATGCTCCACATCAATGTGGGGCTTGAACTCATCACCCTGCGATCAGGATTGCATGCTCTACTGACTGAGCCAGCTAAGCACCATGGAGCATATATCTTTTTGAGTCAGTGTTTTCATTTTCTTCAGATAAATACCCAGAATGGAATTGCTGGATCATATAGTAATTCTATTTTTAATTTTTTGAGGAGTCTTCCCACTATGTTCGGCAGTGGCTGCACCAATTTACATTCCTACCAATCATGCATGAGGGTTCACTTTTCTCCACATGTTCACCACACTTGTTATTTCTTATTTTTTGAAAAATAGCCATTGTAACAGGTGTGAGGTGATATCTCTTTGTGGCTTTGATTTGCATTTCCCTGATGATTAGTGATGTTGAGCGCCTTTTTATGTACCTGTTGACCATCTGTCTGTCTTCTTTGGAAAAATGTCTATTCACATCCTTTGCCCATTTTTTAATCTGATTTTTTTTTTTTTGCTATTGTGTTGTAGAGTTCTTTAAACATATATTGGATATTAACCTCTTATTGTATAGATGATTTGCAAATATTTTCTCCCATTCACTAGGTTGCCTTTTTATTTTGTTGATGGTTTCCTTTGGTGTGCAGGTTCTTTTTAATTTGACGTAATCCCACTTGTTTATTTTCACTTTTGTTGCCTTTGCTTGTGGTGTCAAATCTAAAATATCACTGCCAAGACCAATATCAAGGAGTTTGTTGCCTGTGTTTTCTTTATGAAGTGTTGTGGTATTAGGTCTTACATTCAGATTTTTAATCCATTTTGAGTTGGTTTTTATGTATGGTGTAAGATAAGGGTCTGGTTTCTGTTTTGCGTGTGGTTGTCCATTTTTCTTCACACCATTTATTGAAGAGACTATGCTTTCCGCATCGTATACTCTCGGCTCCTTTGTTGTAAATGAATTGTTCATATAAGCGTACACTTATTTCTGCGTTCTCTCCTGTGTTCCACTGATCTCTAAGCCTATTTTTATGCCAATACCATACTGTTTTGATGATATCTGTGTAATACAGTTTGAAATCAGCGTATGTGATGCTTCCAGCTTTGTTCTTCTTTCTACAGGTTTCTTTGGCTATTAGGAGTCTCTTGTGGTTCTATACCAATTTTAGGATTATTTGTTCTATATCTGTGAAAAATGCCTTTGGAATTTTGATAGAAGTTGCATTGAATGTGTAGATTGCTTTGGGGACTATGGACATTATAACAGTATTTTTTCTTGTAATCAATGAGCACAAATATCTTAAAGTTTTCAGTGTACAGATCTTTCACTTCCTTGGTTAAATTTATTCCTAGGTGGGTTTTTTAATGTCATTATAGAAAGATTGATTTTTAATATTATTTGAGCATGTGGATCTCGCTTTGCCTTAAATCAATTTACACCTACAATTTCAGTTAGGTGAACTAAATTCCTTTTAAACTAAGTTGTTTTGATCGGGGTTGCCACAATGTATAACCGAAAGGGTTCTGATTAATATGATATGTAAAGGATAATTTTTCTATCACAGTACTTACTCATTGTTTCCTGTGAACTGCAGAGAATATAGTATAAAATCAAAGATATGATTCTTCCTTCCCAGGTACTTACACTGGGGAGATGAGTACATGCACACATGAAATAGTGAAGAACGGTAAAATCTATATTAGTGTTATTTTCTGATGTATATGAATACTGCAAGAATTTAGGGAGGGACCCACCTCTGTAGGCCGAAGTTACTAGCAAAGGCTACGTGATAGAGATACAGCCGGATGGAGGTACGTGTGGGAGCTGGTTAGAGGAAGGAGAGGGGAGAGCTTTTCAGGAGCTGGCTAATAGCAGGAGTAGAGGCACAAGAGTAGAGTGCATGAAGAGCCTGACCTGAATTGAAGAGAAGGAAAACAGGCTAGTGTGGAAGTGGTACGGTTCAGGTCCTGGAGGCAGGATCAGTGGATGCGTTCCTTTGGTTCATGAAAGGAGGGGAGAGAAGAGGTGAGAAGTAGAGAAAACAATTTTCTTTGAATGACAATCATGTGCATGATCTTGGGCCACATTAAGAGGAAAAAATACTAAGGGACTAGTCTGGAGCTCTCCCATTGGCTTTGTAGACTTTCTAAGGAGTGGAATTGGGGGGCCCCTTCTCCAGTGTTATGAGGAAGTGATGATGTGGGTTATGAGCAGAGAGGGAGTTAGTGGTAGCTAAGCCTGGTGTGGTTCACGTTCCTCAGACGTTTAGAGCAAAAAAGAGGAGTTTGATCCTGATGCGGGGCAAAAGAGAATTACTGCTATGTCTTGATTAATTGAATTAATAAGAGGCAAGTGATACTTTAAGAAAATTAATTTGGTAGTGATTCCTTGTAATGAAGAGAGAGTGAAGCCATTTGTTAGGCTCTTATAATAATCCAAGTGGACCAGGAATCTGTTCCGCTAAGAATTGGGGAGAAACGTAAGATGTTTTTAGGGTTAGAGCATTACCTCACAACAGAACTGATAAGAAAACAGTGTGACCTATCTAAGGTAAAAAGCAACAGGTATTTCAGTCTTCCACAGAAATAACAAAACTCACTGACGATTATCCCTGAAATGTGCATCTAACTTGGACTCTATAGAGCTGTTTCTGCCTTCCCTGTGCACAGGACATGTGCCCATTGGCCAAACTTCAGCGTGCCTTGTCTGTGGATCCTTCTGGAACCTCCTGCCCATCGACTACACCTCTTTTTAGCCAACCATGGCTGTGGTCTAAACCTAATCTGCACCACATCATCCCAAAACACTCATCCGCCACTGCTTTGCTGGCACCACCGACCCTGTCTGCAGTGGCCACTCCTTCCAGCACAACGTGGTTCCTTTAAGGACACTTCTGGGCCTGCCAACTGTGCTGAAGCACTTGTTGGAGGAACACTGCAGTGGACAGGCTGTGTCTGCAGAACCAGCGCACTTAACTGTCCTTTGACCCATCTGTGCCCTGGCTCATTTCTGGCTATTTAGTTTCCTGCCTTTGCTTCCTTCCCTGGTTCCCCTTTGCTCTTGCGCATTCTCGCTTTCCGTCTTGCTCTGCCTCTTTATTTGTCTCTCTAATAATTGCATAATTAGTACAAATATAACTTTTCCTTATTCTAAAAAAATTAAATCACAGATAAGGATCAAGTCCTCTTTGGCACTCTCCCAGTCTCAGTCCTTTCCTGTTTCCCCAGAATTCATCCTTCTCATCAGTTTACTGCGTAGATGTTCTGTGACACAGTTGTGTGCTTCACATCTCCCTGAAGGGAACGCAGTGTTGGAATGTTGTTTATGTGTGTGTATGTTTTTATAGAGATGATACATTGTATGTGTTGTTCTGCAACATAGCTTTCTTCTTCACTCAACACAATGTCTTTGGGAAAGGTTCTATATTACTGCATTACCTACCTCGGTCTTGAACTTTCAGATAGTATTCCAGAGTAATAGATACCCCACAGTTTCCTAAACCATTCCCTAGTTGTGATGTTTAGATCATTTTCTAATACTTTAACATTAACAACGTTGCAAGAAAATTCTTAGCAAGCCCTTTTCTTCATATGAGGGTATATATTTCATAAGACTATATACAAGTGAGTGAAATTGCTGGGTCATAGAGTATATGCATTTACATTTGTCAGAGGCACTCTGAAGTTGTTTTCCCAAGTAGCTGGATCAAATTACATGCATGCCGGCTTTTTGTGAAAGTACCTGTTTCCCATCATACCAGTTTGATTATCAATAAACTTTTAAATGTATGTCGGTTTGACTTTCTGTCTTGATAATATATTCTTATATATATGATCTCAGTGTTAGAGTTTCTCTTCTTAGGCTTCTACTTAGCCCTTCTTAGCAAAGAACCTTTGTAGTCGGTTACTGTCTAGATTAGCAATGATCCCCTACAGGAACCGCCCCCCCCCAAACACACGCCTAACCTTCCCACTCAACATAGTTCCAGAACGAGCTCCTGCTCACGTGACTATCCTTGAGTGGGCGCGGCCCATCTTGTTCTAGTGGGCTTCCAGGTTGCTGATCATTAAGGAAAATAGGCAGGGCAGGAATGAGAGAAAAGAGTAAAAGATGAATTCAAATTTCTTAGTCTTAGAAGTTATAACATGGAGCTCTCCCTGTTAGGGTTGGAGATGTAAATTAATTAATTATTAATTAATTAATTTTTAATGTTTTATTTTATTTATTTTTGAGACAGAGCACGAGCAGGGGGAGGGGCAGAGAGAGAGAGAGAGAGGGAGACACAGAATCCGAAGCAGGCTCCAGGCCCTGAGCCGTCAGCCCAGAGCCCGATGAGGGGCTTGAACCCACGGACTGTGAGATCATGGCCTGAGCCGGAGTTGGACGCCCAACCGACTCAGCCACCCAGGCGTCCCTGGAGATGTGAATTTAGAAGTCAGAAGCAAAACGTGGCCAGTGAAGCCTTGGCAATGGCTGTGTTTCCAGGAATGAGTAAGTGTACAAAGGAAAGAGGGCAGAGGATGAGTAAGTCCTGAGGCAGGTCAACAGGTAAGTGGTGCGATGAGGCAAAGTGCCAGCAGAGGGCTAGAGAAGGGCCTGCCAGAGAAACAAGAAGAATCACTGAATGCGGTGTCACAAAGCACGAGGCCGGGTCCCTTTTGAGGAGTGAGCTCTCTGTTGCCCCGGAGGTATCAAGGAGGAAAGGGACATAGAAAAATACACTTTCATAAGAAGAGGTCATTGTGGCAAGTTGTATGTACCTATCTAATAGGCAGAAGGAGGAGAATCCAAATTGTAAGTCAGCAATGAGGATAAGGAGTAGAAGTGGGCAGGGACAATGAGTATAAGGGCAAGGACAGAGATAGGACAGTTGTTACAGAAGCGGAGATTCTCGTGTTTGCCTTTTAAAGCACATTTTTGAAAAAGAAGGAAAGAACCAGTGGATAAACAAAGATAAATATTGCTTTGATAAAAATACCTAATTATAGAAAAAAGGCATCAGAGAAGAGAAGAAAGAATGTGGTCCAATGTGCAAATGAATGGAAAGCTACTGATGTTTTTGGAAATGATAAGAGTGTGGACAATATTTCCAAGAGTTCTTAATAGGAATTCAGTGTTGATCTCAGTTCAGTACTAAAAAAAAAAAAAATCCAGATTTAAAGTATCTAGATCCTTAGAATATGCTGATAAAATAACCTTTTGAATAAATAAAAGGCCACGAAATAACATCATTAGCTGGATTTGGGGATTCGGGCATTTGAACTCTTTTGTAAAAAAAAAGTTTATTTATTTATTTAGAAAGAGAGAGAGAACACAAGTGGTGGAGGGACACAGAGAGAGAGACAGAAAGGCAGAGAGACAGAAACAGAGAGAGAATCCCAAGCAGGCTCCACACTGTCAGTGCAGAGCTCGACGTGGGGTTTGAACTCAAAAACCATGAGATCGTGACCTAGGCCAAAACCAAGAGTCTGATGCTTCACTGACTGAACCACCCAGGGGCCCCCAGCATTTGAACTCTTGAGTGTGCCATCTAATTCCTGAAATTCAGAAGCATCAGAGGGTGGTGAATGACATTCCGCGTCTTCCACTAGGGAGGCCAGCTGGGAACCTGGCTTGTGTTTTCACTCCAAGGTTGGTTCTGGAAGAAGATGTTAAAATTCCTCTCAAGAACTTGCTCTAGATCTAACAAACTTTGGAGTCAGGGCATAGTTCTTTATGTATGTTCTGATTATCTCCCTGAGGCGATTTAATTCCATTTCCTTAGTGAATAGTGAAATAAATAGCATTTGTTGCCAGACTTGAAATAAGATGGATGAGTTAAAATAAAAACTGGCTTTTCAAAACGATGGTGTAGCCGAGCCTTTTAAACTCTGACAGAAACAGGGAGAGAATGGAAGCTGGGAGAGTGTCTCTTAACTCCTAGGGGTTTTCCTCCATGAAGGGATCAGGGAACATGAGGGCCCTTCCTGGGCAGTGAGAGATGGGTTGAACATCAGACTAGGATGGGCTCCAGCCCCTGCTGTCTGGCTCATTCTGTCCTCTCTCCCCTTCTCTGGAAGTTGGAAGGACTTATCTGATGTCTCTGTTCTGGTAGTCTGGCAGGAGGACAGTGTGTCTGACTTCCAGTTTGGCACTAAATGCAGCTGCGATACCTCTGGCTTTTTCGAAACTGCCAGTGCAGACTCCATCACCAGCTGTCCGAGTCGTTGCTCAAGCATGGGTGAAACGAGGCCACTGTTCCCTTTACAGTAACTCTTACATCCTTAAAGAACCATCAAGTCACCGTTCAGGTTTTTTTTTTTTCCTTTCGGACAAAAATAATTTAGTTGCTTCGTCTTTCCCTCAAAGATGCACGCAGTCATTTTTGTTATTTCAAAAGAATCGAAACTAACTTTGTAATAAGGTCTCTAATCACCTGATTAAAGTAAAAGCAACTTAATTAGACCTTCGTAGTGTATCCAACAAATACATTGAGACTCTATCGACTACTTTAAAAATTTTTTTTTCAACGTTTATTTTATTTTTGGGACAGAGAGAGACAGAGCATGAACGGGGGAGGGGCAGAGAGAGAGGGAGACACAGAATCAGAAACAGGCTCCAGGCTCTGAGCCATCAGCCCAGAGCCTGACGCGGGTCTCGAACTCACGGACCGCGAGATCGTGACCTGGCTGAAGTCGGACGCTTAACTGACTGCGCCACCCAGGCGCCCCTCTATCGACTACTTTTAAAGTTAAATGGCTGCTTGAATACTCTTTGTTGACTCCAAGATCCAAATGACAGATATAATTCTCATCTTACATGACAGTATTAGTAACAGCAAAAATAAGACAGTAGGCTTTTAAGTCAGGCCTAAAAAGAGATAAAGTAATTCACGCAGAAATAAAGGGTGATTGATTTAGAAATTTCAAAAGGAGAAATTTACTATGACTTTAAAATGACTTTACTATTTGTCCATTTTTGTGTGTGCATTAAACTGAGCTAACAGCTCCTTTGTTTTTATGAATAAAAATTTTTTTCTCATTACTCTATAGTCAGAATTACAATGCAGAAAAGCTTTATTAAAATTCTTAGGCAAGGAGACCGGGAAGCACTGTAAATCTGGAGGAAGTGCCTGAATCTGGCACAGTCCAGGGATATACTGAGGATTAAGAAACCAATACTAATACTGAGTCATTGGTAGATAATCCTTATTACAAGACTAAAAGACAGCAGCATTTCAACTTTATATAATAAACTCCCAATTATCATCGACAAAACTTTATTCGAGTGTCCAGTGTGTTCAGGGCACTAGGCTATGCAGTAGAAAGTCCAAGAAATTAGATGACAGTGTCTGCCCTCAGAGCCATCCAAACATACCAGGGAGTCTAAGACGGCAAGTGCTAGATGCCGTAACTCATGACTGACTGAAGCATTCTGGGAAGTCGGTAGTATGGACAGGTATGGAAGCGGGAAGAAGAGTATCTGGACAGACTGAAACAAGGAGAACTGATCCTTGGTGGGGAACTAACTGTCTGTTAGGTCATGGGCAAAGGGACAGGACAAAATTGGCATGATTGATGTGAGCACAGATAGTCATGGAGGTCTCATTTAGTGGAGATTTTTGTTGTTGTTGTTAAAAAACGTGACTTAGGTACCTACTGTGTGCTAGTTGCTGGGGATAGAAAGACATAAAGTAAATCCCTCCCAAAGAGGAATTTAAAGCAACAGCAGTAGAAATAGTAACCAATCTATAGGGTGTCAGTATCCTCTGTGAGAGAAGTCTGTTGGGAGTGAATTTCCCGGAAGACAGGGTAATAGAAAAGCAGGCTGACAAGAGCTTGAAAAGATTCTGGGGTCACAGAGAATGGGCTAAAATACAGAGCTGAGCTCCATTTTCCAGAAGGAACTGGAGAGGTGAAGAAAAATTTAAAACAGAAGTTTGGTGCTCTAGACCATGCCAACAGTCTTGGGAACATAGGGAGTTTGAATTCAGGGACCACACTGGTATACAAAGTCATCCACACCAGGTATCTGGCCTTTGCCAATGAGACCGACTTGAGATCTGGAGATTTCTGGTGTACGACCTGTGTTAGACAGGAGGGTCTCGAGAGCTGGGAGCAAGACTGAGTCAGCTTGTGGCACACACAGTGACTTACTTGACTACAAAAAAGGGGGCTCATATAGTGTTATTAAATGAATAGTGAGCCCAATTGCCCATAGAGGAGGGACCCAGCATATTGCTTAAGTTGCAAAGAAAGGTTTCAGGGGGCAATGAAATTTGAGGTAGGTCTTAAAAGAGCTAGGACTCTTTTAAGGAGAAAAGAATAAGGAAATAAGGAGAAAAGAATGAGGAAAGCTTTCAAGGCAGGGGGCTCAGTATGAACAAAAGCATAAGAGGAGGGTTCTAATGCACATAGTATATGTGGGAAATGATGAGGACATCAGTTTGGCTGGAGCAGAGGGTCTGTATAAGCAAATGATAATCAAGTAGATTGGAAAAGTGGATTGGAGCCAGAGTATAGCAGATATCGAAATATCGGGCCAAGTGTTTTGGACTGTATCCTATAAACAACAGAGAGAATTGATTTTATTTATTTATTTTTTTATTTTGGGAGTGAAAGTCCAGCACTATTTGGAGACAATTCGTCTGGTATCACTATGTAGAATGAAGAAGGTAGAGGATAGGATTAGAAAGACTAAAGCCAGACATAAGATAATGGAAGCTGGGATTCAAAAATAGTGGTGGGGAAGGTAAGGGGGAGTTGGGAGAGATGCTACAAAGGAACACATGGGGAGCTCTGCTGAGGTGGGAATGTGGTGTGGGGAACGTCTCCAGTGTTTTACATATGGGAGGCTGAATAATGATGCCAGCATTGTCAGAAATATGAAAATGAGGAGGAGAAGCTAGTTTGGTGGGGAAATAATTAGATTGCGTCCATACGTGTTAAGCCGTGGTGATAATAAAATTTAAGAAAGAAGCCTTGCAGATCATTGTAAATGCCACGTCTGAAATTCAGCGAAGGGATTAGGGCTCTGAATATATGTCTGAGAATTCCCCAGGGAGAAGTGAAAGTTTAAGGCCTGAGAATAACTAACTCTGGGAGAATGTGTAGAACAGTGATTTTCCACCCAGGCCACGTATCAAAGTCACTGTTGTTTCTGCCTGCCTCTCTCTTCTGGTAACAGAAGATCTCTTCATTTTAGGAGTCGCCTCTCTCCCTCTGCATATGATTTTGGTGATGGGGGCAGTGGGGAGGGGGGTACAGTTATGGGGCCCCACTTCGCCACCATAATGCAGAGTTGCAACTGAATCTGGACAATCAAAACATCCATCTCCTAGGTGTAGTGACTAGTCCAAAGGTAGGCATGTGACTCACCATCCTTTCAGTACTCAGCCTGGAGATTAAGGTAAAGAGGGCCCAACCCTTTTTTCAGTAATCACTCACTGTGTGGATAATGGAAGCCAGAAGCCCTCCTGAAGTCCTCTTTTCCACCACATAAAGAAAGCCTACCTGATAATGTAGTCACCACAGAGGGAGACAGAGACAGTCTTGATGACATCATTTGAATCCCATTTGAATCCTTAGAACTAGACCTTGCTGAATATAGTTTTACCACATGTCTGCAACGTGCCGCTTCATTTAGAGGCCACCATATTACATGGCGGGTAGGAGGGAGCACTGACAAATGCTGTTTAGCATTACTTGGCTAAGTTATCTTGCTTATTTGGCTGTTTAGGTCTTTGTGATGATGGAATAGTTCTGTATCTTGATTACATTGGTGGTTATGCAAAACTAGATAAAATGACCTAGATCTATACACATGTCTTGTACCCATGTCAGTTTCATGGTTTTGTTATTATACCATGGTTATGTAAGATGTAACCATTGGGGGAAACTGAGTGAAAGTAATATCTTTTAAACTGCCTATAAATCTGTAATTCTTCCTGTAATTTCCTTTCAACTTCCTGTAAGTTGATAATTATTTTAAAATAAAAATCTTAGAAAATTGCTATTTGTAAGAAATAGCATTTTAATAGCATTTAGATTTTTTTCTGTTCAAATTTTTATTTAAATTCTGGTTAGTTAATTACAGTGCAATATTGGTTTTAGGAGTAGAATTCAGTGATTCACCACTTACATACAACACCCAATGCTCATCATAACAAGTGCCCTCCTTAGTACTGATCACCCCTCTAGCCCATCCCCTAACCACATCTCTCTATCACCGGTCAGTTTCTTCTGTATCTTTAACATTATCTTATAGTTTGTTTCCCTCTCTTTTTCACCCCACCCCTATGGTCATCTGTTTTGTCTCCTAAATTCCACATGTGAGTGAAATCATATGGTATTTGTCTTTCTCTGGAACCCTCCTTTTGCTTACCATAATGTATTCTAGCTCCATCCACATCATTGCAAATGGCAAAGTTTCATTCTTTTTGGTGGCTGAGTCATATTCCATTGTATACAATCCACATCTTCTCTATCCATTCATCAGTGGATGGACATTTGGGCTCTCTCCATAGTTTGACTATTGTTGATAATGCTGCCACAAATGTCAGGGAGCATGTACCCCTTTGAATCAGCATTTTTGTATCCTTTGGCTACATACCTAGCAGTTCAATTGCTGGGTCATAGAGAAGTTATATTTTTAACTTTTTGAGGAACCTCCATACTGTTCTCTAGAATGGCTATACCAGTTTGCATTCCCATCAACAGTATAAGAGGGTTTCCCTTTCTCCACATCCTTGCCAACACCTGTTTTTTCTTGCTGTTAATGTTAGCCATTCTGACAGGTGTGAGGTGATATTTCATTGTGGTTTTGATTTGTATTTCCCTGATGGTGAGTGATGTTGAGCATCTTTTCATGTGTCTGTTAGCCGTCTTTTTTGGAACAGTGTCTATTCGTGTTTTCTACCCATTTTTTCACTGGATTATTTTTTTTCAGGGGGGTGTTGAGTTTGATAAGTTCTTTATAGATTTTGGATACTAACCCTTTATCAGAAATGTCATTTGCAAATATCTTTTCTGTAGGCCGCTTTTTCATTTTGTTGATTGTTTCCTTCGTTGGTAGGAGACACAATTAAATATAAAGATACAGAAAGTTAAAGTTAAAGTTAAAGAATGGGAAAATAGATTTTATGCAAATAATAACCAAAGTTAGTTAATATATGTATTAATATCAGAAAAATGCAGTTTAAAATAAGAGGCATTAGTGTGATATAATGGGAATCACTCTGTGGTGGTAAAAACTTTACTGGGAAACTATCTCAAAATATATAAAGCAAAAAAAAATTGACTTAATGAAAAAGAGAGATAGGCAAACCCACAATCATAGTGGGAGACTTTAGCATGCCTTTCTCAATAACTAATGGACCAATCTTTTTACAAAATTCAGTAATAATGTAGATATGCATAGGGCAGTAAATTGATATGTGCCTGAGATTATTATTTCCTTTCAGAAGAATTGAGAAACATTAGAATAATATACATAGACATAAAAAAATACGGGACATAGAATAAAGAAAAGAAAGTGGTTTTAGAGCAAGGAAGATCCACAAGTGGTTCAGGAGTCCCAAATAAAAACGTGGGTGATGGTAAGTTTATGTGTTCATTTATTATTTAAAGAGTATCATAAAGTGCGCCCCCCCCCATATGTCTAGCCTTGTACAAAGAGGAGGCACTCTGAAGAACAGTGATTATATGAAGAGGAAAACTGTTCTAGATGCTCCCATTTAACCTTTTTAAGACCACGACAATAAAAGAGAGACAGCAAAGAATTAAATACCAGCCAGTTCTGAATGCTCCACAATCTTGGGAGGAAGAGAGTCTAAAAAAGGCAGAGAGAGAGAAAAAGTAAAGGCTGGCTGAGTCAGCACAGCCCTTTTAAATATTCCAGTCATGTGGTAGTGTGAAGGATGATAAAATCGTCCACATCTCTGTTTATCCTTTTAACCAGGTATAGTGATCTGGTCACTAGCAAGTGGAAGTGGCCACTTACATGTCCCTATGTCTGGTCAATGGTAACATGGTAACAGCCTTTTTTCTGAGGGTGGCATGAAATGTGTGTGTGTATGTGTATATGTGTCCATCTGTGTGTCCTTTGGGTAAAGAAATGGAGAAGAGCATTCAGTTTCTTCTCTCTAGAGGCCAACAATCCTATGCTGTAAAATTTTTGTTTGAATTTTGTCCTCAACTAATAGGCGTAAAATTGGACCACTGGTATATCAAGGGTATGGTTTTATTTCCTTTGAGGGAAAGAGATCAAAGGAATATAAGAGAATTCTTTTCTATAACTTCATATGGTTGCTTCCTCAGTTTTTACCACTGTTCCTTCCTACTAGGATTTTTCTCTGAAATTTCTAAAATGATCAAAACTAATAAAGTAGCTAAGTAATTTGAAGCTTTATCAAAGACTGGGCCAAGGATTCATCTCCAGTTGTATTTTCTGTCTGAACTTACGGTCAGTTAAGCATGTGACTTTGGCTCAGGTCATGATCTCACAATTCGTGAGCTCGAGCCCCACACTGGGCTTTGGGCTGACCACTCAGAGCCTGGAGCCTGCTTCAGATTCTGTGTCTCCCTCTCTCTCTGCCTCTCCCCTGCTTGCACTCTGTCTCTCTCTTAAAAATAATAAATAAACATTAAAAAAGTTTTAATGAAAAACTATGAATTGTCCTATTATCAGATTCCCTTGGGGAAACTTAAACTCCCCTTCTAAGTAAATTCCCCTTTCCAGTTTCTACTCTGCCACTGAAATTTTAGTAGCTTCTTTAGCATTCCCTCATCTTAAATCTCTCATTTATGTATACAGATTAAGAAAATTCATTGCATTACAGTATAAATAAGAGATTTACTCCAAAATATGTGCTTGTGAAATCTTTCAAATATTAGGCTAAAAAATCCTATAAGCATAGAGGTTAAAAAAAATAGCTTAATTACAAAGTAACAAAAATCAGGCTGACATGAAAATTCTGTTACATTATTATGTATCAAAGGACAATGAAGAGAGTCTGTAGTGATGACAAGGAAAGATTGTGTTTTCCAGATTTTGTACCCAATGGTTTTTTACATAGGAGAGAGAAATAAAGACATTTTATTGTATGTAGTAGCATGTTTTTTTTTTTTGTTTTTGTTTTTTTTGGTAAAATTATTGATAGATAAAGCAGAACTAAGACCTCAGGAGTGAGAATTGTATGAGTTGCCATTGATCTAGTTAAATAATCTCAAAAGAGGCATTATGTGGTGTAAATATAACACAATAGTAATAATCCAAATTTCAAGCCTCACGCTTTGTTAGCCATAGCTGAAAAATATGCGTGTAAAAATAAATGGGGGTGAGCAGTGACACCAGCTCAAACAAAGCTGCTTGTAAGCAATTGTGATATACCTTGTCACTAATTTACTTTGAAGAAGTTATATGGTATAGTATAATAACACAATAATAATCTAGACCTCAAATCTCAGACCTTGTTAGGAAAAATGGAGAACTAGTAGGGGAGGAGAAAGAGGGTTAAAAATGTGCTTATACCAACAATGACATACTGCATACCAAGAGAGAGGGGAGTTGTATTTAATCATTAGTGCATGACAATAATGAAAAGCAGACCAACTTTAAGCTGGTTTTATTCTTGTTTTCAAATTCTCTAAGCCATTTAAATTTCCTGAATCCTTTCGGACTGTTCCCACTGTCTGCCCTCTCCTATGCCAATGGTCTCAAACAGAGAAAATTAAATATATTTTGTAGTCTTAATTTTAACAGAAATCTGGGTAAGTTAAATAATGCCTTTAAATATGAGTGCTGATGGCATTTGAAAGAACTTCCAAAAACATTGAGAAAGTTAAAGTAAAAGGGAGGAGGGGAAACTTGGGGTAAATAGTTGTGGAGTAATATAATTATGTGAATCACACTACAGGTAATAATTAAAAGAGCTAGATAAAATATTTTAAAATTCAATAAATTGAAGGGTCTGTGAAGCATCTGAAATAGAAGCCAGAGGAAAGTTTTGTTTTGAAAAAAACTGCAACTGGAAGGGTTAAGAATTTCAAGGTTGTGATTTGGCCTGAGAAGGGCTTGGCCAAAAGTTGATTCCTAATCCCCATGGCTACAGAGTTAGAAAACCATAGATGTAAACCACTGCCTTACCATCTCGAGGTGTCAGATCACAGTTCAGCTTTGAAAAACTAGCTGGAAGTTTAAGGAGAAATTCAGGGTGGGACAATAATAAGGAGTGAGACCAAAATATGAGTATAAACACTGCCTAGATTCCTGCATGATAGCCAAATTACCCATGTGTGGGGGATACATCAAAAAATACAAAGACTTGTAACAGAGCTTAAAAGGACATCTGTGAATTTATTGCCTTTTTTTTTTTTTTGTAAAGCAAGTACATTTTTCAATCGTGTGCAATTTGGACAGGATAAAGCTGAATATTTAGAGCTTGAGGACAGAGCCTGAGGATGACAGATTATCTTGAAATTGGTTGGAGGGTGGGTTGCCTGGAAGCAAGGATACTTTAGGGTGATGTCTCAAATATAAGTGTAGTATCGTCCAAATTCTTGGATGACTGAAATTACATAGGCACAGGATGTGCCGCAGGCTAACACAGCAATTACTACAAACTATAAGATTAGAACAAATATATCAGCAGTTACATAACCTAGGAAACACTAAGTTTCCAGTTTCATTCCAGTCAAGTGAATTACCCAGTAGAACAAAAAAGCAACAATCTGCAGATGAACACAACACAATTCTAAATCACTACAACATTATTATATAATGTCTAGTTTCCAACCATATATTACTAGACATGCAAAGAAACAGGAAGGTATGATTCATATCCAGGAAAAATGTGAGTCAATAGAAAATGACTTCAAATGGGTCCAGATGTTGACTTAGCAGCCCAAGACTTCAAAGCAACTATTATAAATATATTCGTAGAATTAAAGGAAAATGTGTTCAATGAACTAAAAATAAATGTTCTTGTTTGTCAAAAATTTTTGGCAGTTGAGATCTTTTTCTATTCCATATAAATTTTCAAATCAGCTTGTCAGTTTCTGCAAAAGAGACTTCAGGGATTTTGATAGAGATTATACTGAATCTATAGATCAATTTGGAGAGAATTGACATTTTAATAATATTGAGTCTTCAAATATATGAACATGAAATGTCCCTCTCAGCTTCTCTAGTTTTTCTCAACATTTTATAATTTTTGGTGTACAAGTTTTCCACTTTTTGTTTTTTGGTTTTTTTTTTTAATTTTTTTTTCAACGTTTATTTATTTTTGGGACAGAGAGAGACAGAGCATGAACGGGGGAGGGGCAGAGAGAGAGGGAGACACAGAATCGGAAACAGGCTCCAGGCTCTGAGCCATCAGCCCAGAGCCCGACGCGGGGCTCGAACTCACGGACCGGGAGATCGTGACCTGGCTGAAGTCGGACGCTTAACCGACTGCGCCACCCAGGCAGTTTTTGTTAAATTTATTTCGGAATATTTTGTTCTTATTTGAATTTCCAATTCTTAAAAAATTTGTCTTTTTTGAGTTATTTTTAATTTTTTACTTATTTATTTTTAAGTAAGCCATACATACACACACACACACACACACACACACACACGCACACACACACGCACACACACATATATATAAAGTTGCATGTTCTAATCACTGAGGCAGCCAGTTCTACACTCAGTGGGGAGCTCGAACTCACAACTCTGAGACCAAGAGTCAGATGCTCTACTGACTAAGCCAGCCAGGCACCTAATTTTTTTTATTTCTAATTGAAATGTTGTTGACATATATTATATTGTTTCAGGTGTACAACATAAAGATTCAGCAATTACATACATTATAAAATGCTCACTACAATTAGTCTAGTTACTTTCCATCAGTGTACAAAGTTATTACAATATTATTGATTGTATTTCCTATGCTGACTTTTCATTCCATGACTTAACTGTTTTATAGTGGCAAGTTTAGCTCTTACTGTCCTTCACCCACCTTCTTCATTCTCCCTACCACCTTATCTCTGGCAACTAGAAATTCGTTCTCTGTACATATGAGTCTGGCTTTGTTGTTGTTGTTGTTTATTTATTCATGTGACTTGTTTTTTAGATTCCACATATAAATATAATCATGTGGTATTTCTCTGTGTAACTTGTTTCACTAGACTAATACCCTCTAAGTCTACCAGTATTGTCACAAATGGCAAGATTTCATTCTTTTTTTCAATGACTGAGTAGCATTCCTTTGTATATATGTATGGCACATCTTTTTCCATTCACTTATTTCAAACAATTTTTTTCAGTGTTTTATTTATTTTTGAGGGAGACAGAGCCTGAGCAGGGGAGGAGCAGCGAGAGAGGGAGACACGGAATCTGAAGCAGGTTCTAGTCTCCAAGCTGTCAGCACAGAGCCTGACGCGCGGCTCAAACTCATGAACCGCGAGATACGACCTGAGCCAAAGTCAGATGCCTAACCAACTGAGCCCCTGAGGCACCCCTATTTTTAACTTTTTGAGGAAAATCCATACTGTTTTCCACAGTGGCTGCATCAGTTTGCATTCCCACCAGCGGTGTAAGATAGTTTCCCTTTCTCAAATGTATCCTTGCCAACATCTCTTGGTGGTTGTGTTGTTAATGTTAGCCATTCTGACTGGTGTGAGGTGGTATCTCATGGTGGTTTTGATTTGTATTTGCCTGATGATGAGTGATGTGGAGCATCTGTTCATGTGTCTGTTAGCCATCTAGGTGTCTTTGGAAAGTGTCCCTTCATGTCTTCTGCCCATGCCTTAACTGGATTATTTGGTTTTTGGGTGTTGAGTTTGATAAGTTCTTTATAGATTTTGGATACTAACCCTTGAACAGAAATGTCATCTGTAAATATCTTCTTCTATGCCATAGGCTGCCTTTTAGTTTTTTGATTGTTTCCTTTGCTTTTTATCTTGATGAGGTCCCAATAGTTTGTTTTTTCTTTTGTTTCCCTTGCCTCCAGCAACATGTCTAGTGAGTAACTGTTCCAGCTGAGGTCGTAGAGGTTGCTGCCTGACTTCTCTTCTAGGATTTTGATGGTTTCCCGCCTCACATTTAGGTCTTTCATCCATGTTGAATTTGTTTTTGTGTTTGATGTAAGCAAGTGGTCCAGTTTCATTCTTCTACATGTTGCTGTCCAGTTTTCCCACCACCACTTGTTGAAGAGACCGTCTTTTTTTTTCCCATTGAACGTTCTTTCCCGCTTTGTTGAAGATTAGTTGACCATGTATCTGTGGGTCCATTTCTGGGTTCTCTATTCTCTTCCATTGATCTATGTGTCTTCTTTTGTGTCAGTACCCTACTGTCTTGATGACTACCCTTCTGTACTGTAGCTTGAAGTTTGAAACTGTGATGCCTCCAGACTTGTTTTTCTTAGAATTGCTTTGGCTATATGTGGTCTTTTATGATTACATACAAATTTTAGGATTGTTTGTTCTAGCTATGTGAAAAATCCTATTGGTATTTTGTAGGGATTGAAGTAAATGTGTAGGTTGCTTTTGGTAGTATAGAGATTTTAACAATGTCTGTTCTTCCAATCAAGGACCATGAGTTTTTCCATTTCTTTGTGTCCTCTCAATTTCTTTGATAAGCATTCTGTGGTTTTCAGCATACAGATCTTTGACCTCTTTGGTTAGGTTTATTCCTAGCTACCTTATCATTTTTGGTTTAATCGTAAATGGGATCACCTCCTCGATTTCTTTTTTTGCTGCTTCATTATTGGTGTATAGAAATGCAATAGATTTCTGTACATTGATTTTTATATCCTGAAATTTTGCTTAATTCATGTATGAGTTCTAGCAATTTTTTTGCACAATCTTTGGGTTTTCTACCTAGAATTTTCTGTCATCTGCAAATAGTGAAAATTTGACTTCTCCATTGCCAATTTGGATGCCTTTTGTTTCTTTTCATTGTCTGATTGCTAAGACTAAGACTTCCAGTATTTTGTTAAATAGTAATGGTGAGAGTGGACATCCCTGTCTTGTTGCTGACTGTAGAGGAAAAGTTCTCAGTTTTTACCCATTAAGGATGATATTAGTTGTGGGTCTTTCACAAATGGCCTTTATGCTATTGAGAAATGTTCCATCTATCCCTACTTTGGTGAGGGTTTTTATCAAGAATAGATGCTATATTTTATCAAATGCTTTTTCTGCATTGACTGAGATCTTTGGTTCTTATTCTTTCTTTTATTAATGTGGCATATCACGTTGATTGACTTGTGAATAGTGAACCACCCCTGCAGTCCAGGAATAAATCCCACTTGATCATGGTAAATAATTCTTTTAATGTACTCTTGGATTAGATTTGCTGGTATCTTGTTCAGAGTTTTTGCATCCATGTTCATCAGGGATATTGGCCTGTAATTCTCCTCTTTAGTGGGGTCTTTGTCTGGTTTTGCAATCCAGGTAATGTTGGTCTCATAGAATGGGTTTGGAAGTTTTCCTTCCACTTCTACTTTTTGGGCTAGTTTGAGAAGAATAGGTATTAACTCTTTTTTAAATGTCTGCTAGAATTCCCTTGGGAAGCCACCTGACCCTGGACTTCAGTTTGTTCAAGATTTTTGACTACTGATTTAATTTCTTTGCTGGTTATGGGTCTATTCAAATTTTCTATTTCTTCTTCTTTCAGTTTTGGTAGTTTGTATGCTTCTAGGAATTTGTTCATTTCTTCCAGATTCCCAGTTTGTTAGCATATAATTTTTCATAATATTCTCTTAAAATTGTTTGTATTTCTGTGGTGTTGGTTGTGATCCCTCCTCTTTCATTCCTGATTTTATTTATTTGGGCCCTTTATCTTTTCCTTTTGAGAAGTCTGGCTAGGGGTTTATCAGGTTTGTTAATTTTCTCAAAGAATCAGCTCTTAGTTTCATTGATCTGTTGTGTTTTTTGTTTCTTTGTTTCTATATCATTTGTTTCTGCTCTAATCTTTATTATTTTCCTTCTGCTGGCTTTATGTTTTATTTGCTTTTCCTTTTCTAGCTCCTTAAAGTGTAAGGTTAGGTTGTGGATTTGATACTTTTCTTGCTTCTTGAGGTAGACCTGTGCTGCAGTATACTTCCCTCTTAGGACCACTCTGCTACATCCCAAAGATTTTGGACTGTTGTGTTTTCATTTTCATTTGCTTCCATGTATTTTAAAAAAATATCTTCTTTAATTTCCTGGTTAACCCATTCATTCTTTAATAGAATATTCTTTAATATCCATCTGTTTGTGGTCTTTCCAAATTTTTTCTTGTGGTTGACTTCAAATTTCATAGTATTGTAGTCTGAAAATATGCATGGTATGATTTCAGTCTTTTTGTATTTGTTGAGGGCTGATTTGTGACCCAGTTGTTATCTCTTCTGGAGAATGTTCTACCTGCACTCGAAAAGAATGTGTATTCCACTGCTTTAGGATGAAATGTTCTGAATATAGCTGTTAAGTCCATATGGTCCAGGGTGTCATTCAGAACCATAGTTTCCTTGTTGATTTTCTGTTTACATGATCTGTCCATTGTTGTAAGTGAGGTGTTTAAGTCTTCTACTAATATTGTATTATTATCAATGAGTTTATTTATGTTTGTCATTAATTGATTTATATGTTTGGGTGTTCCCAAGTTGATGGCATAAATATTTATAATTTTTAGATTTTCTTGATTGATAGACCCCTTAATTATGATCTAATGCCCTTCTTTATCTCTTGTTACAGTCTTTGCTCTAAAATCTAGTTTGTCTGGTATAAGTATGGCAACTCTGGACTTTTTTTTATGTCCATTAGCATGATAGATGATTCTCCATCCACTCACTTTGAATCTGCAGATGTCTTTAGCTCTAAAATGTGTCTCATGTAGGGAGCATATAGATGAGTCTTTTTTTTTTTTCTCTATATCCATTTTTTTTCTCTATATCTCTATGTCTTTTAATTGGGGCATTTAGTCCATTTATGTTCAGAAATAAACTTTTGAGAAATATGAGTTTAATGCAATGGTGTTACTTGTAAAGTTGGTGTTTCTAGTGATGTTCTCTGTTCCTTTCTAGTCTTTGTTGCTTTGCTCTCTCCCCCCTACCCCTTCCAAAGAGGGGTAATGTTTCATTACAGGGGTAATGTTTCTTGCAGGGGCTGATTTAGTGGTCACAAACTCCTTCAATTTTTGTTTGTCTCGGAAACTACCTCCCCCTCCATTCTGAATGACAACCTTGCTGGATAAAGTACTCTTGATTGCATATGTTTTCTGCTCAGCATATTGAATATATTATGCCATTCCCATCTGGCCTGCCAAGATTTTGTGGACAAATCTGCTGTGAACCTGTTATCAGATATTTTAAAAATTTCTATTTGATTTCTTCTCTGACCCATTATTAATTTAGTAGCATGTTGCTTAGCCTTCACATATGGGTATTTCTTCCAGATTTATTCCTATAACTGATTTCTAGTTTCATAATTTTGTGGTCACAGAAGATGCTTGATAAAATTTAAATCTTTTCAACTTTATTCAGATTTATTTTATGGCTTAACATGTGGTCTATCCTAGAGGATGTTCTATGTGCATTTGAAAAGAATATTTTTTGCTCTTTTTGATTGGAATGTTCTGTATATATCTGTTAGGGCCATATGGTCTAATATGCCCTTCAAAGCTATATTGCCTTGTTGATTTTCTATCTGGATTTTCTATCCCTTGATGAAAGTGAAGTATTAAAGTCTCCACTATTACTGTATTATTGTCACTTTCTCTCTTTATGTCTGATGTTTGCCTTATACATTTAGGTGTTTCTATGTTGGGTGCTTAGGTATTTACAATTGTTAGAATTTCTTATTGGGTTGACTTCTTTATTATTATATCACAACCTTCTTTGTCTCTTGTTATGGCCTTTTTTAAAAGTGTGTTTGTCTGATGTAAGTATTGCTAGCCCAACTTTTTTTTTTTTTTTTTTTTGCATTCATTTGCATAGAATGTCTTTTTCCATTTTTTCGCTTTCAGTCTCCTTGCATCTTTAGGTCTGAAATGAGTCTTTTGTAAGCAGCATATAAATGGGCTTTGTTTTTTTATGCTTTCAGTCACCCTATGTCTTTTGATGGGAGCGTTTAGTCCATTTACATTTGAGGTAATTATTGATAGGTATATACTTAATACCATTTTGATAATTGTATACTGGTTGTTTTTGTGGTTTTCTGTAGTCCATTTACATTTGAGGTAATTATTGATAGGTTTATACTTAATACCATTTTGATAATTGTATTCTGGTTGTTTTTGTGGTTTTCTGTTCTTCTCATATTTACTTCCCTTGTGATTTCATGACTTTGTTTAGTGTTATGTTTGGATTCCTTTCCCTTTATTTTTTGTGTATCCGTAGAGGTTTTTGGTTTGTGGTTACCATGAAATTGATATACAACATCCTGTGTACATAGCAATCTATATTAAGTTGATGGTCTTTTAAGTGCAAATGCATTCTAAAAGCAGTACACTTTTATTTCCCTCTCCATATTTTATGTATATGATGTCATATTCTTCATCTTTTTATTTTGTATATCCCTTGACTAATTTTTTTTAGGTATAATTTATTACTTTTATCATTTAACCCTCAAACCAGCTTTATAAGTGATTGATCTACTGTCTTTACTGTATGTTTTCTTTTACCGGTGAAGTTTTGCCCTCTTATAATTGTCTGAGTTGTAGTTAGGATCTTTTCTTTTCTGCCTAAAGAAGTCCCTTTAACATTTCTGGTAAGGCCAGTGTAGTGATGAATTCCTTTGATTTTTGTGAGAATTTTTTTTTATGTTTGCTTCAATTCTGAATGATAATCTCACTGAGTTAAATAGTCTTGGTTGTAGGTTTTTCTCTTTAGCACTTTGATTATATCACACTACTTACTTTTGGTCTACCAAATTTCTGCTGACAAATCAGCTAAGAGACTTAGGAGGTTTCTATCATGTGTAACTAGTTGCTTTTCTGTTGCTGTTTTCCACATTCTTGCCTTATCTTTAGTCTTTGACATTTTTGTTATGTGTATTGTTGTTATGTACTTCTTTGTGTTGATCTTGTTTGGGGCTTTCTGTCCTTCCTGATCCTAGATGTCTTTTTCCTTACCTGGGTTAGGGAGATGTTCAGCTATGATTCTTCAAATACATTTTTGTGCCCTCTTTCTCTTTTCCTGGGATCCCTATAATATGAATGTTAGTACACTAGATGATGTCACAGAGGTGCTTTCATCCTCATGTTTTAAAATTCTTTTTGTCCCTTATCTTCAGCTTGGTTGCTTTTTTACTACCCTGTCACCCAGCTCTCAGATCCGTTCTTTTTCCATTCTGTCATCTGCTGTGGATTACCTTTATTGTATTTTTTATATAAATTATTGTTTTCTTTAGTCCTGACTAGTTCTTTTTTACATTTTCTATCTCTTTGTAGTTCTCACTGAGTTCATCCATTCTTCTCTCAAGTCCAGGGTATATCTTTATGACTATTACTTTGTGCTCTTTATCACATTGATTGCTTATCTGTGTTTTATCTTTTTCTCTGATTTTTGTCTCATTACTTTATTTGAGTCATATCCCTCTGCCTCATTATTTTGTCTATTTGTGTTTGTTTGTATCTATTACATGGATCAGATATGTATCCTGGCCTTGAAAGTAGTTGCCTTATGACCTCTGATGCCCAGTAACATTCTCCCCCTGGTCACCAGAACCAGATGCTCCAGTGGTATACCCTTTGTGAGCTATATGCACCCTCCTACTGTGGCTCAGCCACAACTGTTAAGGATGCCCTAGTTGGCAGGGCTGGCTCTCAGTCTGGTTGTCTGTAAAGTCCACTGCAACTGCTATGTACTCCTTGGTGGATAGGATTAACTTTTGGTACAGCTGAGTGTGAAGCCTGGCTATAGTTACTGTGGAGGCACCAGTAGGTGGGACTAGCTCCCCAAATCCCAAGGCAGGAATTGCTCTTGAAGGTGCTTCCTTTGCCTGGGGCTGCCCCCTGAATGTGATGGGTTTGTGATGGGTTTCAAAACTGCTTTTGAAGGGTGCTTGACGGACTGGCCACTTCAACAGCATGGGCCCAAAGGAGAACTTGTGTTAGGGCAAGCAGTGTTAGCAGGGTAGCTGGAGAATGTCGGAATTGGTTCCACAAGCGTCCAGCTAGTTAGGCTGCAGGAGGCCAAGAAAAATGGCACCCCCTGGCACCTCTCTGCCCAGAGAATGCTCCCTGCCCTTCTAGCACATGCCCTAAAATTAGTCACGAGATCTCCTTCGTGTATACTCCAAGTGCTTTTGAAACTGCTGCTTCTGTGTTGTGCCTCTGGCTACGTGATATAGCATGGTGACCCTTTAAGAGCAGAGACTTAGTTTCCTATACCCCTCTGGTTCTCCCAGAGTTCAGCCATACTCATTCTCAAAGCCATATATTATAGAAGCTCCTCTTCCGCATGTAGGTGCTCAGAGCCAGGGGTACCCCACTTGGGGCTTGATCCCCTTGCTTCTCAGGTTGTGCCTCCACACCTGTAATAGCCCCCCTGCTTATGAGTTGCTGCTATACTGGGGGTTTGGTTCCTTACTGTGCCTCTTTCCTTCCTACCCTTCTCATAAAGCCTTTCTCTTTATGCCTTTAGCTGTAAAAGATCTGCTGTGCCAATCTCAGGTTGTTTTCAGAGTAAATTGGATTATATATAGTTGTTGCCTCTGTGCATCACTGGGAGAAGGTGAGTAGGATTTTCCTACTCCATCAACTGCCATATTGCTGTTAGTATTTTATTTTTGATGCACTTATGAATGCAGTTGTTTTCTTAATATCCTTGTCAGTTTGATTATTTGTTGTATGTAGAAATAAGATTGATTTCTATAAATTGATCTTGTATCCTTTGATTTTGCTGACCTTCTTTATGAGTTCAAATACCCATTCTGTATGTGGTTTCATTAGAATTTTTTACAAACAGGATTGCATTGTATGCAAATAAAGTTTTACTTCTTTCTTTACAATCTGGGTGCCTTCCCCCCCCCCCCACTTTCTCTCACCTGACAATGCCGTCTAGAATATCTATTTTAATGCTGAGTTGAAATGGGAGGAGTACACATCCATGCATTCATTATTTGTAATCTGAGGGGTGAAAATTCAGACTCTTAACATTAAGGGCAATATTAACTTTAGATTTTACAGAGATGTTCTTTATCAAGTTGAGGAAGTTTCTATTCCTCATTTTATGAGAAATGGGAACTGAATTCAGTCAAAAGTTTTTTTGGGGTCTTTTGAGGGAATCATGTAGGCTTTATAATTTATTCTTATAATCTACTATATTGAATTAATTATTTTCTCCCTTGAATTCTTTCTTCTTTTTATCCCCCTGTCCTTTTATTTCTTTTAATGGTATTCTACCGTTAATAGACCTCCAATAATCTGGTCATGGAGCAGCTTTGTTTTATTTTTGATCTTACACGAAACACATTTAGAGTTAGTTTACTATGTAAAATCTTGCTCTTGGTTCGCCAAGCTGAAAAAAGTCCCTAACATAACGTTTTATGAATTTTTAATGATAGATACTACTTAACTGACTTAGATATTTTCCCCCATCATTTGCTATAATCATGTCAATTTTATATTTCAACATATTCATGTAGCAAATTACATTGATAGATTTTTCTGATGCTAAACCATACCTAAATTCTTGGGATAAACTCTGAAAAATGTAATTTTGAAATGTACTATTGTATTTAGTTATTTTTAAAGTAATTTTATATACACATTCATAAATAAAATGAGTATATATATTTTTCTTCTTTTATTGTTATTATTTGATTTTTGAATCATAACTGCACTGGCCTCATGCAATAAACTGTGCAATTTATACAACTCACTTGTTAGACATTCTTGGCTTTTTGGAAGGAGAGATCTTTGGCCATCACTTTAATTTCTTTAATGTTCACTTAGTTCAAGTTTTATTTTTCTTATTTTATCAAATTTGACACTTTGTATTCTTCTAGATGTATCCATTTAATCCAGATTCAATTGAACAAATGACCAACTGGCAATATTCTAAGGGGTTGCAGTACTCTGGAAACACTTCCTGACTAACAGGGATTCCATCTGTAAGATAGAATTCATTGCAAGCATTAGTTTCTCCCTTACCCTGTCCTCAGAAAGAATGTCCGAGCCCACACCATAATAGAAGATAGTATTTCTGTTATAATATTAGATGTGATAGAAAACTACACCTAAAGAATCATGTGGTAAATCAGAAAACAAATTGTGGCATGCTTGGATTTTAAGGAAAAGTGAAAAAAGGAAAGGCTGGTTAGAATTATTGTAGAGGCAGAAAAGGAGCCTTTTTTTTTTTTTAATGTTAATATGTAAGGGTTTATTCCATTATATGAGAAACAACAAATTCTTAAATTTCAGAACAGGAAGAAATTTCTTCTAGATGGTATAATTCAGGAAAATATTATATGCCAACTGTCTTTGTCTAAGTCTCAGTAATGGGACATGTTTCATAAAACACAAATTGAGTTCCACTTGCAAAAATATATAGATTCACTCCCACCACAACAGGAAATCAAAGAATAAATAAACTATAACATAGTTTCCTTTAAAGCCACTGCCGGTGCAGAGAAATCTATAAAAACTAAATTCCAGGTCCGTGGGCTCTTCCCAAATGAGCAAGTGGCAGTTGGCTTCCATTCCTGGGCTAGTTGTTGAAATTGGCGATAAGCTTTGTCAAAAAAAGTTTGAGGACATTTATTTACCTAAAAGAAAGGAGCAAAACTGAGTTCTGAAAACTGTGAAAGCCGGCATGTCAAACGTGAATCTGGAAGAGTCCCAACTACCAAGGCAATCCTTCATCCCCAGTCATTTTATTACAAAGGACTTGAGCACAACAAGGAGAGTCTGGGTATAGGACTAGAAAAGAAAGATATCTTGTGATCTCACAGCCCCACAGTCTCATGGGCTCATGATTCTGAGGTCTCGTGGTCTTTTGGTCTCATGATTTTGAATTTTTGGAGCAATAAACATTCCCCATTTTGCAGTTTCGATGTCTAACAGTCTAAAGCTCCAAAGTCAAGTTGACTCAAGGTCTCAAGTTGCAGTGACCAGCACCAGTTTCCTGGTGGTGCTCTGATGGGAAGGGCGAATCCCCAGGAGCAGGGTGGGGAGGCCCGAGAACCTCCCGGACCACACGGGAAAAAGCGGTTCCACTGCTGGAAGGACACTTGGTGGAGATGGTTGAAGCCACCTGGTCCCGGCAGACCCCAGAAAACTGCCACATTTGCTGGGGCTGGAACAAGGTCCTTAAGGCTGCAGTCTGGTGCCAGATGTGTGTTGTGATTTTCCATAATCCCTGAAAAGCACCCGCTACACCATCTCGCGAACTTTTTCTGGGGATTTTATAGATTTCGGGCACCGGCAGCAGCAGGGTCCAGCAAGCGTTCCTGAGTGCGGCCGACACTCAGCCATTGCTCATTCGGCCATTGCTGGGTGAGACCCTCCCGCAGAGGGTGGAACCAGTCAAAGCCGCGGTCCTTCAGAAGTAAGAGGCCGGGGAAAACAGCCGCGTCTGAGACAGAACTCGGGAGAGAAGTACTGCCTGGGGCCTGGTCACGGAGAGTGAACAAGTGGGGAGTGGATGAGAGCGGAAGGTAGAGGACTGGTGCGCGATTGCTGATCCGGAAAAACCTTTTTTTTTTTTTTTTTTTTTTTAAAGCATGGACTATGCTGAAGGGACTAAAGTACGGCTGTCAGTGGAGCTAACTGTAGTCCCCTTTCCACCCTCACCTGTAAGCACAAATATGCTCTTTCCCTTGATATTCTAGTCTCACAGGAGGCTTTTTATTAGCAGTGGCAAAGACTGGAAAGAATGGGATCAGGGGGAGGTGAAGGCAACCAGCCTAGTCTTCCCGAGGATCAAGGTTGTATCTATTCTGCTAGTTTTATCCTCAGACATGAAATAATGGTATTTAGTTGTGTTGAATGAACTGACAAATTAAAGGACCCCTCAGATAGAGGCATAACCATAGAAATGGATGCTGAAAAGTTTTTATTTAAAGACGACTTGACTAATGGCCTGTTTTCCTGTAAAGAGGGCAAAATTTTTATAGAGAAGAGGTGTGAGCTTCCTAGACAAAAATGTTTGCACGGCAATATTTCAAAGCTATGAGCTTTGTCTGCATTCTATGAACCAAGAGCTTGCTAATTTGAGATCTATTTCACACGTCCCAGGAAGAGAAGAGTTAGGGGCATCGGGTTTCCCATTGGTTCTCAATGGCCCCTGGCCCGACCTCTCCCTCCTGGGGTGTTGGTGTCTGGAGGTCGGGGGCTGACTTGGCAAGCTGGGCTGCCAAGGCTGAGTGTGCTCCCAAGGCTGCCACCAGGTCCTTTCCCTGGAAATGGAGGCCCCTAGGGAGGTTCCTACAGTGCATCTGGGGAGGACAGAGCAGGAGACGTCGGTCCCTACGGATCTAGCATCCCTCTGTCCAGTGATGTTCACGATGTGGCCCCGATGCCAGAGGAGCTTATAGGAGACACCACTGGTGTGGGCCACCATCCACCCTGCCTAGTCCTGGAGGGAAAGTGGGGGTGGGGACTCTGGAAACCTGGTGAAGCAAGCTTGGCAGCTGTGAGGGCTTCTCCCTGGCACCCTGGTGGTAAGTCACCATGGTTTTCCAGGCCAGTTGTTAGGGGTAGGCTTCCTAAGGGGAAGACCCTGGAAGTAGGGTCTGCACATGTTCATAAGGGAATAAAAACTTTTTATTTAAATGTGAGCTAAGGGCAATGCCCTTAATATGTTTAACCCAAACCTGGGTTCAAGGTCAGATTTTCCATTTGTGTAACCTTAAACAAAGGCTTATACTTATTGGGCCTTTTTCATCACTTGTAAAAAGAATGGTTGTCCCCTCATCAAGATTAAGTGAGGAAATTTATGCAAAGCATTGATCCCTGAGACTAGTTTGTGTAAGCACTTAATAACTGCCAGCTAAGTTTTTTTTTTTTTTTTTTTTTTTTTGCATTTTAAAATTGCCAGGGCTCAGTGAGACATCTAAAACTAGTAGCAGTAAGCACCTAAACTTTTTAGCATATTGGGGCGCCTGGGTGGCGCAGTCGGTTAAGCGTCCGACTTCAGCCAGGTCACGATCTCGCGGTCCGTGAGTTCGAGCCCCGCGTCGGGCTCTGGGCTGATGGCTCAGAGCCTGGAGCCTGTTTCCGATTCTGTGTCTCCCTCTCTCTCTGCCCCTCCCCCCGTTCATGCTCTGTCTCTCTCTGTCCCAAAAATAAATAAATACATTGAAAAAAAAATTAAAAAAAATAAACTTTTTAGCATATCTTTTATTGCTCTTTGCCAAGACTGTTACAAACTACTAACCCTGAAATTGTCAAGGAAAGCATTTGAATGAAAGGTAAAGAATGGATAGGATATGGATAGATGGAGATGGGAAACCTGTCAGAATGACAAGGTTAGTGTTCGTGGGCCCTAGGTTTGCATTTCTGCTTGTTTGACTTTGCTAATTGTGTTGGCACAGGCAAGTTAGTTTAACCTTCTGAGCTTTATTTCCTTTTTTTAAAAAAAAATTTATTAAAATTATTTATTAAAAATTTTTTTTAAATATTTATTTATTTGTGTGTGAGAGAGAGAGACAGAGCATGAACAAGAGGAGGGGCAGAGAGAGAGGGAGACAGAATCTGACAGGGGCTCCAGGCTCTGAGCTGTCAGCACGCAACCTGACGCGGGGCTCGAACCCACAAACTGTGAGGCCATGACCTGAGCCAAAGTCGGATGCTTAACTGACTGAACCACCCTGGCCTCCTCCTCACCCCCTTCCACCCCTTTTTTTTAAAGTTACCAGGTTGGACTCCATCTGACATTTCTCTCACTGATTCAAAGATGGAAAATGCTAAGAAATGGGGAAATACAGTGGGTGTTCACGTAGAGGAGTTAGTGGGCTATAAAACTTGGGGTTGCAGAAAACTTTGAATGCTGGGCTGGCAGTTGGGAAAACTAGTCCAGGTTTTTGAGAATGATCAAATAGTCTTTGTGACATGACCCACACGCGTTTTACAAATATTAAGGGTAGGCTTGTGTGTGTGTGTGTGTGTGTGTGTGTGTGGAAAATATGGGAATGGGGAAAATAGGTTAAGAGGAGAAATAAAGTACAAGGCTCTTTGTACTCGTACAGTTATAAGTGATAGGTAAGGCAGTAAGGACTGAGAGGAACGGGTGGATCTGAGAGACACCACAGATACAATGAACAAGACATAGTTGCTCATTTAATGATAGGTTTATCAGTACGTGTGTACAGGTACAGAAAAGGGAGGGAGTACAGTTGCTCTGTTGTTTCATACTGGGTAGCAAGAGCATTGACCTATTTCTGGAAGAGTTGCTGGTACGATGAGAATTGGTGTCAAAAGATGAGTTGAACTTGAGGTAGTCTCTCACTTTGTAGGTAGCAGTAGATAGCAAATAATTGGGCAAAGTACATCTCCCAGTATTTGAATTTTGTTTCAGTATTTTAATTTTTTTCTACAAGCTCTTTTGCATTTGTATAGCTCTCCTGTATCATGAGAAGAACGTCTTAGCCTGTAAATTCTGTGGCTTCTGTAAGGAAAAGTCTATTTGTTATTGTACTGGCCATTTTGGTGACCACTAAGTACCCCATTGTAGGAGGAGGTTAGTTTGCCTGCATGTGTTTTACTCACAGCTGTCTAGTTCTGGATCCTCTGGGTTGTGTACTTGGAATTGTATATTGTAGACCAGGTAGGAACCTGCATGTACCTTTGACTTTTAAAGAACTGCAGTACATTCACACCAGAGTGTAAACTACTCAGGGAAGGGATTTGGTTTTAGCCATTACTCTATTCTTAGGACCCTATTTATTAGTGTCTCCTAGTGTACATGGGGTGCACTGAACAAAACCTTGTTGAATGGATAAGTATGGGAAGTGTCGTACAGCCAGAACCAGGTAGAATGGCTCTAAAGGAAGACTTTATAATTTCATCTGTGTTGGTAGTAGCAGTGAGCTAAATTCTAGTGATTCTTGGCCACTGCTTTATTTTTAATGAACTTTGTATTATTTCTCCAGACTCTCCTTGTTTTTGATGATCTTGACAGTTTATTAGAGTACTGATCAGGCATTTTGTAGAATGTCCTTGAAATCTGTCGTATGGTTTTCACTTGATGAGACTAGGGTTATGAGTTTGTGGAAGGAAGACTCTAGAGGTAAAGTGCCATTTTCATCACATCATATCATTGTTGCATATTATCCACATGACTTACCACTCTTGGTATTGACCTTTGTTGGATTGCCCCACTATAAAGCTAGTCCCTACAACACTGCTCTTTCACACTGTAGTTTTTGGAAGGAAGTCACTATGTGCATCCTACACTTACGTAAGAGTGGGGAGTTATCTTCTATTTCCTTGAGGGGAAAGTAGCTACGTAAATTATGTGGAGTACTTCTGCATGAGAGATTAGTGTCTTCTTCCTTATTTATTTATTCAAGCATTTATGTCACCATTAGTTTCTTAGAACTGTTGTAACAAAAGTACCATAAACTTGGTGGCTGAACACAATAGAAACTTATTCTCTTTCCATTCTGGAGGCTAGAAGTCTGAAATCAAGGCGTTGGCAGGGTTGGGTCCTTCCAAGGGCTCTGGTGATGCATCGATTCTATGCATCTCTCCTAGCTTCTGGTGATGGCTGGCAATTCCTGGTGTTCTTTGGTTTGTACATGTATTTTTACAATCTCTCTCGCTGTCTTCACATGGCATTGTCGTTCTGTGTGTCCCTCTGCCAAAATTTCCCTTGTCTCTAAAGGATACCGGTCACTGAATTAGGGCTTACCCTAATTACCACACCTTAACCTGATTACATGTTCACAGACCCTAGTTCCAAATAAGGTCACCTTTATAGATCTGAGTGAAGTGAGGTAGTATGAGACATGTGGCAATCTATGAGGGAAGTGTGTCAGGCTGAGAAAATGACAAGAGCAAAGATTTTGAGATAGGGATGTGCTTAGAGGGTTCCACAAACACCAGGAGGTGACAGTGGCTGGAGCAGAGGAGGCAGAGGGAAGATTGATAGAAGATGAGCTCAGAGAGGTCAGATGGATCAGATTAGACAGAGCTGCCTAGACCAAAAGCTTATTTGGCTTTTGCCAAATACTCTTGAAAAATAGTTTGGGGATTGTTGGAGGTGTCCATGAGATCCTTATGGAGGTCCTCAAAGCCAGTGCTATCGTTTTAAAGTTTTAATTTACTTATTAATTTTGAGAGAGGGAGAAAGTGTGAGCAGGGGAGCGGCAGAGAGAAAGGAAAGAGTGACAATTGCAAGCAGGTTCTACACTGCCAGTGTGGAGTCTGATGCAGAGCTTGAACTCACAACCTGGGATTATGTCCTGAGCCGAAGTCGGATACTTAACTGACTGAACCACCCAGGCGCCCCAAAGCCTAAACTATTTTAATAACAGTCTTAATAGATGCTAGTTGCCTCGTTCACTCTAATTTTCTCATGTGTATGGAGTTTGAAAACAGAGAAAGACAGATACCATATGTGTTCACTCTTATGTGGGTCCTGAGAAACTTAACAGAAACCCATGGGGGAGGGGAAGGGAAAAAAAAAGAGGTTAGAGTGGGAGAGAGCCAAAGCATAAGAGACTCTTAAAAACTGAAAACAAACTGAGGGTTGATGGGGGGTGGGAGGGAGGGGAGGGTGGGTGATGGGTGTTGAGGAGGGTGCCTTTTGGGATGAGCACTGGGTGTTGTATGGAAACCAATTTGACAATAAACTTCATATATTGAAAGAATAAAAAAGAATAAAAGAGAAAAAAAAGATAAATAAATTTCATATATTTAAAAAAAAACTTTGTTGATATGGTTTCAGATATCATACTGCAACTAATTGTTCAGAAACTGTCTCTGGTTGAGTTTTGATGTGTATCAAAGAAAAATAACCACAATTATCTGGAAAACTTACTGGAATACTTTTCTGGTTACCTGTCTGTGGAAGAGCAGATTTGCTTCACATGCTTCAACCAAAGCAATTTCAATAGACTGAATGCAGCAACAGATAGGAGACTTCAGCTATTCCTATGAAGCTAGACATTAAAGAGATTTGCTAGACGTTAAAGAGATTTGCAGAAATCTACGTTAGTCACTGATACATTTTTGCTTTAGAAAATAAATTCTTCAGGGGTGCTTGGGTGGCTCAGTCGGTTAAACGTCTGACTTCCGCTCAGGTCATGATCTCAGGGTCCGTGAGTTCGAGCCCCACATCCGGCTCTGTGCTGACAGCTCAGAGCCTGGAGCCTGTTTCAGATTCTGTATCTTCCTCTCTCTCTGACCCTCCCCCGTTCATGCTGTGTCTCTCTCTGTCTCAAAGTAAATAAACAAAAATTAAAAAAAAAATTCTTCATAAAAATACATGCAGAGGGTTTATTACCAGTATTTAAATGAATTAATAGCTATATATTCTAATTTCTCAATTTTCATTTTAATGTGGTAAATATTGACAGCTATAACCCACATAAGAAAGCTTTTTGGGGTGCTCATTAACTTTTTAAGAGTGAAAGGAGTCTTGAGATAGAAAGTAGAGAACCTCTGATGTAGATTGTATATTGTTGGCAATAATGGTAGGGCGTATTTCTGTTCATCTTTATATCCCTAGGAAGTAGCAATGTGTAGCACTTTATAAATTCTTTTGGAATTAATTACTTTATATATTCTATTCCTATATCTGTCATCTAGCCCTGACCTTTTAAAAGTTTTTATTTAAAATCCAGTTAGTTAACATACAGTGTAATATTAGTTGAGGTGTACAATATAGTGATTTACCACCTCTGTACAACATCCAGTGCTCATCACAAGTGTATTCCTTAGTGCCCATCACCTATTTCACCCATCCCTCCACTCCCCTCCCCTCTGATTACTATCAGTTTGTTCTCTATAGTCAAGAGCTTGTTTCTTGATTTGCTTTTCTCTCTCTCTTTTTTTCCCTTTGCTTACTTGCTTTTCTAAAAATTCTATATATGAGTGAAATCATGTAGTATTTGTTTTTATCTGATTGGCTTATTTTGCTTAGCATAATACTCTCTAGCTCCATCCATGTCATTACAAGTGGCAACATTTCATTCTTTTTAGTGGCTGAATAATACTCCATTGTGTGTGTGTGTGTGTGTGTGTGTGTGTGTGTGTGCGCGCGCGCGCACGCGCGCACGCCACATCTTCTTTATCCATTTATCAATCAATGGACGTGGAATGTTTCCATAATTTGGCTATTGTAAATAATGCTCCTATACACATTGGGGTGCATGTATCCCTTTGAAAATATTTTTGCCTCCTTTGGGTAAATACCTAGTGGTGCAATTGCTGGATATAGGGTAATTCTATTTTTAACTTTTTGAGGAAACTCCATACTGTTTTCCAGAGTGGCTGCACCAGTTTGCATTCCCACCAACACTGTAAGAGAGTTCCCCTTTCTCCACATCCTTGCCAGCACCTGTTTTTTCTTCTGTTGTTGATTTTAGGCATTTTGACAAGTAAGGTGATGGCTCATTGTGGTTTTAATTTGTATTTCCGTGATGATGAGTGATGTTGAGCATCTTTTCATGTGTCTGTTGGTTATCTGGATGTTTTTTTTGGAAAAATGTCTATTCATGTCTTCTGCCCAGTTTTTAATTGGAATACAAATTCTTTGTATATTTTGGATACTAACCCTTTATCTAATAGGTCATTTGTAAATATCTTCTCCCATTCTGTAGGTTGCCTTTTAGTTTTGTTAACAGTTTCCTTTGTTGTGCAGAAGCTTTTTATATTGATGGAATCCCAAAAGTTTATTTTTGCTTTTGTTTCCTTTGCCTCAGGAGACATACCTAGAAAGAAGTTGCTGCAGCCAGTGTCAATGAAATTACTGCCTATGTTCTTTTCTAGGATTTTATGGTTTCACCTGACCTCTTTTTCAATCCTTTATTTTGATCTGTGTATTGAGAAACACTTTGATGTCTCCTTGAATAGTACATTTTGTGTCTGAAGTCAAACTCATCACCTTCTCCCCAGAATAACTCTTTTTTCTTATTTTCTTTTTTTTTTTAATTTTTTTTCAAAATTTATTTATTTTTGGGACAGAGAGAGACAGAGCATAAATGGGGGAGGGGCAGAGAGAGAGGGAGACACAGAATCGGAAACAGGCTCCAGGCTCCGAGCCATCAGCCCAGAGCCTGACGCGGGGCTCGAACTCACGGACCGCGAGATCGTGACCTGGCTGAAGTCGGACGCTTAACCGACTGCGCCACCCAGGCACCCCTCCCCAGAATAACTCTTAATTATACTTTTGATTTCTCATTTAATATATTGATTTCATCCCAGATAATTTTCATGGTTTTTTTTCCAAGGATTAAAACTGTAGTTACAGCCTACTTTCATAGATTTTTTTTCCAGTTTTTTCATAATGGTGGTTCTCAAATTTTTCATGTGGCAGAATCATCTGGAGGGTTTGTTGAAACACAGATTTCTGAGCAATCCCACAGTTTCTCATTCTGTCGGTCTGGAAGGGGACCTGAGAATTTGAATTTCCAACAAGTTGCTAGGTGATGTTGATGTTGCTGCTCTGGGGACATAATTTAGAAACTGCTGATCTGTGTCATTTTACTTGGAATAGTTGTCAACTGCATAAGCCTATGTTTCCGCATTCTACAGTTTACTCATATGCTTACTCTGTGTGCTTATCGCATTTCTGTCTGTTCAAGTCAGTTCATATTTATGGTTTTACTTTGCATTTTAATATAAGTGTCCTGAGAGTCCTTTGAACTCCTGTATTACTCACTTTTTGTATTCACATTTTTTTTTACTGCCTTGCATAGTGTGTCTGTGTTATTTTCAGTTGTTATTTTTTTCACTAAAAAGAAGTGATGTATTCATGATTACACAAATCTTAAGTGGGGAGCTCAGTGATTTTTTTCTAATGTAGTTATCACTCAACCAAAAATATAAAATGTTTCTAACACCCTAAATAATTTCCTCATTCCCTTCCCAGTCACATACCACTATTGTTTCATTGACCAGGAAAGAGCATACAGTTTGTAGTCTTTTGTGGATATGGCTTCTTTTGCTCAACACTGTTCATTTCGGATTAAACTATATTGTTGCCTGTGTCACTAATTTGTTCTTTTGTATTGCTGAACTGTATTCTAATGTGTGACTATATCATAATTTATTAATCTGTTGAAGGTTGTATGAATTTTTCCAGTATCTGCACTTAGGAAATTATTATCATGAACATTTTTGTACAATTTTTTTAGTGGGCAGAAACATTCATTTGTGTTGGGTGTATGCCCAGGAGTGGGATTTGTGTGTCACATATAGGCGTATGTATAGCTTTAATAGATGCTGCCAAGCGTTTACCCAAAATAGTTTTGCCAGCTATGTTTTCATGAATAATGTTTCAGAATTTTAATTGTTTCACATTCTCGCCATTTGGTATTGTCTATTTAATTTTACCATTGTTGGTTTAATTTGCATTTCCCATTAAATAGTTGTACTGAGCTTTTTTTATTATGGTCATTGGCCAGTTGCATTAGTTCTTTAAAATTTTTTTAACCTATTAAAAATAGGGCTGTCTTTTGATTGATAAGAGTTCTGAATATATTCTGGATATTATTCCATCATTTAACATATGCTTTGCCCCTACATTATCCAGTCAGTGGCTTACCTTTTTACTCTTTTAATGGTGTACTTTGATCAACACAAGTTCTTAATTTTTAAAAAAAGTTTTTTTTTAATGTTTATTTTTGAGACAGAGAGAGACACAGCATGAGCAGGGAAGGGGCAGAGAGAGAGGGAGACATAGAATGTGAAGCAGGCTCCAGGCTCTGAGCTGTCAGCACAGAGCCCGACGCGGGGCTCGAACTCACAAACTGTGAGATCAAGACCTGAGCCGAAGTCGGACGCTTAACCGACTGAGCCACCCAGGTGCCCCTACAAGTTCTTAATTTAAATGAAGTCCAATTTCTTAATATTTTCTTTATGATTAGTGCTTATTCTGGTCAACTTAAAAGGTCTTTGTTCCAAGGTTAGGAAGAGAATTTCCTAAGATCTCTTCTGGAAGATCTCTTGCTCAGGTTTGTATATTAGATGTATGATCCACCTTGAATTAACTTCAGTAAGTGGTTGAGGTGGGGGACGTCAACGTTTTCTCCTCCTGTCATTCATATGTGTTTATAATATTCATATTTATGTATTTTTTTACCTGCTCCAGCTGTCCTTTTCCATGCTGAATTGATGTACTGTTTTTGTAATTAGTCAAGTGACTGTGTATGTGAGTGCCAATTACTGGATTGTATTCTCTTCCATTGATTTAATACTATACTGTCTTAATACCATAGCTTTATAATAAGTCTTCATAGCTAGAGTGTCTAATGGTTTTCTTGTTCCTGAGTAGTTCCTTGGATGTTGCAGGACTTCTCTATTTCCATATAAATTTTATATGGACCTTTATGTGGAAAATTTCTACCCAAAAGGTTTTCTACCTCCAAACTCTTTTATTCGTAGTTTGCAGGTAATTTTTTAAAAATCACGAATGAATATTAAAATTTATGACATTTTCTCTGCACCTTTTAAAATAGGTATAGGAAATCATGATTTTCATCCTTTATTCTGTTAATGTGGTGAAGTTACATTAATTTATTTTCAAATGTTAAGCCATTATTTAACTCCTAGAGCAAGCCCTCCTTGGTTATGATGTCTTATTTATTTATTTATTTATTTATTTATTTATTTATTTATATTTTTAAAATACTTTTTACGTTTTTCTTTTTTAATTTTGAGATACAGAGAGAGACAGGGAAGGGGGAGAGTGAGTGGGGGAGGGGCAGAGAGAGGGAGAGAGAGAGAATCCCAAGCAGGCCCCACGCTCAGCACAGACACCAATGTAGGGCTTGATCTCATGACCATGAGATCGTAAACTGAGTGGGAATCAAGTGTTGGGTTTTCAACCCACTGAGCCACCCAGATGCCCCTTATTTATTTATTTTTATTTTTGGATTCAATTTGCTAAAATCTTGTTAAAGGATTTTATGACTGTGTTCATGAAGGATATTGACCTGCAACTTCCTTATCTTGTGATGTCTTTCAGGTTTTGGTATCAAGATAATGGCAACCTTATAAAATGACTTGGAAAGTCTTTTTCTCTTTTTCTCTTTCCTGAAAGAGTTCCTGTAAGGATAGTAGTATTTTCTCTTAAAAATGTTTGTAAGAATTACCCAGGTAATTCTGGGACTAGACTTGTTGTTGTTGCTGAACAGTTTTAAATTATGTTTTCAATTCCTTTGATAGGTATGGGAAAATTCTGGTTTTTATATCCTTCAATTTTGGTAAGTTAGTATTTTTCAAGGAATTTGTCTTTTTTTTTAAGTTTTAAATTTGTTTATAGAAATGTGTTTATAGTGGATCCCGAGAAACTTAACAGAAGACCATGGGGGAGGAGAATGGGGGGAAAAATGTTACAGAGAGGGAGGGAGGCAAACCATAAGAGACTCTTGAATACTGAGAACAAACTGAGGGCTGATGGGTGGGGGAGAGGGTAAAGTGGGTGATGAACATTGAGGAGGGCACCTGTTGGGATGAGCACTGGGTGTTGTATGGAAACCAATTTGACAATAAATTAAATGTAATATAAAAAAAGAAATGTGTTTATAATATTTTTCTTATAATTTTCTTATAATATTTGCTTTTTATATCGTTTATTTTGCTCTTGTCATTAATGTTTTCTCTTTCAACTTATTTTGCCTTTTGTTTTTTAGTTCTTTTTGAGGTGGAAGCTTGATTATATATTTTTCAATATTTCTATTTTTCTATCCATTTTCAGCTATAAATTATCATCTAAGCATTGGTTTAGCTACATTCAACAACTTCTAATGTATTGTTTCTTCATTTTCTTTCATGCCAAAATTCCATTGTGATTTTTTTCTTTGACCTGTAAGTAATTTAGATTTGTGTTTCCTAATTTCTAAACATTTAGGGCTTCTCTAATTATCTTTTTTATTAATGGGTCCTTGTTTAATTTCATTATGGTCAAAGAGCATATTCTATATGTTATATATACTATTATGGAATTTTTGATACTTGTTTTATGAGCCAGCCTATAGTCTGTTTTGTTAAGTGATTTATATCCCCCAAAACATAAGTGTATTCTATCATCAGGTATAGTGTTTGATACATCAGTGTTGTCAAGTTGGTTGATCATATTCTTTAAACATTTTATATCTTTATTGATTTATTTTTTGTTTGCTTGTTCTATCAGATACTGAGAGACATCTTTAAAATTTTTTTTAATTTAGGGGCACCTGGTGGCTCAGTTGGTTAAGTGTCTAATTTTGCATCAAGTCATGATCTCATGGGTTTGTGAGTTTGAGCCCAGCATTGGGCTCTGTGCTGACAGCTCAGAGGCTGGAGCCTGCTTCGCATTCTGTGTCTCCCCCTTTCTCTGCCCCTTCCCCACTTATACTCCATCTCTCTCTTTCTCTCTCAAAAATAAATATTTACAAAATTAAAACAATTTTAAGTTAGAAATAATTGACATATGATAGTATATTTGTTTCAGTTGTACAATATAGTTTGATATTTATATATATTGCAAAATGATCACTACACTAAGTTTAGTTAACATCCATCAGCATACATAGTTATAAATTTTCTCATGATGAAACTTTTTAGATGTTTTCTCTTAACTTCAAATACACAATATAATTAGCTATAGTCCCCATGCTGTACATTAATTCTCCATGACTTATTTATTTTGTAAGTGGGAGTTTGTACTTTTTAACACCCTTCATCCATTCTGCCCATCCCCCAACCCTGCTTCATGCAATCAGTGTGGGTTCTCTGTATCCATGAACCTATTTTATTTGTTTTTTGTTTTGTTTTTATATTCCACACATAAGTGAGATCATACAGTATTTCTCTTTGTCTCTCTGACTTATGTTCACTCAGCATAATGCCCCCAAGTTTCACCCATGTTGTTACAAATGGCAAGATTTTCTTTTTCTTTCCCTCCCTCCCTCCCTCCCTCCCTCCCTCCCTCCCTCCCT
>NW_024412377.1:108389546-108392237 GCF_014898765.1 Herpailurus yagouaroundi
TCTCTTTCTTTCTTTCTTTCTTTCTTTCTTTCTTTCTTTCTTTCTTTCTTAATTTTTATTAAAAATGTTTTTTTTCAATGTTTATTTTTGAGAGGCAGAAACCGTGTGAACAGGGGAGGGGCAGAGAGAGAGGGAGGCACAGAATGCAAAGCACGCTCCGGGATCTGAGCTGTCAGCGCAGAGCCCCATGTGGGGCTTGAACTCATGAACCATGAGATCATGATCTGAGCTGAAGTCGTACTCTTAACTAACTGAGCCACACAGACACCTCAAAACTTCCTTTTTTACGGCTGAATAATAGTTCATTTTGTGTGTGTGCGTGTGTGTGTATACATATGTGTGTGTGTGTATACATATATATGTATATATGTGTTGTGTGTATATGTGCAGTTATGTATGTGTACATATGTGTGTATGTATCTATATGTGTGTGTATATACATATATCTCATATTTTCCTTTTCATTTATCCATTGGTGGACAGATTGCTTCCATATCTTGATTCTTGTAAATAATATTGAAATAATGTTGCAGTGGACATGGGATGCATATATCTTTTTGAGTTAGTGTTTTCATTTTCTCTCTCTATATTCTGTTTCATTGATTTGTGTCACTGTTTTTATGGCAACACCATACTGTATTGGTTATGATAGCTTTCTAATATAGGTTGAGATCAAGCTATGTGATGCTTCCAGCTTTATTGTTTTCTGCTAAGATTGCTTTGTTTTTTTTTGGGGGGGGGTCTTTTATGGTTCCATAACAGTTTGAAGATTGTTTGATCTATTTCTGTGAAAAACACCACTGGAATTTTTTAAATTTAAATTTTAGTTAATATACAGTTCAGTATTGGTTTCAGGAGTAGAATTCAGTGATTCATCACTTACATAGAGCACCCAGTGCTCATCCCAACAAGTGCCCTCCTTAATACCCATCACCCATCAGCCAGCCCACCTCCCACCTACCTCTCTCTAGCAACACCATTGGAATTTTGACAGATTTCATTGAATCTGTAGATTATTTGGGTAATAGGGATGTTATAACAGTATTAATTCTTCCAGTCCATGAACAGAGAATATCTTTGCATTTATTTTTGGCTTCAATTTATTTCACCAATTTCTTACAATTTGTAGTGTATAGGTCTTTCATCCCTAGAGAGGTCATTCTAATTTGACAACTACCATGATAGGAGTTGAAAACTCCTGTTTATCAATTTTACACACTGAGTTAGAGCATTTGGGAGCTGACCAACAGGATTGTTCAATGAATCTGAATATTTGCAGTCAAACGTAGTTTTGATTTTATTACTAGATTATGAGGCCACATATTTATTTGTGCCTATACAAAAGTGAGAACATTATCAGAGCAGTTAAGCTCACAGGCTTTGGAGCTAGCTGGACCTAAAATCTGGTTCCACCATCCTCTAGTTAAGTGATCTTGAAAAAAAGTAAGTAGTCTCTCAAAACCTTAGTTTTATCAGATGGGACATAAGGAAAAGAATGCTCCCTATTTCACAGGGTATTTGTAGGGATTAAACAAGGACATTTAAAGTCATTAGGAGAGGCAGATGTGAGGGACAAAAGGATGTTGAAGTATTTTACACAGATATTGGGGAATGTCTACTGTAGGGCTGCTAGGGTGGCAAAGCCAAATACTTCAAGAAGGAAATGATTACATAGAATCCTATCATTGGTTTCATCCATCTTTTCCAACTCTGAATAGAGTGTTTCCTTGGGTGACCGAGAAGATAATGACTGAAGGAGAAGAGGCAGAAATCAGTCCCGATATTTTGATCCCCTTTTTTCACTTTTACTTACTCACTGTGTTCTTTTGTTTTGTCTTGACACAGACTAAGGAATATTTTTGAACCCATAACCATGTGGATTTAGAAGTTAAAATTTAGACATGGTCCACATTTAAATCCAGTTTATATATGATTACTAATTTTAGCCTTGTATACATTAAACTGGACCACGTGTGCTGACTTTGTTCTGCTTGCCTGTGTTGTGAAAGAAAGGAACTATGAATGTAGAAAACTCCACATACTAGCTGTGTGGTCTGAGCTCAGTGGTCTTTGACTCTCCTTTCTCTGTGCACAAATGCAGAGATTTGCTGAAAGTACTGTTATTTTCAGTTTGTTTGACATTCTGTTTATACCATAAATCTATATTCGATTGATTTCAATTTTCTTTTTCTAGGCCTTTTTTTGGGGTAGGTTCTATTATTGTAAGAAGGTGAGCACAAGTAGTCAGTTTCTGTGAGTTTGTTCAGCTGATCAGTTTGGCTAAGTATTATACTGGATTTCTGTTTTGACATTTGAAATTCTCTTTTACAAATTTCATATAATTTGGAGAGTATAGAAAAGCACCAAGAAACAGAACATGCTGGGAATTTCATTACTTTAGGTAAACATTTTGTGGTATTTCCTTGCAGTTTCTTTTATGTGCATTTTTCATGCAGTTGAGATTGTACTTTAACTGTGTAATTTCACACACTACTTGTTCTTAATCATTATATCAAGCATTTCCCCATGTGTATCATTGCCATTCTGCCAGAAAACAGATGATACATACACCCGTGTGGGTAAGTTTTTCAAAACTTTCTTTATTTATTTACTTACTTACTTATTTATTTACTTATTTACTTACTTATTTATTTATTTATTTATTTATTTATTTATTTATTTATTTATTTA
>NW_024412377.1:108392247-108412478 GCF_014898765.1 Herpailurus yagouaroundi
TTATTTATTTATTTATTTATTTATTTATTTATTTATTTATTTATTTATTTTGAGAGTCCCAGTGTGTGAGCAGAAGAGGGCCAGAAAGAGAGAGAGGGAGAGAGAATCCCAAGCAGGTTCTGTGCTGTCAGCACAGTGGGGCCCAATCTTACAAACTGGGAGATCACGACCTGCGCCCAAATTAAGAGTCAGATGTTGAACTGACTGAGTCACCCATGCACCCCTACCTATGTGGGTAATTTGAGAAGACTTTAATAAAAGAACTATATACAAAGTTACGGAGAGAGAAAGGGAAACCATAAGGAAATGATAATATGGTATTGGAGACTTAAAATGTGTCTAGTCTGAATTCAGGGATGCTAAGTTTAATATATACACTGAATTCCTATGAGTGTGAAAACAGAAGAATGTAAAATGCCTCATTAATAATTTTTTATATTGGTCACATGAGTTACTTGAATTGTATTTCTCTTAGTACTAGTATAGAATATACTCTAAGCCTTAATAGGTCAGGAGATATTCCATGCAAAGATCAGCTGCTAGAAACCATGACTTTCCATAAGGGATTGTAACCAGTATACATTGACCCAGAAAGGAGACAGTCTGGGGAATAAATTCTTTGCCCGTTTTTTCTTTCCCGGTCCTTTTGCCTCAAGTTCCTGCCTATGTCTACCATAGGTTAAATCCAACAGGAAGCCAGTAGGTAAGGAAGTCCGTTGATGCAGTCCACGGAGGTTTGCCTACCTGGGCTCAAAACAGTATAGAAAAAGAGAGTGAATCTGGAAAAGCCTACTGAAGATATGAAGCATAATAACTTATTAAAATGCTTTGCAAATCTAAGTTTCAAGGACTGCACATTCCACTTCATGTATTGTATTGCACTGTGAAAGTGTTGGGTAAAGTAATAATGTAATTGGATTATGGGAATTATCTTTGGTATATAATGTCATTTAATATAAATAAAAGATAAACTGAGTTTTTGGTTAGAACAGCAATCAAGCAATGTATGGATAAGAGTTTCTTAAAGTGTACTCAAGAATTTGAAAATTGATAGAATTTTGACAATGCCTATTTTATTTCCATTAAAAGTAACATTTTATGTAGGGTTAATTTTTTTCTCTCTTTAAAGTGATAGTGGGGCACACATCTTAGATGTATTCGGTGGAATTTCTTTAATTTGTTTACATTTATCGCTCTAATTCTGAGAGATTAACTGATAACAATTCATTTTAATGAAACTCGATATTCCCAAAATGATGAAATTAAGTAGTACATCACATTTTGAAATGGGGGAGCATTTAAAAAATGTAATTTTACTCGTTAAAAGCACATATAATCTGAGGCATTTGTTGGTAGGGTTTTGATAAATGGGAGATCTACAAGGTTATGGAAGACCTTTTCTTTTACTTACCTAAACAAGAATTGAATGTTAAATGCAGTATGAACATAGTATGATATCTGACTTCATGGTGACTGTACTAGCATGATCACATTCCTTTAGGTTCTCAAATGGTTGGAGCTATGCTTCTCATGATACACTGTTTGCTTTGTCCTTCTCTCACAGAGTTAAAACATAAACATGAGTTCTTAAACCCAATACATGTTTAGAATGAGTAGAATCCATTGCTTTTGTAGTGAAGGTTTCAGTGGGTGATGATTCTGGTCACCGATATATGTAGAAAGACAAAAGTCAGCTGTAGTTTCTTTTGGGTTTAGTAGTGACTATGTAGAGTATACGGTTTAATAACATGGCTATTTACAAAGTTGGGGTGAGAGAAAGAGAAACCATAGGGGAAGGATCATAGTATTGATGACTCAAAACATTTTCTTTGAGTAAATACCAGCAGAGGAATTAATGGATCATTGAGTAGGTCTATTTTAATTTTTTGAAGTACCTCTATACTGTTTTCTACATTGCTGTACCAGTTGGCATTCCGACCAGCAATGCGAGAGTGTTTCCTTTTCTTCACATCCTCACCAACGCTTGTTTTTTGTTTTTGATTCTAGCCTTTCTGACAGATGTAAGGTGATAACTCAAGGTTATAACCGATATAGCAAATGTCATTTTTCCATCACGATGAATAAATAATAGTATTTACTTCATTGGATTTTAATATTTATAATCAGTTTATAAATTTATTTTGGTTTTATAAGCAACAGAGATTATACCCAATTTAATATTTGACTTATTGTAACCATCATTATGACAATATTTTTCACCACTCCAAATTATGAAAGAATTTATTTCTTTAATAAAGGAATTAAGACTCAAATTTAAGCATCACTAAATTAAGTAAAAAAAAAAGATGAATTTAAATCAGCTTGTAATGAAAAGTAGCTCCCTCCTCCCTTTTTTCTTACAGAATGGCTTCACACTGTGACTGGTTTATAATCAGGCCCCATAAACTTTTATATGTGTTTGAGGCCTTGAGGATCGTCTTTTGTTCCAGATCCCCATCGCACATTGCAAAATTATGCCCTAGGGGTGTGCGTGTGTGTTACATTTCCAAGAGCTAATGGGAAGTATGATCCAAATTCTGTTACATTTATGCATGCATTATCTCATATAACCTCTGGTGCTTAAATTGCTTCTATAGGAATGGAGGTATCTGTTCTGATTGCGTCTAAGTATTTTTTTTTTTAATTTTTTAATCTTCATTTATTTTTGAGAGAGAGAGCGAGCGAACAGGGTAGGGGCAGAGAGAGAGAGAGACAGACAGACAGACAGACAGGATCTGAAGCAGGCTCCAGGCTCTGAACTATCAGTACAGAGCCTGACGTGGGGCTCAAACCTACGAACCACGAGATCGTGACCTAAGCCGAACTTGGACGCTTAACCAACTGAGCTGCCCAGATGCCCCATGATTTTGTCTAAGTATTAATGGATGACTTTATGTTCACATCAGCTTGGTATCATGGATATTAAATATTTTTATAACAGTTTTCTGGCTCTAAAAGTTATAGAAGCAGGCTCTTTAAATTTATAACTTACATGTTGGATGGCTCTGAAAAGTTAATGATTATTGAAATACATAGTAATTTAGTATCTCTTTGGTACTTTGATATTTGGAGAGGAAGGGTTCAATAAATTACCTGAAGTTGAGTTGGAGGTAATGGAGAAATAGTCAAGAGGGGAAAAATTAATTTAAAAAGGAGAAATACTGGTTTTAGGTAGCTTACTTTTTTCTTCTTTTGAGTATACGTTAGAAGAGGTTCTCTGGCCATTATATCTTCTAGGTCCATCCATGTTGTTGCAAATGGCAAGATCTCATTCTTTCTTTATGGCTGAGTAATACTGTATTGCATATCTTTGCCACATCTTCTTACTCATTTATCTATTGGTGAATATTTTCATTGCTTTCTCAAAAAAATTAAAAATAGAAATAACATATAATCCAGAAATTCCACTACTGGGAACTCAAAGAAAAAAAAAAAACTAATGTGAGAAGATATATACACCCTATGTTTATTGCAGCATTATTTATAATAGCCAAGATATGGTAGCAGTCTTTTTTGTACTTGAAACTTGGTGTTCATTCAATCCTTGATTATATGAGAAACAGTGGATTGAAATCTTTGACTCACGTTCTTGCCCTTTAACCAATTTTCCCTTCTTACCTGTGCAATAAGGGAACATGGTAAAAGAAGTATGTTATGGTGAGTGGGGACTGCTCCCTAACCTAACCATTTTTGTTATGGGTTATATGATATTAAATCTTTACAGCCAATAGAAGATCAACCCGTTTTTGAAACCCACCTTGATTCATATGCCATAATCCAGAACTTTAGACACTGTCACCATGTCTAGTCACAGTGACAAGGTGTCTGTTAATTATTTCAAAAGTTTAGAATGTGTTATCTTGTAACATCTTAACCACATACCTCTTATAATGACTTTTTTGCTGGAAATAGAAGTTATCTTAATCTTCTGAATGAATAATTTAGGCTAGTTTGTGGAAATATTTCCTAAGGGAGAGGTTTATTAAACTCTGGAATCCTTTCCTTAGCAAGTCTTTGGAGTGGCCCCTCTGGACATCTTCAGAAATGGAAGATCTTTGCTTTGAGATGCCTTAGGTATGATCTTGTCGGCAAGCATGGGGAGAGCCATCTGTAATTAAGGAGAAAATCGTGGCTAACATGAAAGTAAATCTTCCAGAAAAGAATATTCTAGCTATAGCTACATAATTAAGATAAAAGTAAAGATGAAGAAGGGAATTGAAACATAGGGTAAGGAAGGAATGGAAAAAAAAAACATGGAGAAAATTTTCATCAATATGATGACAAATTCTGAAGTTTTGAACATAATATTGTATGATACAGGTGACAGTTTGTGGGGAAAAAATATCAGTGAATGTATGTATTTAATGCTTCAAAGCATCCAGGAGGGAATTTCACCTTGTATCATCTTGTGGCTATCCTTTCCGTAGTGGACCCTGTTTTATTTGTGAGAATAACAGGGGCACAGCTGCCCGAAGCACCTGAAAACGGGGTTTACAAATTCCCACTTGTAGATGGGGAGGTATGTGTATAAGTTTCTGCTAATTAATGAATTCACTCCTTTTTTTCCCTTTAACAAAACTGAAAGAAATCTCTGAATTTAGATAGACTTTAACATTTTATTTTGTTTTATTGTTTTAATTTTTTTTCTTTTTTTTTTGAGAGCGCAAGCAGGGGAGGGGCAGAGAGAGAGGGAGACACAGAATCCAAAGCATGCTCCAGGCTCCGAGCTGTCAGCACAGAGCCCGGTACACGCGGCTTGAACCCACGAACCATGGGATCATGACCTGAGCCAAAGTCTGACGCTCAACTGACTGAGTCACCCTGGCTCCCCATACGTAGCCTTTAACATTTTAAAATTTAAATTTATACAATTTTAATTGTTTGTGCATAAGGAAATTTAGAATATCTCAAATTATTTTTCTAATAAGTAGCCTGAGATTGCCAAAGTATTGGTCAGTAAAAATTATAGTTTCTATTAAAAATTCAGACTATTTTTAGCTGAATATTGGCATATGTGAGTGGGTCCTTAATTTCAGTATCTATCTAAAATTAATTTTTTTCTTTCTTGAGAAATGCTACTTTTTTGGCTGGCTTTATACTAAGTCCCAGTATAGAATTCTTAGGTAAAGAGGATGGAACCGTAGGCTTCAGGGGGTCTTCCTCTCCCTTCCTCTACCCCGTAACCAAATTATATGACATGGCAGAAACGTGATATTGTGAACTATACCATTTATTTACTGTACATATTCTAGTGTACCTAGCAACCGAAGTTAACAAGAGGCTAAAAATAGAGTGACACCATCTGGAAAGAAAGCTTATAGAAAACTCTTTTTGGTTTTATAAAATGTTTTACCAATGAAGTTTTGTTTAAAAAGCTTTACTGAGATATCATTCACATACCATACAATTCATCCACTTAAATTGTACAGTTCAGTGTGTTTTTACGGTGTTCTCAGAGTTGTGCACCTATCCCCGCAATCAGTTTTAGAACATTTTCATCACTCTCTAAAGAAACCTGGTAGCCATTAGCAGTCATTCTGCCTTTCCTCCTGAGCCTAGTCCCAGCTCTAGGCAGCTACTAATCTAATTTCTGTCTCTATAGATTTTCCTTTTCTGTACATGTCATGTAAATGGAATCATACAACTTGTGACCTTTATACTGGCTTCTTTCACTTAGTATGTTTTCATGTCTCATCCATGTTGTCGCACGTGTCACTACGTGATTTGTTTTTATGGCTGAATAATACTCCATTGTATGGATGATAACACATTTTCTTATTGGCTCATCAGGTGATGGATATTTGAGTTGTTTCCACTTTGGGGCTATTTTTTAGGGGGGAATTTAGGTACAAGTGTTTGTGTGGATATATGTTTTCATTTCTCCTAGGTATATCCTTAGGAATAGAATTGGTGGGTCATATGGTGCTTGTAATTTAACCATTGGAGAAACTGCTGGACTGTTTTCCAGAGTGGTGGTACCATTTTACATTCCCACCTAAGAGTATAAAGGTTTCGATTTCTCCACTTTCTTGTAACACTTGTCTTTTTGATAATCACCTTTCTAGTGGATATGAAGTGGGATCTCATTGTGGTTGGGATTTGCATTTCCTTGATGGCCCTTCATGTTGAGCATCTGTTCATGTGTTTATTGTCCTTTTGTTTATCTCCTTAGGAGAAGTCTACTTATATCCTTCGCCCTTTTAAACATTGGTTGTCTTTTTTTTTTTTTTTAAGTAATACCCTCTTTTTTTTTTTTTTTAAGTTTATTTATTTTTTTGTGAGCGAGATAGATCATGCACAGGGGAGGGGCAGAGAGAGGATCCCAAGCTGGCTCTGCACTGTCAGATCTGTGAAATCATGACCTGAGCTGAAATCAAGAGTCAGATGTTTAACTGACTGAGCCACCCAGGTGCCCCGGGTTGTCTTTCTATTATTGAGTTGTAGGAGTTTCTTGTATCACTCAGATAGAAGTCTCCTATCACATATATGATTTGTGAATGTTTTCTCGCATTTTGTGGTTTGTCTTTTTACTCCCTTGATTGTGTTCTTTGAAGCACAAAAGTTTTTAATTTTTAAGAAGCCCACATTCTTAAATATTCTTGTTGCTTGTGCTTTTGTTGTCATGTCTATGAAACCGATGCCCTAATGTAAGACCTCAGAGACTTATGCTTGTACTTTTTACAAGAGAGTTTTTGTTTTTTTAAACGGGTTTAGTTCTTACCTTTGGTTCTTTGATCCATGTTGAGTTAATTTTTTTGTATGGTGTAATAAAGAAATAAAGGTCCACCTTTGTTCTTTTGTGTGTGGATGTCATTTATTCCAGGAACGTTTGTTGAGAAGATTATTTTTCCTCATTAAACTGTCTTAACAGCCTTGTCTAGAATCATTTACTGTAAATGTAATGGTTTATTTCCTGAATCTCATTTGTGTTTCATTGATCTATACGTCTAACCTTATTCACAAAACCACACTGTCTTGATTCCTGGAGCTTGGTAGGAAGTTCTGAAATTGGGTAGTAAGAGTCTTTGTTCTTGTCTTTGAAGTTTCTTTTGACTACTCTGGCTCTCTTGTATTTGCATACAAACTTTAGAATTGGCTTGTCAAGTTTTGCAAAAAAGAGGGCTGAGATTTTTATATGGATTGCATTGAATCTGTAGAGAAATTTGGGGTAATATTGCCATGTTAATGTTAATTCTTCCCGTCCATCCACACAGGATGTCTTACTATGTACTTAGTTCTTCACAAGATGTTTTGTCATTTCAGGTTATAAATATCATACTTCTTTTGTTACATTTATTCCTCAGTATTTCATTCTTTTCGATGTGCTCATGAATGGAATTCTTTTCATTTCCTTTTTTGTATTCTTTATTGATAGTGTATAGAAACACAATATTTTTTTTTGTATGTTGAGTAAATTATGTTTTAACATCAAACCAATCTGATGCTAATGCAGAGAATAAACTTGAGAAACTTAAGATAATATAACTGGCTCTCTGTGTGTACAGTTTAAAGTGAAGGGCTTAGGAAGTGTTATAAGGGCCTTTTTTTTCCCCCAAAGGTGGAAATGCTTATTTCCCACAATTAGTGTAGTCAAGAAGATGAAGCTAAGCCAGTTGTGTTGTCTTTTTAAATTTTTTTTTTCAACGTTTTTATTGGGACAGAGAGAGACAGAGCATGAACGGGGGAGGGGCAGAGAGAGAGGGAGACACAGAATCGGAAACAGGCTCCAGGCTCCGAGCCATCAGCCCAGAGCCGGACGCGGGGCTCGAACTCACGGACCGCGAGATCGTGACCTGGCTGAAGTCGGACGCTTAACCGACTGCGCCACCCAGGCGCCCGAGCCTAGATTTTAGACTTACTTTATATATGTTGTTGGTTTTTCTTTAACCTATAGTTTTATTACTTGACCTTGTAGCTTCCTATCATATGTTCTCCTTTCATGTTGGTCATTTGCTCCAGGAAAGTTTTACAGATGGGTGGATATAGAATTTATGAGGCTCCCATGTATATTCTGATCTTTAAGGCAATTTTTAAAAATTTTATAATTCCCCTGGTATAAAGTTATTCTGTATCATTTCTCTTTTTGAATGTTCATATGCCAAAAACAGTATCTTGCACACAGTAGGGCATTTTATAAATTCTTCATTAATTTTATAAGATAGTAGGAAATTAGGATTAGGTAGGAATTAATAATATTCTGACTTATTTTCGTGGAATAAAGACCTGGTGAAGGAAGGGCATAGCAGAAGCAGGGTAAAATTTTGGTCACAACTAAAAATGTTTTAGGGGCACTCAGGTGGCTTAGTCGGTTAAGCGTTCGTCTTCAGCTCAGGTCATGATCTCACGGTTCATGAGTTTGAGCCCTGCATCAGGCTCTGTGCTGACAGCTCGGAGCCTGGAACCTGGTTTGGATTGTGTCTCCTTCTCTTTCTGCCCCTCTCTCACTCCTTCTCTGTCTCTCAAAAAAATAAAATAAATACATAAAAATGTTTTAAAAATTATTTTATGCTATTTTAGACTTTACTTTGGTTGACTGGGTTTTAGTCAAATACTAATATGTTGATTTGGTAAGGTTAAAATGATATTAGGAAGGATGCAGGAGTAAAAAAAAGGGGGTAATTACACCTAGCGATGCTTTCCGTTTCTTTATTTGGCATCTAATGGATGTTGTAGCAGGAAACTAATCTGAAAGAGTTGCCAGGCGCTCTTGTTTGCCTGGAGGTCAGCTCACTTAAAAAGGCATCCTGGCTGTCAGCATTAATTGGGTTGGCAAGTAAGGAGATTGAGTCAAATGCCAAAATCAACTCAGCTTCAGGCATATGGCAGTACTTTGTTGGCTTTTCTCACTGAATAGCTATTGGACAAACATTTGCATGTGCCCTGTCTTAGGTAATTAAGAAATTTCTGTGTATGCAAATTCTTGTATTCTTCAGTGTAACATATTATGTTTTAGGAACATCCTCAGTTATTCAGATCCCAGGTCTGTCACTAGGAAAAGCCAGATTTTTTTCCTGCCAAGAGTTCCTACTGGAACTTAAATTTTACCATTTTGGATGAAAACTTAGTAAAATGTACTAAAACGTACTGTGTACTTTTCTGCCTTCAAGTGTAATACTCGGGGCACCTGTGTGGCTCAGTCCATTAAGCGTCTGACTTGGCTCAGGTCAAGATCTCCTGGTTCATGAGTTCCAGCCCTGCTTTGGGCTCTGTGATGACAGCTCAGAGCCTGGACCTGCTTTGGATTCTGTGCCTTCTCTCTCTCTCCCTCCTGTGCTCATTATCTCCCTCTCTCTCTCTCTCTCTCTCTCTCTCTCTCAAAAATAAATAAAACATTAAAAAAATTTAAATGTATTACTAAATTTGACCCTTCTTAATGACTCAAGGTCATCATTATTAACCTTGAGTAATGTGCTGAAGATATTAGGTGCAAACACAAATATCAGTGATGTAAGCCATCACAGAAAGAATTCTCTTGTGTTGAAAAGGGTACCCACTTAGATTGAGGTGGTTTTTGTTTTGAAAAATTTCCATACATGAATTAAAAAATTACTAGCTTTATTGAGATGTAATTCATATAACATACAAGTCACCCATTTAAAGTACACAATTGAATGATTTTTAGTGCTTCAGAGCTGGGTGATCGTCATGATCATCCATTTTAGAACCTTTTTTATCATCCCAAGAAGAAACTCTGTACCCATTATCATTCACTCCTGGTTTTCCCTCACAATGCCCAGTCCTAGGCAACACCCGTCTACTTCTGTTTTGTATAAGTGGAATCATGTAATATGTGGCCTTTATGATTGGCTTGTTTCACACAGCAAATATTTTCAAGATACATTCATCTGGTGGCATGCATCAGAATTTCATTTCTTTTTATTGATAATAATCCATTGTGCGTGTGTAATATATTTTATTTATCCACCGGTTGATGAATATTTATTTCTGCTTTTCACCTATTTTAAGTGATGTATAATAAACATTCATGTACAAGTTTCTGTGTGCACTTATGTTTTAATTTTTCTTGGGCTTATGTATGTCTCTTGAGCATATATTTCCCTTGGGAGAGGATATATTTTTGTTGTTAATGTTTGCCTTTTTTCTCACCATGGTAGAATGAAACACAAACAATTGTAAGACATTTTAGGTTCTATAGCATGTCTGCTTTTCGGTAAAATTAATTAACAAATCAAAGGATGAAACTTTTCATAAGTGATTTCTTCTCCAGAATTTTCCTTTTTTTTTTTTTTACTGTTTTTTGTTGTGGTTGTTGTTGTTATTTGTTAGCACCATTTGCGAAGATTATCTAACTACAAGATTGAAAGTTCTGCATTGTACTTGCATGATGGATCACGTCTCTCATCAAGTATCTTCATATTCTGAATAATGCCATTTTCCATAGATTGACTTCGTGTGGTAGCATGGGGGACCAGGAAAATAGTAAAACCATTCCTAGTCACTAATACTACTTTGTAGTGAATTCTAGACTTGTGTTCTAAAAAAAATAGCTTTGATATCCTGTGGTGAACCTATGATTTGAAAAGATCACTTAGTAGTTCTAAAAAAATAAGAAAATCAGTGATAACAATACCAATTATTAAGTTATTTTATTTATTACATATTTATTGAGTTCCTCCTGTGTTGTAGGCACTATTCTTGGGATTAAAAAATAGATAGGGCATGGTTTATAGCCAGGAGAAGCTAATAGTGTAGCAGGCTCTATATAGTTCTGCTACATTGGGAGTTAATGAAGTGGTTTTTAGTAAATGGAGTAGCAGGAGTAGATACTGAATGTGAGAAAGTGGGATGAGTTTTGAAAGGCAAGATAGGGCCAACTTTGGGAAAATGTGTCCTAAATATTTGAGACCTTTCACTGTGGGTTCAGGGGAACTGTCATATAATTTCTAGCAGTGGAGTGACGTGATCTGATACATATTTTAGAAGAATAACTCATGGCAGTGACAGCAGAGAATATGTTCAGAGGGGCTGGAGAAGATGTATCCAGGACATATTTCTCAGCTATAATCAGCACCAGTTAAAATTGGATTTTGCTTGTATATAGAGATGTCGTCAGAAATTTGTTTAGATTTGGATGCAGAGGTCTTGTCAGATATCCTTAAATTGCTTTGAGACAAGAAATACAATTATTTGGGGGCCATTTAAATCAGTCACTTAGTTACGGATTCGGTTGTTCTGCAGAATTTATTAGTCTTGCACTTAATTTACACTTCAGTGTATTCACATTCATTGCGTTTCCTAGAGTTGATACGATGCTGTTTCTTTGTGAGTCTACTTATTTTCTTGAAAAATAACTTTCCCATCTCCAATTTAATGTATAATGTATAAGTAGACGAAAAATTACCATCTGAAGAGTGAATCTGCACACACGAGACAAGTCTGTGCTATGCCAATCGCAAGAGAGATGGTTGAGGTCAAGTCAAACGTCTTTGAGTAAATCCTATTGCCTGTAATTGAGACGAGAAACATGAAATAGGGTGAGCAAAAAAAGAATAAACAGTGGACAATTGCGTAGAACTCTTGAATTGTGTATGGTGAAATGTTCTAACTTTAAGGATTTTATTTTACAGGACTGCAGAGCACTAGCCCAAGGAAGAGTCGTCAACCTGCTTTAAACTTGTAGGGACTTGATTTAGTGGTACTTGCCAGACTGAAAGTTGTAAACCATCAAGAAAATAGATATATTTCATCAGGACTGTAAAGCCTTTGAAGGTGTAGTTTGTGTTGAATCCTCTTACAACCTGAGTTAGATTGTATCATTTTTCTGCCTCAAAGTCTCCAGTGTTTTCCCATCTCATTCAGAGAAAAAGTCAAAATCTTTTCATGCTTTGTTCTCTGTTACCTTTCTGACCCATCTTTCACCGCTCTCCTCCTGATTATTTTGTTTCAGTGACCCAGGCCTCTTTGCCAGTATGATTACTGGAAAAAGAAATTCTGTTTGCTTCAGAGCATTTGCACTTGTTATATTTCTGCTTAGAATACTGTGCTACAAACCCAGATGGCTTATTCTCTCACTTTATTCAAAGGTTTACTCAAAAGTTACCTTTTCATTGAGTCACCCTTTACAAAATGCAACTCTGACATTTCGTACCCCTTTCTTCCTCCCTAAGAATTTATCACTGTCCAACATGCAGTATATTTAATGTATTTATTTTATTGTCTGTCTCTTCCACTATTGTGGAAACTCTGAGGGCAAAGATTTTTATCTTTTATATTCCCAGCTCCTAGAATAACACTTGGTGTACACATTAGACATTCTTAAATATTTGTGTAAGGAAGGAAGGAAGGAGAGAAAAGGTGTAAATTCTTCGGTAATGCTATTAAATTTACTGATATAATTTTCATCAGTTATGAGGGTTTCTTCTGTTAATGGTCTCTGTCATTTTAAAATGTCAAAACCCAAAACCTAGAATGTAACACATGGCCCAAACAAATTACATTTGCTTATATGTATTTTTTTCTTTTGATTTTTTAAATTGTCTCGGAATCAGAGGTAGGCACTGTGGCAGGTTGAATTGTATTCCCCTGCCAAAATTCATGTTAAAGTCTTAATGCCCAGAACTTCTGAATGGGATTTTATTTAAAAATAATGTTGTTGTTGACATTATGTTAGAGTAGCATGGGCCATTCATCCAGTATGACTGTATCCTTATAAAAAAGGGAAATCTGAACACATAAATACACATGGGGAGAACATCGTGTGAAGAGGCATGGAACTCAGGGACATATTCTCCATCACTGCACTCCCAAGGACCCAATACTGAGGACACATTAACCTTGGACTTCTGGCCTCGAGAACTGTGAAAAAATAAATTACTGTTGCTTAAGCTAGTCAGTTTATGGTATTTTGTTATGGCATCCCTAGTACATGAATACAGGCATTCTCACATCTGCTTGCTGAGAACCATTTTTAAAGAACAATAATCGATTAATTTGAATTTAAAGGTGCAATATATGTGGTAGTTTTTTTCTTAACTATGTCTCTGAAAATGTTTTTAAAATACAGAAAGAATATTAAAGGAGAAAATAAGAGTCTCTCTGTATGTAATATCTCAAATAGAAATGGTTATTTTTTTTCAGACTTGCTTTTAAAAAATATTTTACATACAATAGATTAACAGGAAGTTGCAAAAAGAGCACAGAGGGGTCCCTTATACCTTTTCTTCAGTTTTCCCCAAAGTTAAATCTTACATAATATAGTACATGATCAAAACCAGAAAATTGATATTGGTACAGTCTGTGCATATGATTCTGTTTCACATCGTTTCACATGTAAATTCGAGTAACCCCCACCACATTCATGACATACCTACCACCACAAAGATCTCCCTCATGTCACCTCCTCCTCATAGTCAAACCCATTCCTCTCCCCCCTCCCCATCCTTAATCCCCAGCAACCATTACTCTTCTCCCCATCTCTATAGCTTTTTCATTCCGATACTACAAAAAATGGTAACCTAAATAATGTGACTTTTTGAGATTGGCTTTTTTACTTAGCATACTGCCCTTGAGATCTACCCAAGTTATTACATAGATCAGTGGTTCATTTCTTTTCGTTACTAAAGTAGCATTCCATGGTATAGATGAACCACAAGTTGTGTAACTGTTCACCAGTGAAAGACATCGTCGTCATTTCCAGCTTGGGGCTAACACAAATGAACCTGATATGAGAATTTGTGTATACGTGTTTGTGTGACTGTAGATTTTCCGTTCTCTGAGGTAAATGCGGGGAATGCAGTTGATAGAACATACGGTAAATGCATATTTACTTTCTTAAGAAACTGCCCAGCTATTTTCTAAGTGGCTGTACAATTCCCACCAAAAGCATATAACAGATCACAGTTTCTCTGCATGCTCACCAACATTTCGTGTTACCATTTTTCATTTTATCTCTTCTAGTAGGTATGTAGTGATATCGTAGTTTTAATTTAATTTCTGTAATGGATAGTCATGTTGGAAATCTTTTCAAGTATTGATCTACTACCTATATATCCTCTTTGGTAAGCTGTGTTTTCATGTGTTTTTTTTTGGGGGGGGGTGGGATCTTCTAATTGTGTTGTGCATTTTTTTTACTGTTGAGTTTTGGAAGTTCTTCATATATTCTAAATCTGAGTCCTATCAGACAATGTGGTTTGCAAGTATTGTCTCTCTTTGATCAACAGCTTCCTATTTTCTCCACACCCCAGCCCCTGGCAACCACCATCCCACTCTCTTTTCCTGAATTCAGTGACTTGCTGTTATTTTTTAGTGCATATAATTGATACTGTATAGTATTTGTCTTTGTCTAGCTTATTTCACTTAGTATAAGCTCTCCCCGTTTCATATATACTGTTGCACATGGAAAGTGAGCCAAAAACCATGTGATCACCTTTTAATTAACAGGGAATGAATGGTAGCTAAGTTAGAGTAGTCAACTAACAGATAGTGAAAACATTCTTTGATGGAGTTCTTGTTTTTCAATAGATACTACAATTATGTTTTAATGTGAAGCAGGCACATACATTCAGGTACATGCCCACATTCACATACAATTTTCTTCTGAGTATTTCAGACCCTTGGTGGCATTTATTGATAATTCATGAATTAGGTTTATTTTATCTGTTATATGCAGGCATGATTTCATGTTGCTCTTTTTCATATTATCAGATTTTAAAATGTAGAACAGCCAAAATTTATGCTTATTAATACGGTTCTCTAAATGATTGGTAAATATAGCCAGACCTTTACGTTTAGTGGTAAGTCAAAAGAACACATTTAATGTTCATATTTTTAATATGTCTTCATTATTAATGTCCTTTTTAGTTATGTGCAATAAAACTTGGGTCACTAAAATCTGTGAGGACTATTAAGTTTAGTTCAGTGGGTTCTGGAATATGCAAGTCTAGAGCCGTGTTAGGGTAGTGGTAGGAGGCTTGTTAAAAGTGCAGGCTGTGTGGTCCCTCCAGTGAGAGCCATATAGTAGGTTTAAGATGGGGTTTAGTCTAAACATACCTCCCAACAGTTGGACTTCTGTAGCCATGTTTATGGACTGGTGGGAGCCTGTTCCTACAGCTGGTAGGCAGTAGAACCAAGAACAATGGAAATTTAAATTTTTTAAATTTAAATCCACGTTAGTTAACATGTGGTGTAATAATGACTTCAGAAATAGAATTTAGTGATTCATCACTTATATAGAACCCCCATTGCTCATCCCACCCAATGTCCTCCTTAATGCCCCTCACCCATTTAGCCCATCCCCCCATCCATCACCCTGCCATCAACCCTCAGTTTGTTCTTTGTATTTAAGAGTCTCTGAGGGTTTGTCTCCCTCTCTGTTTTGATCTAATTTTTCCTTCCTTTCCCTATGTTCATCTATTTTGTAACAGAAATTCCACGTGAGTGAAATCATATGATCACTCTCTGACTTATTTCACTAAGTGTAATACACTCTAGTTCCATCCATGTTGTTGTAAATGGCAAGATTTGATTCATTTTCATCACTGAGTAATATTCCATTGTACAGATGCCACATCTTTATTCATTCATCTGTCTATGGACATTTGGGCTCTTTCCATACTTTGGCTATTGTTGATAGTGCTATTATAAACATTGGGGTGCATGTGGCCCTGTGATTTAAGATTTTTGTATCCTTTGGATAAATACCTAGTAGTGTAGTTGCTGGGTCATAGGGTAGCTCTATTTTTAATTTTTTGAGGAACCTCCATACTGTTTACCAGTTTGCATTTCCACGAACAGTATAAGAGTGTTTGCTTGTATCCACATCCTTGCCAACATCTGTTGTTTCTTGTGTTGTTAATTTTAGCCCTTGTGACAGGTGAGAGGTGGTATCTCATTGTGGTTTTGATTTGTATTTCCCAGATAGTGAGTGATGTTGAACATGCTTTCATGTGTCTGTTAGTCATCTGTATGTCTTCCTTGGAAAAGTATTCATGTCTTTTGCCCATTTCTCTACTGGATTGTTTTTTGGGGTATTGAGTTTGATAAACTCTTTATAGGTTTTGGATACTCAACCTTTATTCGATAGGTCATTTGAAAATATCTTCTCCCATTCTTTCAGTTGCCTTTTAGTTTTGTTGATTGTTTCCTTTGCTGTGCAGAAGCTATTTATCTTGATGAGGTTCCAATAGTTCATTTTTGCTTTTGTTTCCCTTGTATCTGAAGACATGTCACATAAGAAGTTGCTGAGGCTGAGCTCAAAGAGGTTGTTGCTTGTTTTCTCCTCTAGGATTTTGATGGTTTCTTGTCTTACATTTAGGCCTTTGATCCATTTTGAGTTTATTTTTGTGTATGGTGTAAGAAAGTGGTCCAGGTTCATTCTTCTGCATGTTGCTGTCCAGTTTTCCCAACACTATTTGCTAAAGAGATTTTTTTTTCAATTGGATATTCTTTCCTGCTTTGTCAAAGATTGGTTGGCCATACATTTGTGGGTCCATTCCTGGGTTCTCCTTTCTGTTCCATTGATCTTGGTTTTGTGCAAGTACCATAATGTCTTGATAACAGCTTTGTAATACAGCTTGAAGTCCGGAATTGTGATGTCTCCAGTTTTGGTTTTCCTTTTCAAGATTACTTTGACTATTTGGGGTCTTTTCTGGTTCCATACAAATTTTAGAATACCTATTTTTCAAAATCATCTGCTTCACCATTTTACCTTAACTACCTTTTGAGATTTTTTCCATGTCATTTCTATTGTGTACAAGCCATTCTAATTAGCTTAGGAAGTGTCCTATAAAACATCTTGCCTTTTCCTACCTAATAAACACTGTACTTTGGCATACAGATCTCATTTTGTTTGGTTTAGAAGTTTTATTTATTTAAAAAAGTTACTCAGCAATGATTTAACAACATTGGACTAAATTCATACGGGTTTTATCATTGGTGGTTTGATAAAATAATTGCGATCCTATGATACACTCAGTTTGTGAAAGTTATAAACTTATAATTTTGAAAGTGAAATGCACCATCTTTTAAACCAAGAATTAATATACTTAAAAATATTTTTTTTTAATGTTTATTTATTTTTGAGAGAGGGAGAGACAGAGTTCAAGTAGGGGAGGAGCAGAGAGAGAGAGAGGGAGGCATAGAATCTGGAGCAGGCTCCAGGCTCTGAGCTGTCAGCACAGACCCGACGTGGGGCTCAAACCCACAAACTGTGAGATCATGACCTGAGCCGAAGTCAGACGCTTAACTGACTGAGCCACCCAGGCACCCCAAGAATTAATATACTTTTGATTATATTTGAACTTAGTAAATGTCTATTGATAATTTTTTTATTCATGATTTTATACCTGATTGTGGAGAATGACTACTCAGAGAAATTCTGTTTAAATCGTATGATTGATCTGAATTTCAATCATTGATCATAATAAACTTTTAGGTTTAATTTTACTTTGGAGAATTTACTTTGGAGACATCATGCATTTTATCCAGTTTTACTGGACTTACAGCTTTTGGGGAAAAATCAGATAGACCAGCAGCAGTAATTACAAGTACCCCGCAAAGAAGGACAAACTTGCCATATTTCTCGGAACATAAAACAACATTTGCACCAACTTAGAACTGCAAGAAAACAATGCGTCAGAATTTTTCTCATTATTAGTGATAATGGATGTAAAAATACTGATTCTGATTTCAATACTATATAGATCATATGTTTTGTTGTCATTGCCCAAATAAATCTGACAAAATTTTAGCATTGTTAAGTATATTATATAATTTTGGTTATTTTGTATTGTTCTAGAATTAATTTTAATTCTGGGGATGTTGTTCTAAAAGTTCTTCTTTCATTTGATTCTTATCAAGTCATGTAACTCTTCAGTGTGTTATGCAGAAAACAGTACATCTACATTCATAAGCATGTTGTTTGTGATTTAAGTATATGCATTACATCATGTTTGCAGATTATGGTTCCATGCTCACCTTTTCACAGTACTCACTGATACTCTTTTTCCTCTTAGTCCTTCTTTGCTTACTTTTTCTGTCTGGATGTGATATGTATGTTCTTTTCCTCCCATTGCTGCTTTATTTTCACCCTCATTTATCAATCTGACTTCATTCAGAATAGGAAAAAAATAGATGAATATATATAACTCTGATCCTTATAAGAGCAAGTCTTTTTCTAGTAAATTTGATGATGAATCTATAAGGTATAGCAATGGGATATTAAATACTATAGTTTTAGAAGATCTGAGTTTTCCATCTGAAATGGACAATATATATTTTTTATTGCAGTTTGTTTACCTGTTATCTTTTCATTTAAAACAGTTTTTCTTCTTCCCAGAGGAAAGGAAGGAATATTGCAGAATTTATCAATAAACCATGACAAAAAATTCACCTTGCAGTAATTTAAAATGAGATTGGGGGTACCTGGGTGGCTCAGTCAGTTAAGCATTCAACTTTACCTCAGGTCATGAGATCGTGGTTCATTCATGAGTTCGAGCCCTGTACAGGGCTTTGGGCTGACTGCTCAGAACCTGGAGCATGGAGCCTGCTTCAGATTCTGTGTCTCCCTCTCTCTCTCTCTCTCTGCTCCTCCCCAATCATACTGTGTCTCTTTCTCTCAAAAATAAACAAACACTAAAAAAATAAAAATTAAATAAAATGAGATTGTGCCACATTTACATATGGTTTATAATTCAATTGATAAAATAACCACTTCCTAAATATACTTCTTCTCTGATTTAAATTTACAATTCATGAAAGTAAAATGTACCTCCTCCTTTTTCTCACCCTTAAGCTGTATGTGTATGTATATATATATATATATACATGCTGTATATATATGTTGTATATATATATGCTGTACATGCATATACATACATATATATGCACGTATAGCATATATATGCACGCACACATATATGCATGCACATATATGTACACATATATGTGCATACATATACACACACATGCACATATATACACATATATGTATGTACATATGTAGTGCATATATATGCGCACATATATACATATATACGTGCATATATATGCACATATATATACATATATACATAGTACATATATACACATATGCGTACACATATATACACATATATATATAGTTACAGGAAAGAGATATTTTTTTCTCCAGGGAGGTCATGTGTTTGTTTTCCTAGTTTGTAGAAGGAAAAAGACACAACTGATTAATGTCTGGATTAGGAGTATTGAATAGCAATGACCATGAGCTATGTATAGTAGCATTGTTAACCTAAGTGGTGCTTTATCTGGTAGAGGTGGTGCACATTTCACTTAATCTCCCTCTGCTTTTAGTCCTTGGAAGCTGAAATGCATGCACTGCTATGCATATACTGATTATCTGTGATGAATGCATGGTGACAGAAAACAGACAGGGGGATAAAACTTTGCAGCACTAATTTTTAGCTTTCATGTGAATAATCAGATACCAGGTAGATTTCTGAATTCTATTTTTATTTATTTATTTGTTTGTTTATAAAAGTTTATTTAATTAATTTATTTTAGAGACAGAGTGTGCCTGCGCATGAGAGAAATTGTGGTGGGGGGTGGTGGTGGCAGAGGGGGAGAGAGAGAATTCCAAGCAAGCTCCATGTTCAGCACAGAGCCCAACGCAGGGCTCAATCCCACAAACTGAGATCATGACCTGAGCTGAAATTTGAGTGGGAAGCTTAACCGACTGAGTCACCTAGACACCCCAAACTCTTTTTTTTAAATTAGGCGGAGTATATAGACCCCTAGGTAATAAAAATCTGAAGTCCTCAGGATATGTGATTGGCATTTTAAGTGGAATTTAGATCTGGTCAAATTTGAATCGAACATCTTTTACAGAACAAGTGGGCATTTATTCAATAAGTACTGACTCAGCATGTATTGTTTTTGTTTGTTGAATGCATGAGTGAATAAGGAGACCTTATATGTAACTAGGTGTTATTATTCAGTTTTACTGTGTGAATATGTACTTTTATTTTATTTTTATTTTTTTAAATGTTCATTTATTTTGTTTTTTTTAATTTTTTTATTTTTTAGTATATGAAATTTATTGTCAAATTGGTTTCCATACAACACCCAGGACTCATCCCAAAAGATGCCCTCTTCAATACCTATCACCTCCCCTCCCCACCCTCCCACCCCCCATCAACCCTCAGTTTGTTCTCAGTTTTTTTTTTACATTACCTTTTATTTATTTTTTCAATATATGAAATTTATTGTCAAATTGGTTTCCATACAACACCCAGGAC
>NW_024412377.1:108417478-108427162 GCF_014898765.1 Herpailurus yagouaroundi
ACAGCTTTGTAGTAGAGGCTAAAGTCTGGGATTGTGATGCCTCCTGCTTTGGTCTTCTTCTTCAAAATTACTTTGGCTATTCGGGGCCTTTTGTGGTTCCATATGAATTTTAGGATTGCTTGTTCTAGTTTCGAGAAGAATGCTGGTGCAATTTTGATTGGGATTGCATTGAATGTGTAGATAGCTTTGGGTAGTATTGACATTTTGACAATATTTATTCTACCAATCCATGAGCAGGGAATGTCTTTCCATTTCTTTATATCTTCTTCAATTACCTTCATAAGCTTTCTATAGTTTTCAGCATACAGATCTTTTACATCTTTGGTTAGATTTATTCCTAGGTATTTTATGCTTCTTGGTGCAATTGTGAATGGGATCAGCTTCTTTATTTGTCTTTCTGTTGCTTCATTATTAGTGTATAAGAATGCAACTGATTTCTGTACATTGATTTTGTATCCTGCAACTTTGCTAAATTCATCTATCGGTTCTAGCAGACTTCTGGTGTCACATATTTTGATACCAGTAGTGGTTCCAGGAGAACAGAGCTTAAGGCTTAAGGATGAGTTCTCTGAATAGGTTCTGATTTTTTGGGATTGTTTCTTTAATCTGATAAGATTTAAAAGCACTGTTGAGCCTTTTCAGTGGTGAAAAGGGCATTGATTGTCCATGGTATGATGTGGCTAAAGAGCTGCTGAGGGGTGCCTGGGGGGCTAAGTCGGTTAAGCATCTGACTTTGGCTCAGGTCATGAGCTCACGGTTCGTGGGTTCGAGGCCCATATCAGGCTCTGTGCTGACAGCTTAGAGCCTGGAGCCTGCTTCAGATTCTGTGTCGTCCACCCGCCCCTGCTCTGCCCCACCCCTGCTTGTGCTCTGTCTCTCTTTGTCTTTCAAAAATGAATAAACATTAAAAAAAATTTTTTTTAAAGGGTTGTTGAAATCATCATGTTTGGATACTTCTGAGTATCTGCAGGAGGCTCAGGGTGCCTACATGTGACCTCCCCTAGAACATTTTTGTCAAAATGAGGTGTATATTGGAGTTGGGTAACTACTCCTACCTGCCCAGAAGAAAGGGTACAATGAAAAAGATGAGCTTGGGGCTTTAAATTCCTAGCTCAAACTCTGAATGAATGACCTGACAACGTCTGTAACTACCCTCAAAGAAGTCCTAGTCTGTAACTGTACAGCCATAGCTGTAGGGGTTCTCTGAAAACTAAAGCCAGAGTGTCCACCTGGCAATTGAATTCCCAGCCATCTATTTGAAATGTTGGTTTCTGATTGTGAAGGAATGGGTTCCTCCAAACTGGAGTGAGAACGTATAGGTAGATTCTGGTAAAGCTAAGGATCTAAACCTCTCGGATAAAACGGAATCATCTTTGCCAACAGTAGCAGCTCTCCTGCCTCTGCCCGAGGGAAGTGTGATGGTTCATTCTGTGTGTCAATTTGACTGGGCCACGGGCTTCTTGGATATTTGATCAAACAGTATTCTAGGTGTTTCTGTAAGGGTGTTTTTGGGTGAGATGAAGATTTCAATCAGTATAATGAGTAAAGCAGATTGTCCTTTATAATGTGGGTGGGCCTTGTCCAGTCCAGTGAAGGCCTGAATAGATCAAAAGGCTGACCCTCCTCTGGGTTAGAGAATTCTCCCACCTGACAGCCTGCAAACTTGGATATCACCTCTTCATGTTTCTTTAGCAGCCTGCTGGCCTTCAGACTCGAACTGGACATTGGCTCTTCCTGGTGCTACAGCAGCCTCTGGACTTGGGGCTCACACTGGGACAAGGGCTGTACAGATTTAGACCTTGCCAGCCCCCATAATCACATGATCCAGTTCCTTACAGTAATCCTTACAGTTATCCTATTGGTATGTTTCTCAGGAGAACTCAAACACAGGAAGATTTCCCCCTCTTACTTGAAGAACCTGGAATGGCTTCACCTGAGGTAGTTGCCTACAAGGCACTCCTGACCCTCCTCAGGACCTATGACTTAATACCCCTTTTTATTTCTAGATCTATAGCTAGATTCAAATCACAGCAACTCTCAAAAGATGAGGTGCTATTTGTGACTCAGGAAGAGGTGTAATGTAGAGGGTGAATGTAAGGATGGATAGTGCCATCAAGGTGGAAGGGTTGTAAAGTTAGATCATGCTCACTTTATTGACATAGGCTCCCTAATCAGGGATTCTGGACTCAGTGTTTCAGCTGAAAGAGTTTGGAAGGGCTCTAAATCGTTGATTGGTTGGTCAGTTGGCTGGACCCAAAGTGTGACCCACATTAAATGAAGTCAAAATGCTTTATTATGTTGTAGAGGAAGGTATCCAAAGGCTTAAGGAGATTGTAATGTTGCAGTATATTTATTCTGTAAGACCTGCTCTCCAGCCATGGAAGGACACACCTTGTACAGTAGCTGTCAAAAAAAAATCATGGAGGGACCTCAGCCTCTTTAAAAAATTCTGTGGTCTCTCTTCTCGGTAGGTCAGAAATAGCAGAGGAAACCACTGCCATTGAATTAGGATCACTACACAGTGGAGGTAATGGGACACTGGGATGTCAGGGGTTAGCATAATGAACAGAAATCAGAATGGTAATCAGAATAGTCTAACTTAGACTTATGGGTTTGGCCAGTTATTATGATGTCTCCAGAACAGAAACAGATGGCCAGTTTATTAAATTCTTTTTTTTTAATATGAAATTTATTGTCAAATTGGTTTCCATACAACACCCAGTGCTCATCCCAACAGGTGCCCTCCTCAATGCCCATGTATTAAATTCTTAACTGAGATGTATAAATAGAGGTGTCCTAGGTCTACTGAACAGAAGTCTGGCTTAGATCACCAAAACACAGAGTCACTGCCTTCTGTAAATTCCGGATTTGAGCTGATTACAGACCCAGACCCCCATACCCTGCTACATTGACAAAAATATATACTGTTAACCCTTCTCCCAGCCTTCCCCTAATGGGACGTATAATCCTTTACCAGGCTAACTGTGCATTGGAGAAAGAGAATTTGGGGGTTTGTAATTTGGCCTAGCCATGATGATATCCCACAAAGCCATCACAGTTTGCCCCTTGTCACTTTGGTAAACCATCTCATTAAACCATACTGCTTAACGTGGTCAGCTATTTCATATACCACCGCAAATATGCCAGGTCTTTCCAGAACAGGATAGAAAATCATTGGGGGACGTTCCTCTACTCCTTTGTAATTTAAATATGGAGATTAGTTATCATCAGTGCATCTTGTGATATAAAGTTAGCTATTATGAACACATCTTATGTTAGATGATGACAGGGTAAGGCCAAGATAAAACAACAATATTTGGTAATATTCCTACAAACAATCTCATATTAGAGCCAATTAATCAGGGTTGACTTGTACCTTCTTACAGGAAAAATAAACAGCCTAGTGCACTGCTTGAAGTTGAGCACACTGGGAGAATTTCCCTTTCCCATTGCCTTTCAGGGATGACCAAAGTAAGGCTGTAGTTCTAGCTGTCCACCTTTGGTACCTGCAAATAACTCAGAACCCTTTGTAAATCAGCCCCGAGTCTTTCCTTCCTCAGTTGTCTGCTCTTAGACAGAAAGACATAGTTATGGGCTGAGAGGGTGGGGATAATAGAGCAGGAATAATGACCACGGACATTTGGTCTCCTTCCTCATGGAAGTCGTGTGGGCCTTCAGGGCTTCCTCAAGTCCAAATTTGTGTCTATCACTTCCATTTGATAATGAAATGCTGCTGGCTGTGTACACCTAACCTTATGGCTTGATGGACCAGACAACACCCAGTTCGTAATGGGTAGCTCGGGGATCATGGCAACTTGATGGACCGTGGTCAAACGCTCGGCCACGCACAAGGCCCAAAAGCTGTTTCTCAAAAGGAGAATAGTTACCCACAGGGATGGTGTTGCTTTCATGCAAACTCCTAAGGGTCTGTTCTGGGATTTATCTATTTACATCTGCCAGAAGTTTGACTGCATCCCATCTGCTAGTGACCAAACACCTTTGGTTGTGCTGGATCAAACAGCTCAAATGACAGGGCAGTTTGCATGGCAGCACGGACTTGTTGAAGAACCTTCCCGTGTTCTAGTACCGCTCAACACTAGAAGGGGTATCTTGACATGCTACAAAATGCTGGACCTCTCAAAATTTCACTGAGGAGGAATGCCTGTGAATTGTTTTATTTTGTTACTGTTAAAGTCCCTACATTAGGCACTGGACTTCTTACCAGTAGGGAAAAGAAGACAGCCTCAAGAAATAGTCCTTTCTAGGTTCGGCTGTTGGCCGTTACACTTGGTAGCTGTGTGACTTGAGAAAAGTTGCCGGACCTCTTTTAGCTCTAGTTGTCTTTTCTGTATAGTGGATGTTGTAGTAGAAGTCTTCTAGGGTATCATCGAACAGACATTAGTTTCTCCTGCTATGTAGAATCACCTACACAAACGTTTGGGGAGCCTGTGATTTTCAGTTTAGAGCTGACTCTGTCATCAGTTGGACCTAGATCACTGTGGTGCTTTTTACTGTGTCAACTTGGCTAAGCTGCAACTATGTTGCCCAAAGGCCCTTTTCTGTATGTTTCTGCTCTAGTGGTTTTGTACTACTCCTGTTTAGCCAAGTTCAAAATACCTTTCCCAGAATTTCCTTTCCTATATGGTTCCAGGTATAGTTGGCCAAAAGAGAAATTTTTTTTTTATGTTTATTTTTGAGAGAGAGGGGGTGGGGGGGGAGGGAGCGGGAGGGAGAGAAAGAGGGAGACACAGAATCCAAGGCAGGCTCCAGACTCTGAGCTGTCAGCACGGAGCCCCACTCAGGGCTTGAACTCAGGACCTGTGAGATCATGACGTGAGCCAAAGTTGCATGCTTAACTGACTGAGCCACCCAGGGGCCTCAAAAAGAGAAATGTTCACGAGATTTGAAAAGGAGAAGCAAAACGCTTGCCATTACACTCTGAAAACCTTTCTGGTCTGAGGCATCAGGAAGCTGATGTAGAGGGGCCAGCAGGTTCCGGTTGGCCCTGTCATCCCCTGATCTGCCTTCAGCTCTTCATGACTGCTGGTCCTTGGACCACGAAGGTGCTCCAGGCTCAGCACCTTTTCTTCGAAGAAATCCCTGCACAGGAATTTGTGGGCCCACTTTTAAGGCTGGATTGGCTTAGCTACCTCATTTCCCGGATAGTTCTTTTTTTCTAATGTTTTAGGAAGATTTTTCGCAGATTTTCATTTCTTCTTTTTAGACCTCTACTTCCCCGGCTCTTCCCACAACTGTGTAAGGTCTAATTCCTAGATAAGTTCCTTATTCCATAATGCACCTCAGATCATGATTTTTCTTCCCTGACTGGACCTTGATTGCTGCACTGATAAAAGCCTCTGCTGTCCAATACAGCGGCCACCTCTTAGTCACACGTGCCCGCTGAGCACTTGAAATGAGGCTAGTCTGAATTGAGATGTGCTATTTGGAACTAACACTGGATTTGAAGACTTAATACCAAAAACACTGTAAGTCTCTCATTATTTTTTATCTATTATATGTTAAAATGATACCATGTGGAATGTAATTAGATTAAGCGCACTCAAATTAATGTTTCTTTTCACTTTTATGTGTGGCTGCTATAATATTTACAATTACAGAGGGCTTGCATAATACATCTCTTTGACAGCACTAATCTCAGTCTCTTCTCATTTTTCCATATTGTATAGATAAGCTTTTTATGTGCTGGTGGCTACAAGGAGGGTTTTCCTTTCTTTATCCACCACCTTATCACATCTTGGGCAGGCGTTGATGTTGCATAAATACTTTCCAGGCGTCTAGAGCCACACTGAGGAAAACGCATGCTGTGGTGGTGGTTAGCCGGAGTTGACAAGCCGTATGAGTGCTGTACCTCTCGTACCTCATATAGGCTTATATGAGACTTTGTGGACTAACATGGGAATTGAAATAGTACTACAATTCTTTTTTTTCCTATTCCAATTTCCAAGAAAAATAAACTTCGAAGATTTTGTGAAAACAACTTGTTCTTAGTTCAAGATTGGTACTGTTAGGAAACGAAAACACTGTAGAATATATTGTAAAATATTTAGTGCCTATAAAACATAAGCTTTGAACTGAATACAAAATATTAAAAAAATGACCTTATTATTACATCAAGAATAGCCTTATGCGAAGAAATAGTTTAATTATAATCGAAAATGATATGTTAGTCTATAAATCCTTTATTGTCTTTTCCAAGCATGTATAAAATCTTTTTGAGAGATGCCTGCGTGGCTCAGTCAGTTGAGAGTCTAAGGATTTTGGCTCAGGTCATGATCCCAGGGTTGTGAGACTGAGTCCATGTGGGGCTTTGCACAGAGCTTGGAGCCTATGTAAGATTCTCTCTCTCCCTTTCCCTCTGCCCCTATCTCCTGCTTGCCCTCTCTCAAATAAAATAATTAAAGGAATGCCTGGGTGGCTTGGTCAGTTGGTTGGGCATCCGACTTCAGCTCAGGTCATGATCTCGAGGTCCATGGATTCAAGACCCGCGTCAGGCTCTGTGCTGACAGCTCAGAGCCTGGAGCCTGCCTCAGATTCTGTGTCTCCCTCTCTCTGCTCCTCCCCTGCTCACACTCTGTCTCTCTCCCAAAAATAAATAAACGCTAAAATTTTTTTTAAATAAAATAATGAAAATATTTTTGAAATAAATGTAGTAAGGGTTGTTTGATATTAAGGATACTTTGGCATGGTATTCTCAGGTTTATGACCAGAGATACAGCTCAGTGATGTACTCTGAGTAAATGTTACGATTTACTAGCTGGATTAAGTTTATAGTACTGTTACACAAAACTGTAAGTAAAATGAGACCCCCTTTCCTCTGAATTGGTATGGAATGGCTTGCTGTATCTAAAAGGTGCAAAAAATGAACAAGAGCACTATTTGACGATTGAGTTTATGGTAATAAAGTACTTTTACAAAATGCTACAAGAAGTGGCACAGTGATTCAAATTTTATAGGTAGATATCACTGGTATCATTTTCAGTGTTAAGAAACAAATGCCAAAATGATAAATATTTAGCCTAATTGCTTTAGGTTCTCAGGAAAATACTTTTCTTGGTGTGGCCATGTGCCATGATGCTACTAAATCTTTGGTTCAAACAAAGTAGGGCCCATGAAGGAGGAGAAACAGCCCTACATTCCAGTGGCTAGAAAACTTGATTTAGAATTCAGTTTTGCCTAAGGGCCCACTTAATGACTCATTTTTTTCTATACTACGTTCTGTGGCTGTCAGCTTAAGGGAATGTTAGCTTTAGTTCGTGGCAATTAAGGACTATAGTTGTGGGGCACCTGGCTGGCTCAGTCAGTAGAGCACGCAACTCTTGATCTCGGGGTTGTGAGTTCGAGCTCCACATTGGGTGTAGAGATCACTTAAAAATCAAAAAAAATATCTTTGAAAAAAAGATTGTGCATGAACAGCAATAAGGCATTTGTACCTTACTAATATCCTGTAAGAAAGAAAAACTTGCCTATGGCCTTTTTCAAAGTTAAGTTTTTAAATAAGGGAAAGGGAACGTTTTTAAATAAGGGAAAGACACATTTACTGAGCGCTTGCTTTCACTAGCATTAGCTCTTAATCCATAATATGTTTTTTGTTTTTAGTTTTTATAAATGAAGAAACAAAATTAGATTGGTTAAATAACTTGCCTATTTCTGAATAATTGGTCTTTGCATAAACTGTTTCTCAAAGAACTTTTAGATCTGTTTCCTAATTTTCTCGTGAACTGAATTTTATTCCAGAGGAATCCTGTGAAGGTCTGTTTTATTCAGCATAGTTTTACAGGTGATGAAAATGAGGAAAGAAAGGTTAAGTAAATTTTAGTCGTGGAACCCAGGATGATAATGAGTTCTCTTGATTCTTGCAATTATAATGAATGGTAAGAATTTGAGGTAAGAAGAAATGTAACAGTATATTTTATATCTCCAGATACGCTATTATTAGTTATAAGGATAATCTCACATTTGTTCTATTCAAGTGGATTCTAGATAAAGATATGAAGGTCAAAGAGGGGGTACTGGGAGAAAATAGGGAAAAGAGGAGAAAGATTTTTTCTAAAAAAAGGAGAAAAGTTTGATTTGTGGATTTTAAATAAACTACTGACATATTGCTGCCTCGACTTAAAAACCCACCAAGTAATTTCAGAAGCTTATTCAGTACTTATATAAAATTATTTACAGCACAATTCCTTATAATTCCCATATTATCAGATAACTGGTATAGTATAATTCTCAAATGCCAAACCAATGAGAAATTTATCTTTTGGGAACACTTTTTAGATGACAGAAACGCAAGATTCATTACCTTCTTTTCATTTGCATTTTTTTAAGTTCCTTGTTTTTCTAAGTGTGGCTCATGGCGGATCTATACTTCCTGGCAGCTTATCAGCAATGCAGAAACTCAAGCCTAATCCACACCTGAAAAATACACGCTTTATCAAGATTTAATGTAGGTGTATGAAGGTGTAAGAAGTAATGTTGAGGTTGACTTTTGGCCTAGGTTGACTGTTACACTCTACTTCTTACCTTTAGATATTGGGCTCAGAATAGACATTACCAGCAGCATCTATTTAGTTCTTCAGAACTTGTGAATCAGGACTGTATACTTTAAAAAAAATATTTTTTGATATTTCAGCATTTATTTATTTTTGAGAGAGAGAGAATGCAAGTGGGGGAGGGGGAGAGAGAGGTTTGACACAGAATCTGTAGCAGGATCCATGATCTGAGCTGTCAGCACAGAGCCTGATGTAGGGTTCGAACTCATGAACTGTGAGATCATGACCTGAGCCAAAGATGGATGCTTAACTGACTGAGCCACCCAGGAACCTCTATATACTATTTTTTTTTTAAATGATGGGTTAAAATTTCTCTGTATGAGAAAATTAAATCACATTGTGACTACACATGATGTTTTTTTTTTTTTAATTTTTTTTTTCAATGTTTGTTTATTTTTGGGACAGAGAGAGACAGAGCATGAACGGGGGAGGGGCAGAGAGAGAGGCAGACACAGAATCGGAAACAGGCTCCAGGCTCCGAGCTGTCAGCCCAGAGCCTGATGCGGGGCTCGAACTCACGGACCGCGAGATCGTGACCTGGCTGAAGTCGGACGCTTAACCGACTGCGCCACCCAGGCGCCCCTACACCATTATGTTTTAAAAATCTATGTAATTCACAGCTAGGTACCTATTCTGTTTTAAGGCAAAATGAAAAGTTAAGGACTGTAGTTTACTATTATATTTCATATAACAGCATATATCATAATGTTATTAATTATAGCTACTTAGTTTCATTTTTCTTTTTCCCTCAACAAATGGTAAGGTCTGCTTCTAAAACCTAAATGCCTTTCTACCTCCTTATCCAAATACCGGACCTGGATCCATTCTTCCCCATCACTTTCCTCCCCCCTATTTGAGGGACAATGCCAGTGGATCAGAGCACTCTTTTCCTCACGGTGCCAAGATGTAACCTCAGAATCCTTCTAAGTAAAGGTAAGCACCATAAATCAATCTAAGTTGGCACACAGGATGAAAGCTCTTATCAAATATAGTACTGTGTATTGAATAGTGTCCTGCAGATACGAAGTTTTTCGTTAGTATAAGCAATGAAAATTGTTACAGACAAGGAGCAGGTAGTTCATTCCTGCATTCTTTTTTTTTTTTTTTTTTTTTTTTT
>NW_024412377.1:108427262-108487204 GCF_014898765.1 Herpailurus yagouaroundi
TTATTTTTTCAACATTTATTTATTTTTGGGACAGAGAGAGACAGAGCATGAACGGGGGAGGGGCAGAGAGAGAGGGAGACACAGAATCGGAAACAGGCTCCAGGCTCTGAGCCATCAGCCCAGAGCCCGACGCGGGGCTCGAACTCATGGACCGTGAGATCGTGACCTGGTTGAAGTCGGACGCTTAACCGACTGCGCCACCCAGGCGCCCCTGCATTCTTGATTTAGATAATCTCTTATTCCCAGTGCTCCTTTTGCAGTATTAATCACTTCTAAGTTTGTGTGACTTTGGTCACATTACTTCTCATCCTCATCTATAATATAAGGTTAACATCATCCTTTTCAAAGAGTATTGAGGAGACAGGGTAATGTGACCAGCCAAGTATCTAAGAGTGGTTTCATAAATATATGTTATCTTTTCTCCTTGCCTTTTCCTCTTTATGGTTTTGTTGGTAGAGAAGGTGATGCAGGTAAAGCAATTAAAATATTTTCCAGGTTATTTCAAGAGCAGTATCATCTCTTCCTATGTTGTCAATAACAAAAATGCATTTTATTGAGCAGTCTGTGTACTTACTAGATATTCTTTGGATGAGGTTTAGACTTATAAAAATGTGAAAGAGGAAGAAAAAAACTAAGAGGACTGCTGTTAGCACTTAATTTATTTACAGTTATGTATACAAGGAGAAGTAACCATAAACTTGGTGACAATAGTCCAAAAACTAATTTTAGAAGTGTTGAAATAAGACCAACAATTCTCAAAGTATATCTATTGCATGATATGAGAGATCCTAAACAAAAGTGGGAATGTGAAAGAATTTGTTTTTCTGACCCTGTAAGATAAATGCACACTGAAATAGATACATATTGTTCTCATAGGAGGTTAATACCAGGCCTAAAGGTACCTCTTAATGATGTTCATCATAAGATCTATGTAAAAACTGAAATGTATAAAAGCAATTCTTACTATAGGTGTTGTCTTCAACAAAAAAAGGAAAATAAATGCATCCTGGAGAAAAGCATACACTGATAAAAGAACTTAGTGCATACACTGAGAATTACTGAAAATCAGAAACTTTTCAAGAAAGTGAAAGTTGAGCGTAAAATATTCAGAATCTTAGGAATACTGTGCTGTATGACAATGTCCTCTGCCTTCAACTGCAGAATTCTATGAAGAGTCAAAGACTAATTGTCATTGCATGTAATCAAAGTATTCTCTTTTCTAAGGCATTCCTTAACAAATGATCCAGATAAAAATTAAGTTTTAAAAAACCTCTGTTTTCATTTAAACATACAGAGGATATTCAAGTGATAATTTCATTAATTGGCTTTTTTTTTGGTCATGCCATTCCAGGTATCTTGGAAGCAAGATTCTAAGGCAGAAACGAAAGTGATACTGGTTTTGTTGCTATATTTAGCTTTTAATACTAGAGTGGGTATTAGTAGTATAGCAGACTGAGAAATACTAGGTTTTTTGTTTTTTTTTTCCTATTCTTGAATTTGGTGATTCAAAGTGATAGGGTCTTTGTATAACAAATTCTGTTCCTTTTACATTTTGTCTAATTTAGATTCCCCTCTCTTCTAATGAGTATAAAATGAACTGATCTTGGCATGTGAATTTTTCTTTTTTAATCAAGCAATAAATTACCTGCTGAAAGAATTAAAAAATGTAACTTAGGTTTGGCCATTTTTTTAAACGCATGTGTGAGAGTATTGAAAATTAACCTTCACAGTAATTGAGCTCAGTAGAAATAGAAATTGTTGAGAGACATAACTCAGAAAATTAAACCTATTAAATAATAATTAGGGCAAATGTTGTACTTGATTAGTTTTAGGATTTTTCTTCTTTCCCTTTGTTCTTTATTGGAAAATGAGTTTCTGTGTGATTGATACTGTGAAAGACACCAAACAAGAAGAACATAAAATTTGTTGTCACTCTAAAGCTCATACATGTATTTATTTATAAATTTATTAATAATCTATTGGTGGCTACTGTGTGATAGGTACTGGAAGAAAATGGTTTCTTTTCATCTCAGCTTTTATCTGGCTTCGAATAAACTGTAGCTGTAGGGAGCACTGCACTTAATACTTGGCAGCTTTTAGCTCCATTTGCATACAATTTAAATATCTTGAAGTAAAATTAGCAATTTATAATTTTCTAAATTTACTTTTAATTTTAATATGGCAAATGATGTAATTCTCAGATCAAGTTAATAAGAGTCATATATAATCAGTCCATTTAGTGTGTTCCTCTAGACTATGGTTTCTTTTTTCTTTACGGGTATTTATTATTTTTAAGGGTGTTATTTTTATTTGTATTTGGTTTGTAGATACAGATCTATAGACTTATTATCACTGAATGAACAAATACATATTGGGAATCAAATCGGTTCCTCTGATAAATCTGTATCTTTTACACTACCTACTTTGCTTCAGATATAATTAGAATCAACTTTTAAGTTTAGGAGAAATGAAGGCTTATTTGCTAGGGATGGTAAGCCAGGAGTTGCTTGGGAAATGGCAGGAATTTATTTTAAACTTACTAAAATACTGCCCCCCTCATAGGTGTTTTGTTAATTTGCCTTCACTTTGAGCAATACATTAGTGATTATAAATACCGATTTTTATTTCTGTAAGGTAATACTGAGCTTTGTCAACGGCATCTTTTACCAAGATACTAGTTATATGTCACTAGGCTACAGCATAACTTACGTATTTTAATACATGAGCAAAAAATTGATGGTTCTAAACTGTATGTAGTTTACTGCTTTCTAAATTTGATAATGTCTTATGTACATTGTTGTTTTCTTTCACTGTATCATTCTATCGCATTTCCCAGAACACCACATACCATCAGATAGCTGTTTTTACTCAAATACAGTCAGTAGTAACTAGGCCGAATTTGGACTTTCCCTAGATTGAACTCTCGAAGCCTTGTCAGCCACAGTTTGGATGGTTATATTATTTTTTAAGTGCCATGACAGGTTCACTTACCTTGTGTAAAATATGCGTATTGCATGATCAGAAATGTGATGACATAGCGTAGGAATGCTGGCTGAGTGGTTCCTGTGTTCTCATAGGCTACACAAAGACCACGTGAGTGACTGAAATAAGGAAGCTTATTTCTTTGTGCTTTAGTTTTCTCATTTTTGAAACTGAGATGCTTGCCCTAATTGTTTTCTATACTGGGATAGTTCAGATTTCTTTTCTTTTTTTTTTTTTTTTTAATTAAGGGAAAAACTAATTCCAAGGCTTATGGTACAATACCGTAACAATAAAAAGAAATGCCAGGTTTTCTTCGTATATGTCATAAGCCTATTAACAACAGTTCCTTATTCCAGATATTAAATCACCTTAAACAATGAAAAAAAATTTAAAAGCCACTCTTTATTGCACATTTACAGTATATTTGACAATCTCTGCGTTAAATTACTAAATTAGATACATTTTGGACATGCACTGCTCTTTTAGACTACTGAAAATTGGTACATTTTTTATATCCTCAAATGAGTAATCCTGCAATTCGGAGAGTTAATATATTTCTCTTTCTATTGGTGGGGATGAGTCTCAGATTTTTTGCATTTACTATTCTGTTCTTACAATAATAAAACATGTTGTACTAATGCTAGCTATTATTAGGTCTACGTAAAAAAACAGCCAGCTTTCCTGATAACAGAACGGGAAATAAGCAGAGATAATTGGAAACCAAAACTGAGTATACCCTGCTAGATTAGTTCCCAGGAAATATAACTTATCTTTAATGCACATAATTTGCCTAAGAATAAGTGGTGATTGGCTAAATATTTTGTCAATAAAGATACTATCTACCCAGATTATAATTTTGTTTTGTATTTTTACAAGGAGGGGAAACCTCAGTCTTTACAATTAAGTATAAAACTGGTATTGTAAAATTAGAGCCCATAAATCCTAAACCAAGAGGAACTAGGAAATCAATAGTGCATCACTGCTAAGTGCTAGACAGACTAGTTCCTGAATAAACCTTAGTTTGTTACATGAAAAACATTAATAAATAAGTCCATTGTTCTCAGACTTTCTATAAACACCAACAATTTATACAATGCAACATTATAAAATCTCATTTTAAAAATGTTTAATTGTTATCTACATCATTTGTGATTGTTCAACTGTACTCAAGTATGAAAATTCCTAAAATGGAAAGAAAAAATAGCAAAGAAAGCAAAAAACAATGAATCCAATGACCCAGTTCACTGAATAAATATAGATGATCACCATATCCATGTCAAACCACCATCCGCGGCTGTCATCCTCAAAGTGCAGATAATCCATTCTATGTGCACCATGTGGGAACTGCCTCCTTGTAACTGGGGCTGCACGTCTGTGGAAACCTAGAAGATGTATGAACACATCTTAACGCTCACTGAATTCAGACAAATGCTCAGAAAGGAAGCTGCATTATGAATACTGGTACCATGAACAGAGGGTATCTTGATTCCACTGAGTGGTAGGTTGTATTCCTGACATTCCCCCCCTGCCGCCCGGCCCCCGCCAATGATAAGAACTATGAGAAGTCTCTTCTAGTTAAGGGTTTTTAGGGCAGGAACAGTAAAATTAGAGTATGGGATATGGAGTCAGGAGACAAGCCTTGTTCTGTCACTTTCTTGGGCAAGCTATTTGATCACTTCGGGTCTCCCAGTTTCTCATCTACACCATCTAATAACTTGATTACCTTTGATCCTCACAGACTTTTAATTTTTTTTCACATGAGAGCATTTTCTAAGTTTAAACTTGTTCAGGTTTTATTTCCACAAGTGCTCTCTGTAACTTCTGGTCACTAACTTAACCTTTTATCTTTTACCGTAAGAAGTTCATTGTTATTTGAGCAAAATTCTATGAGAAAAATGTCTCATTTTAGCAGTGAATAAACTGCGCAGACAAAACAGTAGGCCTTTGAAGAAATTTAGCTTTAATTTTTATAAATTTTGAAGTGTGGGCCTACTTAAGGAAACTGGTATATAAAAAGGAAAACTCAAAAGTAAGTGATAATGTAGCAACAACCTTGAAGAAAATACATGGGAGACGTGAATGTGGAACGTCTGGGCTAAATCGAGATGCTACCAGGTACTTGTGCAGTGGACGTGATTCTATTCCCAGTCTGAGAGTGGGTGAGGCCTCCCTACTTTCACTTATAGAAAATAGTTGGTTCTTTGTTAGATTCCATTACTTTGTGTATTGATTGGCTCTAGCTGGGTTTTCATGCTCTTGACTGCTCTTTGCAGGGTACGTCAAGAGAGACGTGAGCTCTAAAATGAAAGCACTGGTTAAGAACATGGGAGAAGGAAAAGACAATTCCGATAACATGGGAGTGCATAAAGAAAATCATATAAATGAAAACAACGGAAACAGGAAGTACCATTTTACATCTCATTAAAAGGTATTTTAAAAATATAACCTCCTTATACGGTTAAAGTCACATCAGTGGTTGAAAGGAAGACTGGATGAAAAATACAACCAGTCAGTGATTTTAGTGAACTCCAAGTGCTAGCAAATTATAAAACTAACCAACCATCCAACATACAAAAAAATACAAACAGACCAAAAATCCCCTACTATATCCTTTTGCCTCCCAGGGCTCTGAAAGTGAACTATTTGCACTATAAGAAGACAACTGGATCTAAACAAAAGTGTTTGGTAAAGGGACTAATTATGCCAGGAATTAAGTACAGTCAATTAGCATTTAATAATGGTAGGTGTGAGCGTGTTTGTATGTGACTGTGTGTTTGTCAGTGCTTATGTGTTTCGGTTCCTGAAAAACCACTGGCTTTAGCTAAAGAAAACATCGTCTGTATAAATAAAGGGACCATCTAATGGAAACACCATGGGATCTTTCCCAGGCAGTTGGTGGCTTTTCGATTTCAGTTTTCAGCTGGCATTGTTTGACAACTACCTTACAGCATAAGGAAACATGTGTGCACAGGGACTTGACACAGAGTGCATTAGACCTTCTTTCGGGGGTGGGGTCCTAAATGCAGAGCATTTTGGGAAAGCATAAACCGCCCAAGATGGTCCAAGTGCTGAGTCCCAATTTTAGCTGATCAGGCCAAATGGTCATTTGCATTGTGATGTGTTTATTTTGTGGATTTTTTTGTCCGTCCGTTGAAGGCAGTTGCCAGGCAGTGCCTGAGGTTGAACATCACTAAGACTGCAAACCCCTACGAGCGCCAGGAGAATGTCTTGTAGACAGGTGGATCCTGGTTCCTAATTCTCAGGTCAAGGTGATGAGAGGGTGACAGGATCATTTTGTGGCAGCCTGGTGTTTGTACAGTTGGGTGAGGATATCCTTGTAGATCAAAGCCCCTGGGGCCTCAGCCTCAAACGCAACTACCAACAACCCACTATCCAGCAAAGTTCCACCAGGGAACCAAGCCAGGGACCCTGAAAGCTCACAGATATGTATGGCACAGGCCACCCATTGACAGTACAGGCTCCTGGACTTGAGATTCCTCTGGGGTGGCTGGTGATGGACACCATTGTGGCTGCAGCCCCATTTCTAGCTCTGTGTAATACACACAGAAGTGCCGTCCCCAAGGGTACAGAGACCTTCCAAACACTCTGACACAGCCTTCCTCCTACTTTATTAAGGGAGCCATTCTTCCACATGGCTCCCTAGACAAAGCTAAAGTCCCATTTGTTCTGAGGCCACCCTGGCCAGGCATGTTTCAGACATTATAGCCCACTATGTTCAGGCAGTGTAATAGACACTTGCACTCTGTCTACAGAAGCTGTGGGTAGATCTGTACCTATAGAGATCTGAAAGAAGGACAGGGTAGGGCAGGGGAGATGTGGAAGGATTTTAGGACTAGATCTATATCTACAGAGAGATACATGTAATAGACCTCAAGGGAGGGCCTCAAATAAGGAAATCCAAAATTTCTAATCTCCCAGGGTACAACATTAATATTTTGAGGCAGAATAAAAAACCAAGGAAATAAACTGCCAGTGCCCACCTTAAAAAAGTGATAGTTCTTTTATGACTAAATGAAATATATATCTTAGAATTATTGTATCTCCTTGTGAAATGTTGTCCTTTTTAATATGTGCATGCTAATTATTTACAGCTTGAGTATTTTGGTAGTTGCTAGTAACTCTGGTGATAAAGGTTTTCTTAGTGTCAAGCTTGAAGCAGATTGTGGTTCACCATTCTTAACAATGGAAGAAATGTTAAAAATGAGGCTCTAGATCAGGCTGCTTATTCTGATGGCAAGGTTACACTCACTTGGGTATTAGTACAGTTATTTAAAGTCAAATTTCTTGGATGATGGACAATTCTAGATTACTGTTTATAGGTTTTATTTTACATTTTAAAATAAAAAATTGTACATATTTAAGTTGTAAGACATATTCCATATAAAGGCACGTAAAAGCCTACTCTACTGGCGAATTTCCAGTGTCTCTTCTCAGATGTATGATCTGCAAATATTTTCTCCTACTACAGTGGTTGCCTTTTCATTTTGTTGTTTCTTTTGCTATGGAAAAACTTTTTAGTTTGAGGTAGTCCCACTTGTTTATTTTTCATTTTTTTCCCTGAGTTTTGTGGTTATAACCAAAAATCATTGCCACAGCTCATGTCAGGGAACTTAGCCTCAATGTTTTCTTGCAGACTTTTACGGTTCCAGGTCTATTTAACTTTTTTTGAGTAGGTTTTTGTGTATGGTACAAGATAGGGGTCCAATTTCATTCTTTTGCATGTGGCAATCCAGTTTTCCCAGCAACATTTATTAAAGAGACTATTGTTTCCTCATTGTGTATCCCCGGCACCCTTACTGAAAGTTAGCTGGTGGTATAGGTGTCTATTTTTATGCCAGTACCACACTGTTTTGATTACTATAGCTTTGCGATAAAATTTGAAATCAGGAATTTTCTTTCTCAAGATTGCTTTGACTATTTGGGATTCTTTTATGGTTCCATAAGAATTTTAGGATTGTTTTTTTCTATTTCTGTGAAAATGCCCTTGGTATTTTGATAGGGATTGTGTTGAATCTTTATATTGCTTTGAGTAGCAGGGACTTCTTAATATTAAGTTTTCTAACCAATGAACATGGAATAGCCTTCTATTTAGTTGTGTCTTTTCCAGTCACTTTTAATATTTTCAGTGTTGATTTATAAATTATATTTACTTGTATTATGTGGATTATAAACATACAATTTTAAAGGATGAGATAAAGGTGAAATGATATTTTAGAATAAATTAGAGGGCCATAGTTCAAATATATTTTTAATAATTTATGTTTTTTGGTTAACTTCCTATAATATTTTATATTATAATTAATTTTTATAGCCGAAAAAATGTTTACACTAGGATGATGTGTCATCCCCTCTACTTTTTTTGTTTGCTTATTAGTATTATCTCTAATCTGATTTCTTAATAGAATTTTTAAATATTTATTTATTTTTGAGAGAGAGAGAGAGACACAGAGAGAGAGAGAGTGAGCATATGAGCAGGGGAGGAGCAGAGAGAGAGAGAGACAGAATCCAAAGCAGGCTCCAGGCTCTAAGCGGTCAGCACAGAACTTGACACAGTGCTCGAACCCACGAACTGCGAGATCATGACCTGAGCCGAAGTTGGACATCCAATCGATTGAGCCACCTAGGTACCCCTTAATAGAATTCTTTTTAATTAAGGCTCTTGTCTACTTTGTTCTAGTAGTTTATCTGAAACTATATATATATATATATACTGTAAATCCATTTAACTGGGCATATGCAATTTTCAACATATTGTAACACATAGAAAACAAACTAATGAAATCAATCTTTCTGTGTTACCAGACTTCCAGTTTTCCTCAGTTAACATTACATACCATCATAACATGTTGGTATAGGATAGAGGGGAAGTGGGAAGAGTTTTTCTCACATTCAAAAATTATCCTAACACATAACCCAAATATTCCTAAAGTAGTTTATATACGTTTTCAAAAACTTCTTCACAAATAGAGGCTGGAGAACAGGTAACATTGTTAATGGAAATTATTATTATATGTAAAAAATAAGTGATTTTTCTGACCTAAAGGATTATTTATAAACCTTAGATGTTTCAGATTCAAGTTTCACTTGTTTGGGTCAAAGGAATAATGGTATTAATGGAATAGCTACAGAAAAAAGTAGAGCTAAGAGTAGACATGGCACGAAAGATGAGTAGAGAGATCATCTCTGCTATTCCCCAGGACAGTCTCTGTTTACCCTTGTTGTCAGGATATAACTACTAATAGTTCCCCTTTCATTCTTCAGGTAGCCTCATTTGTGCTAATTTCCAGCTTTGAATAACAGAAGGTGATGGTGACCCAAGATGGCTCAGGGTAGTAAGTTCTTTAGGTATGGTGGATAATGATCATTTCTTAAAATTTTTTAAGTGGAGAGTTAGTGAGTAGGTCTTTATAACAATTTTGGAATTTCCAAAGCTATAAATTAGATGAGATGATTGCAATTTTCTCAATCAAAATCTGACGAAAAGAAGATCACATTATAGATATCGTTACTTGGTAAGTATTAGGTACATTATGACATTAGAAAAATTGCCATTATACTAACCAGTGATTAATTACTGATTCCACTGTAAAATGATCATAATGAGAGGACCTAATTCATTGGGCTATTTTGAGGATTAGGTGAATTAACATACATAAAGCATAGGCCTGGTCCACTATGAAGGCCTGGTTCAATGACTGTTAGATTTTTTTCTTCTTGTTAGGTTGTTATTATTACTCTGGCTACTACTATTCTTAGGAGAAAGAAGCTACCTTTTGTTGCTCGAGCTTGTTCTTCATATTACATCTATCTTTTCTGAATCAATCACTGATGGTTCGAACAAAATGGTTTCTATTTCCTTCAAGTATGAGTTGATTTTCTTAAGGCAGTGGCTAACTTTAAATAGAATGTCAGAATATCAGATACTGAAACTCTGAGATCTAGTCAATATTTATAGAGTGTGTATTTACTATCTGTTAGTGGCTGAGGGTTTAAAGATATTTTAAGACATAATTCCTGTTTTAAAAAACAATGAGTCTTTTTAAAAATGTTTCTCAAGCTTCGTTTTTAAATTATCACCTCCATAAGGGGAAAAATAAGTTAAATATAAGTAATCTAATCAGTAAATTAAATTAACTTAAATCTGATTTCTCCCTAATGAGAGAAATTAAATAGGAATGAATACATTTTGTCAGGTGGAGTTGAGATTTTGAGGGCCACAAACTAATGTATTATCTAGGATTTTTTTGGTGCCCCCCAAACCAATTTTTGCCCTCATTTAACATGCATAGCCTAGAAGATAGTACACCTAAAACCATTTTGACAATACTCAATGTAAATGTTGTAATATAGACAACTACTTTATTCCAAGAAAGTTTGGACTGGGATTAATAGCCTGAGAGTCTTCTGCACCAGGGAATCACTTTTACATGAACTTAACCACAACCTATCACTGGTGATAAACCAATAATGATTAGTTTGGTATTAGACATGGTTTAAAGAGTATCTAATAATATTACTACCTTCTAACTATGCTATTTTAAAGTAAAAAGACACAATAAAGACATAAACTTCAACTCTTCCCCCCCACCCCGATATTATAGTGGGAAAAAAAAAGCACAGTGCAGGGAAAGTCATTCTTATCAAGAAATCAGAAAATTCGGATTCTTGTGCCAATATTAAACATACTCGTTTAGTCAAGTCAAAATAGCTTTCCTGTATCTTTCAAGATATTCATATGGTTTTCTTCTTTAATCTGTTAATGTGATGAATTCACATAGATTTTTTTAAATGTTGAATAATTTTAAAAAATCTACTGAAGTGATAAAGTGATAGATTTTCTAATGTTTCATCCTTCCTTTCATACCTAGGATAAATTCCTTATATCCATGATATTTGTTTCTGTACACTTATGAATTCAGCTTTATGTATTTTATATGGAGTTTTCATGCGTATGTTTGTAAGGATGATTGGTGTATAATTTTATGTTTTATGTTATGTTTGCCTGGTTTATCATGATTTTATTGGCTTCATAAAATCCAAATTTTATGGCAAATAGGTGACAATTTTACATGGGTCTCTGTGTATCTGCATATCTTGCAAACAGAAGTAATAACTGCCTTTGTTCTGTACTATTTTTTGAAAGATATTCCTATAGCAAACAGTTTTGGCAGATAGTATGTCTCCCTCTGGGAAGGTGTGATTTGTAGCCTTAGAATATAGCATATTTAATGCTGTTATAAAAGAATTGAATTTTATAAGCTCGGAGCTCCATGTAACACACTCCACTTTGTGTGTAGTTATCGCCTGGGCCTACCTATATGCTCTGTGAGAAAGAGGGCTCAGGTGCCCACCACAAATTCTGCTGTTTTGGCTACTTCTCTGAGTAATAGACCATCCTTTGTTTCTGACCCAGAAATCTTATGCTTTTTGCAGGCATCCGTGAAACTGGTAGACTAACCTGTTAGCTTGCAAATAGGGTAAATCTTAGACCCTTAAGGGTTCTCAACATTGACGATTTTGTGCCCTTTTTACTATCTGAAACAATATGCATAAAATTAAAATCTTGATGGTTTGGTAAATATAGCCTGTAAAATGATTTGGGTCCACTGTCTTTTTAGGTGTAGGGGTAAATTTTTAAATACCAATTCTTTATTAGTTGGATCAATTTATTAGTTGCTGGTCTGTTCATGTTTTCTAAGTTTTTCTTGAGTTGGTTTTGGAATTTTTACGTGACATTTTCCATTTTATCCCAGTTTTCAAATGTATTGGACTAAAATTTGCACAACTGTGGTGCATTTAGGGCTCTTCACAAATAATCTGGTCTCCTTTTGAGTACGTGGTTTATTGTGCACTTCCCTGCCCCTTAGAAGTTAGGCATGGCCATGAAACATTACCAATGAAAATGATTGCTCAAACAAAATACTGTGCATCACTTCGGGGTACAGCATTTGTCAGTTTGAGAGGTTGCATCAGTCTTTTTTCCTCGTCCACAGCAGCAACCAATATACCAGACAGAGGCTGCTCAGCTGTCCTAGGTCCTAAAGCTTAAGATTATGTCCAGCAGAGTACTCGAGGGGAAAATATTTCAACATCACTATGAATTCTAATTGAAAATCACAGAGTAACCCTTAAAGCTACCAAAAAGAGAAAAAGGGTAATAATCATAAGAGTTGAATCTGACTTCTTTTCTTTTTTTTTTTTCCTACACATGGAAAAGTCCCCCTGGAGAAATGTCAAACTGTTTAAAATAAAGAGTGAGAAAGGACTGTGAAGAAAATCTGCAAGTCACAATCAGGTTGAGCAAGTGTATAAAGAAGAACCAGGATTTCTGAATCTCAAACAGGTACTTCTGCCACTTTATAAACTCTACTTTATAAAAACAGTTTTACCCCAGAAGGATTTCTCCCATGTCCTAGAAGATAAAGGCTATCACTTCCTGCCTCCCCCCAAATAAGTTTCAAATTTACATTCAACATCAAAGACCATAAAGTAGATTCCATTATTTTGAAGATTCTTTCAGAGACATAAAGACTGTGAACAATTATCTCATACATCTTTTTCAATTTTCAGCAACTTTCACAGTGCTTATACTGGGCACTAAATATGTTTGTTGAATGGATGGATGAGTGAGTGCCTGTATATAAGGAAACACATCAGAAAATAGAATGAATAATTAGCCTATTTTTTTGAGAATGGCTCAAATCAAGACTCCCAAATATATTTTTAGCTGGAATGGAATATTATTAGGAATGTATTTGAGATACATTTTGTAGTTCTTAAGAAAAAATATCCTTTAGAGGTTACTTCAGAGAGCTTTGAAATTAGTATGTGTTCTGCACAGAAGTTGTTTGTGTGACTTGTCATGTATTTCTGCCCAGAGCTGCACATAGACAATCAGGGGGCACTTGGTTGGTTTGTACTCTGTATCTGGCCTTGGGACCAGAACTGGCCCTTCTGTTCCTGATATCAAGAGGGATTAACTTGTCATCACCTCCTTGAGCCAGACCAGGCTGGCCCCATGGGATGCATCAGGGAGGGAGGAGAAATGTGCACATGCCCAGGCTCCTAAGACTGAGAGATACGTAAGAGAAACAGAGAGAAATTAAAAAAAAAAAAAAAATCCAGCTCCCTCAGGACTGCAGTTAGGCAAACTTAATGACTAATCACAAATCATACATAGGTAGTATATATATAATGCCCTGGAGGAATAGTTGGTTGGAAGTCTCACCTGAGGGGAGGCCAGTCTGCCAAGCACCCTCAGTGGGGACTCCATCCTGGCTGTTCACCACAGGGCTTCTGCAGCCAGAAGGCTGGATGCTGTGAGTACCTGATTTGATGTAATAGACAAAGCCTTCTTTGTTCTTCTCTCCCTCTTAGGTTTACTATAATTGTTTAATTCCTTTTATTCCCTTTCCCTTGTAATTAATAAAGCTTTCCTTCATGAAACCAAAAGTGCGGCCATCATGAATTACTATTACTCAGAGCAGTATTTAAAAAGGAAAAAAAATCATCTGTCATATGCCAAGCATTGGGTTAAGCCCTCAGATAAATCGGTAAGCGAGATGGACACACTGCATGCTCAGAGTTCAATGCTCAGAGTTCATGCTGACTTATTGGTTCTTACTTCACTGCAGTAAGCACTGAATTCATCAACACTTTACAAATAAGGAAATTAAGGTTTATGGAGGTAAAGTAATTTATATTAAGATTTGAACCTAGTTCTGTCTCTTTCATTTGGGGACAGCTTGAGTCCCAGTTCTGCTAGTTAACAACTATGTGATCCTGAGCAAGTTACTTCACCTTTCTTACTGAGTTTCTGGAGTTGAAGAATGAGGACAATAAGATACCTTCCAGCTTTACCCATCTTACATCTCACCCATCCTACAGCTTAAATGTAGTTAGATGCTTTAAAAAAAAAAGATATGTGTGCTATACTTCATGTGTGATGGGACAGACAAAAGGTTGAGGCACAGTATTTTACTGCTCTGTATTATCCTATTACATAAGACGTTTGTAGTGTCAAGTTGATTGATATAAATAGGCCTTAGCAGAGGTGGAGTGATATTTTTATAGTCAAAGTAGGTATAGAGTTACTCTGTTAATATACTTGAAAAGCTAATACACAATGGGTTTCAAATGTCATCTTTATCTCCTATATTTTTTTAGGATACCAGAGTCAAATGTATAAATCCTGCAGAATCAATTATTTTCTATTGAATAAATTAAAGTGCATTGTGGATTACTTATAATTCTGTAACACTGGTTTGATTTTCAGTATACAGTTGATCCTGTATATAGTTGATCATATACATGGATGTGAGCTGTGTAGGGCCACTTCCAAGTGGATTTTTTTCCAATAACTATACATATAGGCATGTATTTTTTAAAATATTTTTTAAATTCTCAAGTTAGTTAACATACAGTGTCGTCTTGGCTTCTTGAGTAGAACCAGTGATTCATCTATTACATATGACATGCAGTGCTCATCTGAAGAGTGCCTTCCTTAATGCCTGTCACCCATTTAACCCACCCCTCCACCCCGATCAACCCTCATTTTATTCTCTGTATTTAAGAGCCACTTATGGTTTGCCTCCCTCTCTGTTTTTATCTTATTTTTCCTTCCCTTATGTTCATCTGTTAAGTTTCTCAAATTCCACATATGAGTGAAATCATATGATATCTTTCTCTGACTAACTTACTTTGTGTAGCATAATGTAAATGTATTTTCTTTTCCTTATGATTTTCTCTTGCTTACTTTAAAGTATGAATACAAGATAGAATACATATACAAAATATGTGTTAATAGATTGTTCATGTTATCCTCAAGGCTTCTAGTCAACAGGTTATTAGTAGTCTGGAGGAGTCAAAAGTTAAACACACATTTTCAACCACACTTTCAAATGTTCAAGGGTCAACTACAGTTTATAACGTTACCAAACCAAATCATAAAAATATTTAAGTTTTTGTTTCTGTTAACCAGGTAAAAATGAATACCACGATTCCTTTTTAAAAATATTTTTTATTGTGGTAAAAAATATATAGAACATAAAATTTTCCATTTTAACCATTTTTTACTATACAACTCAATAGCATTAATTACATTCACAAAATTGTTCAACCATGATCACAAAGGGAAACTTTGTAGTCACTGAGGAATAATCTCCCAATTTCCTATTCTTCTCAGTCCCTACTAACCTCTATTCTGCTTTTTGTCTCTATGAATTTGCCAACCCTAAATATCTCATATGAATCAGATCATAGAATATTCATGTTCTGTATCTGGTTCTTTCATCCAGCATGTTTTCAAGGTTCACTGATATTGCAGCATGTATCATAACTTCATTTCTTTTCATGGCTAAATAATATTCCCTTTTATGTATATACCACGTTTTGTTTATCCATTAATTTGTTTATAGATACTGGGTTACTTCCATGTTTTGGCTATCCTAAATAGTAAGCACTGAGATACAAATATCTGTTCAAATCCCTTCTTTCATTTCTTTTGGGTATATATCCAGGAATTGAAGTCATGGTAATTCTGTATTTAGCTTTTTGAGGAAACTCCAAAGTGTTTTCACAGTGGGATGCTTCATTTTACATCCCTACTAGCAATTTATGAGGATTCTTATCTCTCTATATCCTTCTCAACACTTATAATTTTGTGTTAAAAATTTTTTATCATAGTCTAGTATGTGTGATCTCATTGTGGTTTTCATTTGCATTCATTCTCTTAGTGACTAATGATGTTGAGCATCTTTTAATGTAGTTACAGATTATTTGTACATCTTTGGAGAAATGTCCATTCAAGTCTGCTGCCCCTTTTTAAACTGGGTTGTCTTCTATATATATCCTGGGTATTAAGACCTTATGAGGTAAAAGATGTGCAAATATTTTCTATTTAGGTTGCCTGTGTACCTTCTTGATAATCCTTTGATGCACAATATTTTTAATTTTAATGAAGTTCAATTAATTTTATTATAGTGTTCACGCTGTTGGTATCATATGTAAGAATTCAATAGTCATGAAGATTTACCCCTATATTTTCTTTAAGAGCTCTAAGGTTTTAGCTCTTATATTTAGGCTCTTGATCCCTTTTGAGTTATTTTTTTTGTATATTATATGAGGCAGAGGTCCAGTTTTATTCTTTTGCATAGGGAAATCTAGTTGTCTTAGCACTATTCACTGCAGAAGCTACTCTTTCCCCATTTAATGGACTTAGTTTCGCACCCTTGTCAAGAGTCAACTGGTCACAGACAAAAGGGTTTATTTCTAGATTTTATGTTCCATTGATCTCTATGTCCTTATGCTAGTATCACAGTGTGTTGATTACTCTAACCTTGCAATAAGTTTTGGAATTGGGAAGTGAGAATCCTACCAAATTGTACTTGTCTTTTAGGATTTTATTTTTTGTTGTTGTTATTCAGGGCCCCTTGGATGCAAATGAAAGCCACACTAGGATCACACCTACTACAATAGCTCTAAAAAGTGCTATTATAATCTTGGTAGGGATTGCACTGAATCAATAGATAGCTGTGGGTAGTAGTGATATCTTAATATTAAGTTCTCTAATCCATAAGCATGAGACAGCTTTCCATCTATTTATGCCATTTTTTTTTTATTTCACCAGTGTTTTGTAATTTTAGTGTGAACATTTTTCACAGCTTTGGTTAAAATTTTACATATTTAGTCTTTTGAAAGGATGCTTACAATAATGTGAAATTACTTTCTTAATATCCTTTCAGATTGTTCACTGTTGATGAACACAACTGATATTTGTGTGTTGATCCTGTAACTTGCAACTTTGCTGAATTTTTTATTAGCTCTATAACTTTCTTTTAGATTCTTTGGGATTTTCTATCTATAGGATTATTTCATTGCTGAGTAGAGATAAATATAATTTGTCCTTTCCAATTTGGAAGTCATTTATTTCTTTTTCTTACCTAATTGCTCTGGCTAGAATTTCTAGCACAATATTGAATAGCAGTGGTGAAAGCAGGCATCCTTGTCTTGTTCTTGATCTTAGTGAGAAGGCTTTCAGTCTTTTGCCTTCAGTTTGATGTTAGTTATGAGTATTTCATGTATGCCCTTTGTTATGTTTAGAAAGTTACCTTCTATTCCTAGTTTTCTGAGTTCCTTTAAAAAAAACATGTTTGAGGAGGAGGAGTTCGTTAACATGGCAGAGAAGTAGGGGGACCCCTGGGCTTTTCTAGTTCCTCAAACACAGCTACATTGAGGTAAGATCACTTGGAAGATCCAGGAGATTGATCTGTGGACTGGGAGAAGGAGCTCCATGGTTGGAGGGAGAGAAGATGGAAGGTGCAAGGTGCATGGAAGTGAACTGGGGGAGAGAAAATCAGCAGTGCCGTGGAGGGGAGGGAACACTTTCACGGAGAGACAAAAGGGAGAGAAGAGGAGACGGGTTGAAACAGTGCAGCATTGGGTTTGCACAAGTGGAAAACCTCTCTGGATCATGGACTGGGGAGCAAGGAGTACTGAGTGTTGCAGGGGTTTTTGCAATGAGCATTTGGAGCTCAAACTCTGATGTTTTGGAAGTATGTGACTTTGACTTTCTCAGGAGTGGAGCTGTGGCATGTGCTCCTGGGGAGGAGGGACTGGCGGCCCTGGAGTGCATTGGTAGGGTGTAGAGATCTCCGGGGTGCACTGGGAGAGAACACTCCCCTTCTTGGAGTACTTTTGTAAGAGGGTCTATTTCCTCCCCAAGGACAAAAGACCCTGTAGGCACCAGCAAAAAGCCTTTCATCAGCAGAGGATAGGCACACACAGAGGAAATATAAACTTTGCAGCTTTTAGTGCTACTACCCCATAGACCATGCACACTGTGCAGGTGTGGGACTGTTGCTCAGGGACAAAGGACTTCAGACACAGTGTGAAGAGGCTCTGCGTCAGAGAAGGGGGTGCATCCTTTAAGACTTCAAGTTTTGAAAATCCAGCTGCATGCCACAGAAAAAACGCAGACTTGTGGCACAGGGTGAGCTGCCTGCCCTTGTTAGTCTGTGAGGGCTGCCGAACAGCAGCGGGGGTGAGGTCTAGGAATGAGAGATTGGGGTGGTGCTATTTCCTCCCAACACCAACATGGGGGGACTTCAGAGAGCAATGCAGAAGCCCGACTCGTTTACACCAAACCCTCCCTGCCCTCCCCATGCCTGGCAACTGCTTATTTACTGGGGCAAGGCTGACTCTGAGCCAACACAGCAGGCCTCTCTTCTAGAACACCAGCACAGCCAGAACCCTGCACGCACCAAGTATACTGAGAATCAAGTGCTTCAAAACGACACCTGCATTTCTGGTGGAAATAGGACTGGGTTGACTTTTTTTTCTTTTTTAGTCTGAAATCAGGCTCATAGTTTGTTGTCTTTCTCATTTCCTTTTCTCTTTTTGGAGGGGATCAGTCTTCTTTATTCTGTTTCTTTGGAATTAGCCTTCGAGTTTTTTGATTCTCTGTTTTTTGTTACCATCCTTTTCTCTTTTTTCGGGATCAGGGCTTATTTTAACAAACAAATCAAAGCACACCTAGTAAAACATCTGAACACTCCCCATTGCAAACAAGGAAGAACTCTGCAGAGGATGGACCAGTGGGAAAGAGCAGCCAAAATGCAATAGCAGAGTGCACACAGCATACACCAGAAACACTTCCTGAACTGCCAGACCCTGGACAGTTTGTGACTCCTTTTTAATACAGCATTCCTCTCAGGTACAGGAAACACAGCAAGGAATTCTCCCCAAAAGAAAGGTCAAGAAGAAATCACAGCCAGGGACTTGCTCAAAATAGATGTAAGTAATATATCTGAACAAGAATTTAGAGTAACAGTCATAAGACTACTAGCTGGGCTTGAAAAAAGCATAGAAAACACCAGAGAAAGCCTTGCTATAGAGATTAAAGACCTGGAAACTAGTCAGGCTGGATTAAAAAATGCTATAACTAGGGGCGCCTGGGTGGCTCAGTCAGTTAAGCGGGCGACTTTGGCTCAGGTCACGATCTCGCGGTCCGTGAGTTCGAGCCCCACGTCGGGCTCTGTGCTGACAGTTCAGAGCCTGGAGCCTGTTTCAGATTCTGTGTCTCCCTCTCTCTGACCCTCCCCTGTTCATGCTCTGTCTCTCTCTGCCTCAAAAATAAATAAACGTTAAAAAAAATTAAAAAAAAATGCTATAACTGAGATGCAAAACCGACTAGATACAGTCACAATGAGGAGAGGAGAGAAGAGGTGATACAGAAGATAAAATTATAGAAAATAACGAAGTTGAAAAGAAGAGGGAAAGGAAACTATTAGATCATGAGGGGAGACTTAGAGAATTTAATGATTCCATAAAATGAGACAATATCCATATCCTAGGAGTCCCAAAAGAAGAGCGGGGGAAAAAGAGGCAGAAGGTTTATTTGAACAGATTATAGCTGAGAACTTCCCTAATCTGGGGAAAGAAACAGACATCCAAATCCAGGAAGCAAAGAGAACTCCCATCAAAATCAACAAAAACAGGTCAACACCCTGACATATCACAGTAAAACTTTCAAAATACAAAGAGGATTCTGAAAGCAGCCAGGGACAAAAAAAATTCTTAACCTAGGGGTAGACACACATAAGGTTAGCAGCAGACCTGTCCACTGAAACTTGGCAGGCCAGAAGGGAGTGGCAGGAAATATTCAACGTGCTGAATGGGAAAAATATGCAGCCAAGAATTCTTTATCCATCAAGGCTGTCATTCAGAATAGAAGGCGAGATAGTGTTTCCCAGACAAACAAAAACTAAAGGAATTCGTGACCACTAAACTAGCCCTGCAAGAAATTTTTTTTAAGTTTTTTACTTCGGAGAGAGAGTATGTGAGTGATGGAGAGGCAGAGAGAGAGAAGGAGACAGAATCCCAAGGAGGCTCCACACTGTCAGCGCAGAGCCTGATGCAGAGGTCGAACCCATGAACTCTGAGATCATGACCTGAGCCAAAGTCACGAGTCGGATGTTTGACTGAGCCACCCAGGAGCCCCAGTCCTGAAAGAAATTTTAAGGAGGACAGTTTGCGTAGTGAAAAAAAAAAGTCCAAAGCAACAAAGACTACAAAGGACCAGAGACGTTCACCAGCAAGACCAACTCTACAGGTAACACAATGGCACTAAATTCTTATCTTCAATAATCACTCTGAATGTAAATGGACTAAATGCTCCTATCAAAAGACAGAGGGTATCAGAATGGATAAAAAAAATAAGATCCATCTATATGCTGCCTATAAGAGACTCATTTTAGACCTAAAGACACTTGTAGATTGAAAGGTAGGAGATGGTGAACCATCTATCATGCTAATGGATGTCAAAAGAAAGCCAGAGTAGCCATGCTTATATCAGACAAACTAGATTTTAAAACCAAGTCTGTAACAAGAGATGATGAAGGGCATTATATCATAATGAAGGGGTATATCCATCAATAAGATCTAACAATTGTAAATATTTATGCCCCCGACTTGGAGATTATGACATGAGATACCACCTTATACCTGTCAGAATGGCTAAAATTAACTCAGGAAACAGATGTTGGCAAGGATGTGGAGAAAGGGGAGCCCTTTTGCACTGTTGGTGGGAATGCAAGCTGGTGCAGCCACTATGGAAAACAGATGGTGGTTCGTCAAAGAATTAAAAATAGAACTACCCTACAACCCAGCAGCTGTACTACTAGGTATTTGTCTGAAGGATTCAAAATGCTGATTTGAAGGGGAAAATACACTCCACTGTTTATAGCAGCGCTATCAAGAATAGCCGAATTGTGCAAAGAGCCCAAATGTCCATCGACTGATGAATGGATAAAGATGATGTGGTATATACGTATATAATATACACACATATACATGTACACAGGTACACACATGTAAATATATGTGTACACATATATATGTGTACACACATTTATATATATATATATACATGTATATGCACAATGGAATATTACTTGGCAATCAAAAAGAATGAAATCTTGCCATTTGCAACAATGTGGATGGAAGGAGAGTGTATTATGCTAAGTGAAGTAAGCCAGAGAAAGAAAAATACCATATGATTTCACTCATATGTGGAATTAGAAACAAAACAGATGAACATACGAGAAGGGAAGGAAAAATAAGATAAAAACAGAGAAGGAGGCAAACATAAGAGACCCTTAAATTGAGAACTCAGGGTTGCTGGAGGGGTATTGGATGGGGGATGGGCTATATGGATAATGGCATATAAGGAGGCATTAAGGAGGGCACTTGTTGGGATGAGCACTAGTTGTTATATGTAAGTGATGAATCCCTGGGTTCTACTCTTGAATAGAGTAGAATGTCCAATACTTTTTATCCATCAATCAAGTTAATATTTCCCCCCCTTCATTTTGTTAATATGGTATGTTACATTAATTTTCTTTGAATCACTGAACCACATTCCTAGGATAAGTACCATTTTGTCACAGTCTGTAATTACTTTTCCAGTACTTTTTGGAGGAGTTTTGCATCTATATTTATATGAGATACTGGTCTACTCTTCTTGTGATGTCTTTACCTGGTTTTCATATTTGGGTAATGCTGGCCTCAGAATGAGATGGAAAAGTGTTCACTTCTCTTCATTTTTCCAAAACAGCTTCAGAAGGATTGATGTTACTTTTACAAATTTTGGTAGATATAACAGTAATGTCATTTGGTCCTAGACTTTTCTTTGTTGAGATGGTTTTGATTATAGCTTCAATTTCTTTACTTGTTATAATTCCGTTGAGATTCTTCTATTAATCTTTGAGGGAGTTTGGATAATTTGTTTCTATGAATTTGTCCATTTCAAGCAAGTTATCTAATTTCCTAGCATACACTTGCTTATAAATTCTCATAATCCTTTTTATTTCTCTAAGGTTGGTAGTAATATCTCTATTTTCATTTTCTGATTTAGAACCACACTTTTTTTTTATTGATTCTCTATTGCTTTACTATTCTGTATTTCATTTACCTCCATTCTAATATTTACTGTTTGCTTCCTTCTGCTAGCTTTGGGTTTATATTGCTCTTAGTTTTCTAGTTCTTCAAGATGCCAAATTGTATTACTGATTTGAGATCTTTCATTTTTTTTTAAATGTAGTTGTATAGCTATAAATTTCCCTTTGAGTACTGCTTTTTTTATCTTCAACTTGTTTTTTTTTTTTTTAGTTTTTTTAAATTGAATATATTTGATATACACACATGTATATAAAACATGTAAATTTAAGATGTATAATGTGTTAATTTGATGTTTATATATTGTAATATAATTGCAGTTGTATTTAGCACCTCTATAATATTATATAATTACCTTTTTTAATGGTTGTGATAATTTTTAGACGCTTAACAGAGTTTGATGATGATGACTATTTTCCTTATGCTGTGTATTGGATTTGTATGGCTTATTTAGTATTCATTGCAAGTTTGTACTCTTAAGCAACTTCAGCCTTATCCATCCCCCATCCCCTGGTTACCATCCTTTTACTGTTCTTGGTACATTTGACTTTTTCAGTTTCTATATATGTAAGTGATATCATACAATACTTTTTCTGTCTGACTTACCTTACTTGGAATAATATTCTTCTTTCTCATTGCCAAATAATATATATAATGTACATGATATATAATAATATACACACACACATGTATCTTTTTTATTCATTTTATTCACTCACCCACTGGTGAGCATTTAGGTTTTTTTCATATCTTGGCTGCTGTGAATAATGCTGCAGTAAACATGGGTGTGCTTATTATTTCTTCAAATTCCCGTTTTCATTCCCTTTGGATATATACCTAGAAGAATTCCTGGATTGTATGGAAAAATTGCTTATTTTTACTTTTTTGAGGAACCTCCACATTGCTTTCCATAGTTATTACACCAGTTTACACTCTCTTGAACAGTATGTAAGGATTTCTTTTTCACCACATCCTTGTAGTCTCTTGTCTTGATGACATTACCTCACACTTGTTAGAATGGCTATCTCATCGTGGTTTTCATTTACTATTCTGGGATAATTAGTAATGTTGAGCATCTGTCCTTAGGTCTGTTGGCCATTTTGATGGTCTTTTTGGAAAACTATCTAGTTCTTCTGCCCATTTGCTGTATGAGTTCCTTATATATTTTGGACATTAGCCCCTTATCCAATATATGGTTTGAAAAATTTTCTCCCATTCTGTAGGTTCTCCTTTCATTTGGTGTGCAAAAGCTTTTTAGTTTGATGTAGTCTCTTTTGTTGATTTTTGTTTTTGTTGTCTGTGTTTCTGGTGTCCTATCAAAAAATCACTGCCTAGGCCAATGATGAGAAGGTACTTCTCTACATTTTCTTCAAGGAGCTTTACGATTTCAGGTCTTAAGTTTAAGTCTTTAATCCATTTAATTTTTATGAGTGGTGTGAGACAGGTGCCTAATTTCATTGTTCTGCATTTGTTTCTCTAGACTTCTCAGCACTATTTATTGAAGAGACTGTCCTTTCCCCATTGGGTATTCCTGGCTCCCTTGATGAATATTAGTTGACTCTGTATGCTGGGATTTTATTCTGGCCTTTCTATTTTATCCCATTTGTCTATATGATCAGCACCACACTGATTTTATTACCCTAGTTTTATATTGTAGTTTGAAATCAGGAAGTATGATATCTCCAGGTTGGTTCTTTTTTTTCCCTCAGAAATGTTTTGGCTACTTGGGGTCTTCTGTGGTTCCACAGAAATTTTATGATTACTTCTATTATATGTTAAGAACGTCTTCGGTATTGGGGTGGTTGGGTGCCTCAGTCAGTTGAGTGTCCAACTTCAGCTTGGGTCAGAATTTCATAGTTTGTGGGGTTGAGCCTCACATCAGACTCTGTGCTGATAGTGTGGAGCCTGCTTGGGATTCTGTCTCCCTCTCTCTCTACCCCTCCCCACCCTTTCTCTCTCAAAAATAAATAAACATTAAAAAAAGAATGCCTTTGGTATTTTGATGGGTATTGCATTCAATCTGTAGATGGCTTTAGGTAGTATGGACTTAAAAATTTTTTTCTTAATGTTTATTTTTGAGAGAGAAAGAGTGAGCTCACACAAGTGGGGGAGGGGCAGAGACACAGAATCTGAGGCTGTCTTTGAGCTGTCAGCACAGAGCCTGACGTGGGGCTCGAACCCACAAACCGTGAAATAATGACCTGAGCCGAAGTCAGTCGCTCAACCGACTGAGCCACCCAGGTGCCCCAGGGACTTTTTAACAATATTGAGTCGTCTTCCATTTTAGCAAAATTTTGTAGTTTTCATTGTACATTTGATGTCCTTAGTTAAATTTATTCCTAAGTATTTTATTATTTTTGATGCTATTGTAAAAGGGATAGTTTTTTTTTTTTTCAGGTGTTTCCCCTTTTAGTGAAAAGGAACACAACTGATTTAAATTATGGACTAGTTCCAACAGTTTTTTTGGTTGATCCTTTGGGATTTTCTGTACCTAAGATCATACCATCCGTAAAGAGCAACAGTTTTACTTCCTCCTTTCTGACTTGGATGATTTTTACTTCTTTGGCCTAATTGCTCTAGCTAGGACTTCCAGGACTATATGGAGTAGGAGTGGTCACTTATTCCTGACAATAGAGGAAAAATTTTCAATTTTTATCCATTGAGTGTAATGTGAATTTTATGTTTCATCTTACTGATATGTTGTATTACACCAACTGATTTGCATATGTTGAATCATCCTTGCATCTCAGGGATAAATCACATTTGGTCATGGTGTAGAACTCTTTTGCTATGTTCTTGAATTCAGTTGGCTAATATTTGGTTGAGAATTTTTTTAAATTTATATTCATCAGGGATATTATAGGTCTATAGTTTTCTTGTGGTATACTTACCTGGTTTTGTTATCAGGGTAATGCCAAGCTTGTAGTATGAATTTGGAAGAGATTGAGGATTGGTATTCTTCTTCTGATGTTTGGTAGGAGTCACCAATGGAGCCGACTAGTCATGGGGTTTTCTGTGTTAAGAGGTTTTTGTTGATTCAGTTTAGGGAGGTTGTGTGTTTCTAGAAATTTATCCATTTCTTTTAGGTTTCATAATTTTTGATATAATTGTTCACAGTAATCTCTTAACCTATTTATTTTGGTAGTATCAGTTGTAATGTCTCCTGTTTTATGTATTTATTCTGAGAGAGAGAGAGAGAGAAATATCCCAAGCAGGCTCTGTGCTGTGAATGCAACCATCAGATAATGACTTGAGCTGAAATCAAGAGTTGGATGCTTAACTGACTGAGCCATCTAGGCACTCATCTCCTGTTTTATTAATTTTGGGAGAGAAAGAGAGAGAACACAACTGGGGAAGCAGCAGAGAGAGGGAGAAAGACAATCACAAGCAGATTCCACACTGTCAGCACAGAGCCCGATGCAGGACTGGAACTCACAAACTGTGAGATCATAACCTGAGCTGAAATCAAGAGTTGGACACACAACCGACTGAGCCACCCAGTTTCCCCTCCTGTTTTAGTTTTAATTTTGAGTTTGTTTTCTCTTGGGAAGTCTAGCTAAAGGTTTGTCAATTTTATAATTTTGAACAAGCATTTCTTAGTTTTAATGATCCTTTGCTTTGATTCTCTGGTCTCTATTTCATTTATTTCACTCTGATCTTATTTCCTTACCTCTGCTAAGTGTGCACTTAATTTGGTCTCTTTTTTCTAGTTTCTTGAGGTAGAAAGCTAAGTTGTCTGAGATATAATTTTGTATGTGTTTATTACTATAAACTTTTCTCTCAGAACTGCATTTGCTGTACCTCATATGACTGATATGTTGAAAAAATGCAAGTACAGCCCAATTTTTATAATTCTCTTCTGATTTCTTCCTTGGGTCATTCATTGTTCAGAAATTTATTGTTTAGTTTCCAGATATTTGTAGATATTCTCACTTTCTTTTGTTGATTTCTAGTTTCATAGACAATTAGTATAATTTCAATCAAAATTTGTTAAGATTTATCTGAATAATGTTCCATGTGCACTTGGAAAATGTATATTCTGCTGCTGCTGGATAGATTACTCTATTTACATTTAAAATGCAAAAGTGTAGTTGAATACCAATGTTTCCTTGTTGATTTTTTGTCTAGATGACCTATCCATTGCTGATAGCTGCTGCAGTACCCTATTTTTATTGTGTTGCTGTCTTTTTATCCCTTTTAGACCTGTTAATATTTACTTAATATATTTTGGTGCTCTAGTGTTGAGAGTATATGTATTTATGATTGTTATATCTTCTTGATGTATTTTGACCCTTTTATAATTATATAATGACCTTTTTTTCTTGTTACTGTTAATTTTTTTTTTTTTTTTGATATAAGTATGGCTACATCCATTTGCTTTTTGCTTGCTTGGAATATCATCTTTTTTTTTTCACTTTTTATTTATACTTATATGTAGAGCTGAAGTGAGTCATCTGAGGTCATGTTGGGTCTTTTTTTTTTTTTTGTTTTTTTAAATTCATCCAGCTCCTTGATGCCACTTGCCGGTGAGTTTACTCTGTGTAGAAAGCAAGCACCTAATTCAGAAACCCCAAAGAACTTTTATCAGTGACATCTACCAAATGATAGCCAAGTAAAGAAGCAATTTTTTTTTTAATTTTTTTTCGGGACAGAGAGAGACAGAGCATGAACGGGAGAGGGGCAGAGAGAGAGGGAGACACAGAATCGGAAACAGGCTCCAGGCTCCGAGCGATCAGCCCAGAGCCTGACGCGGGGCTCGAACTCACGGACCGCGAGATCGTGACCTGGCTGATGTCGGACGCTTAACTGACTGCGCCACCCAGGCGCCCCAAGAAGCAATTTTTAATAGGCATGTTAGCACTGCCATGGCCATCCCTTCAAAGCTTGAGGCTGAGGGAACACAAAAAATGAGGCACCTCTCAGTCCTTCCCCTCAGAAAAAGTAGTAACTGAAATGGATAATAAACAATATGCTTGGTAAAGAATTTAAAGTAATGATCATGAAGATGCTCAACGGAATGGAGATAAGAGTGCAAGGACTCAGAACTTCAACAAGGAGAAAAAAATACTTAAAAAATCATATTTGAAACACACAATAACTAAAATGAAAAATACACTACAAGGAATTAACAGATTATAGGATGCCAACGAATGGATCATAGGAAGCACCCAAACTTAAACGGCACACACTCAAAAAAAAAGGGAGTGGGATCAGTTAAGGCATCTGTTGGACAACATCAAGCAAACAAAAATTCACATTATAGGGTCTCAGAAGAAGAAGAGATAGAGTTCCAAACAAGAGGAACCCCAGGCAGTCCATACCACAATACATAATACTTAAAATGTTAAAGGATAAAGATAAGAAGAGGATATTATGCTCAACACCACTCATCATCAGGGAAATAGAAATGAAAACCACAATGATAGCACCTCATATCTGTCAGAATGGCTAAATTAACAACACAAGAAACAACAGGTGTGAGAAATCAAATAGTGATGTCCTGGGTTAGGAAATTATAGGGTACACATTGCAAAGCAGAACACTGCTTTCTGGCCTTGCTGAAAACAGCGGGCCATGTTTTGCTTACCTAGTTAATGTGTATCTAAGGGGGCACACCTTGTGTTGCTTATCTAGTTAATGTAGATCTAGGGGTTGGCTCCTGCCTATGCTCATAAATTCCTTAGACCATGTTACCATACAGATTATTTTATCTTGTTTTCCATCTTGTTTTCTACATCTGCTCTTTTGTAGTTTGGGGAATGCCTTAACTTGTTTTTCTGCATGCTTTCAATACGTTCTTACTGGCATATAGCCCACTGACGTATTGCACAATGTTTCCTTAAATGTATTAATAAATACGGGAGCTTGACAGCAGCTTGGGGAGACTTCCCTTAGCCTTCCTCTCACCTCTCTTGACTTGCATAGAGTCTTGAGTAATCCTTTCTGCTGCCCTTGGCTTTGCTGGATAAAGTTGAAAGCTGAACCCAGAAATAGGTCATGGTGAGGATGTGCAGAAAGAGGAACCCTCTTGCACTGCTCGTGGGAATGCAAACTGGTGCAGCCACTCTGGAGAACAGTATGGAGGTTCCTCAAAAAAATAATAGAGCTACCCTGCATCCTAGCAATTGCGCTATCAGGTGTTTACCCAAAAGTTACAAAAATACAGATTCAAAGGAGTACACGTACTGCAATGTTTATAGCAGCATTATCAACAATAGCCAAACTATGGAGAGAGCCCAAATATCCATCAATTGATAACACACACACAATGGAGTATTACCCAGCCATCAAAAAGTATGAAGTCGTGGGATTTACAATGATGTGGATAGAGCTAGAATGTATTATGTTAAGCGAAATAAGCCAACTGGAGAAAGACAAATACTATATAATTTCACTCATATGTGGAATTTAAGAAATAAAACAGGTGAACACATGGAAAGGAGGGGGAAGAGAAGAGAGGGAAACAAACCACAAGAGACTCTTAATGATAGAGAACAAACTGAGGGTTGACTGAAGGAGGTGGGTGGGAGAGACGCTAAGTGGGTGATGGCTATTGAGGAGGGCATTTGTTGTGATGAGTGCCAGGTGCTGTAAATAAGTGATGAATCACTGAATTCTACTCCTAAAACCAATATAGCACGGTATAGCAACTAAAATTTTAAAAACTGTCTCATGAAAAAAAGAATCTTAAAAGCAGCAAGAGAAAAAACTAGCCCCTTATGACTATAAGCAGATTTTTCAGAAGCTACCTTGCAAGTCAGAAAGAAGAAACATGATATACTCAAAGTGCTAGATGGAAAAACCTACACCCAAGAATACTGTACCTGGCAAGGTCATCATTCAGAAATGAAGGAGAAGTCAAGAGTTTTCCAAACAAACAAAAGTTAAAGGAGCAAACTCGTCACTAAATTGGACTTACAAGAAATGCTAAAGGGACTTCTTTAATTAGAAAAGGCCCTAATTAGGAACATGAAAATTATAAATATAAACATGTAAAATATTACAACATATGTATAAAACTTGGAAAGGGGAGTAAAAAAGTTCTTTTAGAATGTGTTCAAACCTAAGTGACTATCAACTTAATATGGACTGCTATATGCATAGAATGTTATTTTTATACACATAGGATGTTAAATATGAACCTTAGGGTAACCACAAACTCAAACTGGTAATAGATATCCAAAAAAAAAAAAATTAATAGGAAGAAAGCCAATCATAAAATTCCAGAAAGTATCAACAAGGTAATGGAGCAAGAGGAGGAAGAGAAGGACTACAAAAACAACCAGAAAACTACTAAAGAAATGATACACCTATCATTATTTTGAGAGTAAATACCTTAAATGCTCCAATCAAGTCACAGGTGACCAAATTCAAATAACAAAACAAAACAAAACACCCAACTATAAGCTGCCTACAAGAGACTCACTTCAGACCTAAAGGCACATACAGCCACATACAGTAAAGGAAACTTTTATCAGACAAAAAAAGACTTTGAAACAAATACTGCAACAAGAGACAAAGGCATTACACAATGATAAAATAATGAATCAATTAGGGGAACATAACAATTTTAAATATATATGTATCCAAGATTGGAGCACCAAAAATAAAGGAAGCAAATATAAACAGACTAAAGGGAGAATTTGACAGTAATATGTTAGTAGTAAGGGACTTTGACATGCCATTTACATCAGTGGATACCATCCAGGCAGAAAATCATTAAGAAAACAGTTTTTGAATGACACATTATGTTCATCTGGTCTAACAGATATATATAAGACATTCCATTCAAGGGGCACCTGGGTGGCTCAGTCGGTTAAGTGTCAATTCTTGGTTTCAGTTCAGGTCACGAGCTCACAACTTGTGAGTTCGAGTCCTGCATCAGGTTCTGTGCTGACAGCATGGAGCCTGCTTGGGATTCTCTCCATCTCTCTCTCTCTTTGCTCCTCTCCCACTTGTTGTCTCTGTCTCTCTCAAAATAAATAAACTTAAAAAAATGTAAAAAATTAAAAAGAATAAAACATTCCATTCAAAAACAGGGTATTCTTTGCAAGTGCATGTGGAGCATTCTCTAGGATAGATTATGCTACACCACAAAACAAGTCTTAATAAATTCAATACTATTGAAATCTTATGATGTACCTCTTCTGACAATAACAGTATGAAACTAGAAATCAATCACAAGAAAAAAACTGGAATAACCACAAATATATGGAGGTGAAACAACATGCTACTAAGCAGCCAACAGGTCAATGAATATATCAAAGAGGAAATAAAAAATGGGGACAAATGAATATGAAACCACATGATCTAAAATCTTTGGAATGCAATGAAAGCAGTTCTTAGAGGGAAATATATAGCAATACAGGCTTATGTCAAGAAACAAGAAAAATCTCAAACTATCAAAGGACAAGGATAGTAGAAGGAATGAAATAATAAAGATCAGAGCAGAAATAAAATAGGGACTAAAGAAAACAACAGAAAAGATCAATAAAACCAAGAAATAATTTGTTTGAATCAAACAAAATTGGCAAACCTTAGCCAGACTCATCAAGAAGGAGAAAACACCAATAAAATAAAAAATGAAAGAGAAGTAACAACTGATACCACAGAAATAGACTGGATTTTAAAAGAGTACTACATAAAAATATATGATAGGAAATTGAACAACCTGTGTCAGCAAGAAGTAGAGAATTTGAGTAGACCAATTAAAAGTGAAAGAATTGAATTGGTAATCAAAAAACTCCCAGGAACAAAAGTCCAAGACCAGATGGATTCACAGGTGATTCTACTACACATTTAAAGAAGATTAATCAATACCTATTCGCCTAAAACCTTTTCTCCCAAAAGTATTCCAAAAAATAGAAGAATAAAGAAAACTTCAAAATACTTTCTACAAAAAAAGAAAACTACAGGCCAATATGCCCAATGAACAAAATTATGGCAAAAATCCTCAAGAAAATAATAGCAAACTACATTCAACAATACATTAAAAGGATCTCTCATCAGAGTGAAGTGGGATTTGTTTGAGGAATGCAAAGATGGTTCAATATTCACAAATCAATTAATGTGATATATCACATTAACAAAATGGAGGGATAAATATATATTATTACAATAGATGCAAAAAACCATTTAAACAATTTAACATGTGTTCATGATAAAAACTTTCAAGTTGAACGTACTTCAACATCATAAAGGCCATATATGACAAACCCACAGCTAACATTATACTGAATGGTGAAAATGGTGAGACCTTTTTCTCTTAGAAAAAACAAGGAAGTCCACTTTCACCACTTGTATTCAACTTAATACTGTGGGTTCTAGCTGTAACAATTGGACAAGAAAATAAAAGGTACCCAAATAACTAAGAAAGAAGATAAGCTGTCACTATTTTCAGATGAAATGATATTATACATAGAAAACCCTTTGACAACCAAAAATTGTAGGAATTTTGAATTCAGTAAGGTTGCAGGATGCAAAATTAATACTGAGAACTTGGTTGCATTTTTATACACTAATAATGAAGTAGCAGAAAGGAAAATAAGAAAACAATTCCATTTACAATTTCATCAAAAACAACAAAAAACATAAGACCTAATCAAGGAGGTGAAAGACTTATACTCTGAAATCTATAAAACATTGATGAAAGAAATTCAAGAGTATGCAAAAAAAAAAAGGGATGATATTACATGCATATAGGTTGGAAGAACAAACATTGTTAAAATGTATACTACCCAAAGCAATCTATACATTTAATGCAATCTTTATCAAAATAACAACAGCATTTTTCACAGAACTAGAACAAACCTCACATTTGTATGAAACCCAAAAAGACCTTGAATAGCAGAAGCAATTTTGAAAGAGAAAAAGCAAAACTGGAGGCATCACAATTTCAGATATCAAGTTACATTATAAAGTGCTAGTAATTAAAACATTATGGTACTGACATAAAAACAGACACATAGATCAATGAATAGAACAGAAAACCCAGAAATAAGCCCATAGTTACATGGTCAATAATCTTTGACAAAGGAAGAATGAATATACAATGAGTAAAGACAATCTCTTCATCAAATGGTGTTGGGAAAACTGGAGAGCCACATAAAAAGAATGAAATTGGACCACTTTCTTTCACCATACACAAAAATGGATTAGCGGTGCCTGGGTGGCTCAGTTGGTTAAGTGTCCAACTCTTAACTTTGCCTCAGGTCATGATCTCATGGTTTGTGGGTTTGGACCCTGCAGTGGGCTCTGTGTTGACACTCTCCCCCTGACCCCCCACTTGCATGCATGCTCTCTCTTTCAAAATAAATAAGTAAGGTCTAAAAAATGTATTAAAAAAAGGATTAAAGACCTAAACATGAAATTTGAAACCATAAAAATCCTTGAAGATAGCACAGGCAGTAATCTCTCTGACGTTAGCCATAGCAATATTTTTGTAGATAGGTCTCTTAAGGTAAGGGAAATAAAAGCAAAAATAAATTATTGGGACCATATAAAAATAAGTTTCTGCACAGGGAAGGAAACAAGCAACAAAACTAAAATGTAACCTAATGAACAGGAGAAGATATTTACAAATGACACAGCTGGTAAAGGGTTAATATCCCAAATGTATAAAGAACTGGTACAACACCCAAAAACAAAATAATCCAATTTAAAATGCAATCTCTATCAAAATACCAATAGCATTTTTCATAGAAGTAGAACAAATATTGTTAAAATGTGAAGGGAACCAGAAAAGATGCTGAATAGCCAAAGCAATGGTGAGGAAGAGGAACAAAGCTGAAAGTATTACAATCCCAATTTCAAAATACACTATAAAGCTGTGGTAATCAAAACAGTATGATACTGGCACAAACACAGACACATAAACCAAGGAAACAGAATGGAAAGCCAAGAAATAAACCCATGCTTATTGCTCAACTGATCTACAAGAAAGGAACCAAGAGTATATAACAGGGAAGACAATTTCTTCAACAAATGGAACTGGGAAAACCAGACAGCTACACACAAAAGAATGAAACTGGACCACTTTCTTACACTATACACAAAAATAAACTCAAAATGGATTAATGACCTAAAACCATAGAACTCCTAGAAGAAAACACAAGCATCTCTTTGACATCAGCCTTAGCAACATTTTTCTAGATGTCTCTTCAGGCAAGGAGGAGACAAAATAGTATAATTATATTATAGAAAAAGTAAAGTATATTATAGCAAAAATCAACTATTGGGATACGTGAAAATAATAAGCTTTTGCAGAGCAAAGGAAACCATCAACAAAATAAAAAGGAAAGCTAATGAATGGGAAAGGATACGTGCAAGTGATATATATCCAGAGAGGGGTTAATATCAACATGTATAAAAAACTGTATATAACTCAACACCAAAAATCCAAAAATTCGCTTTAAAAAGGGTGGAGGACATTAACAGATTTTTTTTTCAACGGAGATACACAGGTGGCAAACACAAATTAAAAGATGCTCAGCATCACTAATCATTAGGGAAATGCAAATCAAAGCCACAATGAGTTATCACCTTACATCTGTGTCAGAATAGCTAAAGACAAGAAGTAGCAAGGGTTGACAAGAATGTGTAGAAAAAGGAACCTCATGTACTATTGGTATGAATGTCAACTGTCAGAGCCACTGTTGAAAGCAGTATAGTTTCCTCAAAAAGTTAAAAACTGGGAATACCATATGATCCAATAATTCCACTACTGGGTATTTAGCCAAAGAAAAGGAAAACACTAATTCAAGAAGATTCATGAATCCCTGTGTTTACAACAGCCAAGATACGGAAGCAACCCAAGTGTCTACAGATAGATGAATGAATAAAGAAGATATTGTATGTATGTATGCATGTGTGTGTGTGTGTGTGTGTGTGTGTGTGTGTGTGTGTGTGTGGAATATGGTAATATTCATAAAAAATGAGATCTTGTGATTTGTGACAACATGAACAAACCTAGAGGGTAGTATTCTAAGTGAAATAAGACAGAGAAAGACAAAAAAACCTGTATGATTGCACTTATATGTGGAATCTAACAAATCAAATAAAAGGTAGAGAGAATAAATAGAACATAAAGAGAACAAAATGATGGTTACCAGAGGGGAAGTGGGTGGGAGGATGGTCAAAATCAGTGAAACGGTATGGGAGATACAGGCTTCCAGTTACGGATGAACAACTCTTAGGGATAAACGATTCAACATAGAGAATATAGTCAGTGGTACTCTAATAGTGTTGTACAGTGACAGACGATAGTTACACTTGCGATAAACACAGCATAACATAGAAACTTGTGAAGTCACTATGCTGTATACAAAAACAAACATTACATTGTTTGTCAACTATACTTCAGTTAAAAAAAAAATCAAAACCAAAAACCCCACCAAAATAAAACAGAAACAGAGAGTATAAAAGTGGTTGCACTGGGCTGAGGGGTGTGGGAAACAGAGAGAGAGTGGTAAAAGGGTACAAACTTTCTGTTATAAAATGAATTAAGTCTGTAGATTTAATATATAACATGGTAATTACAGTTGCTAACACTGTATTGTGTAATTGAAATTTACTAAGAGATAGAACTTAAATGTTCTCATCGGAAAAAAAAAAACGGTGAGGTGATGGCTGCATAAATTGTTGGTGGGTTGTGAATCCTTTCACAATGTATATATTTATCAAATTATCACATTTTACCCTAAATATTTTATAGTTTTTTGTCAATAATGTCAATAATGCTGAAGAAAACAGAGCAACCTTTCTTGTTTGAATCTAGATGTAGCCTCCATGGGGTGATGTTGGGGGACATTTGGAAATATTTGAGGGCATTTCTGTTATAATAAATGTGAGGATCAACTTCTGGTCAGGTGTCCTGTTCAGTGGTGTTGACTTAGTCTTATCCTGACCAAATGACCAATGGGAGTCCTTGTAAGAAACACTAGAGGGGTCACTCATTTGGCAATCTAACTTTTTGAAACAAAATTAGGAAAATGACCCATGGGTGATTAAATTCAGAACTAAAGTTTGCTATTAAAGTTACCTTCTCAGATCACAGTTCAGACAGGGCATGATTTAAATAGCACTATCTATATTGTACAAACAATTATTATTTCTAAGCCTACAAATATAAATGATTAGAATTACTTGGTTATTTATGCTATGAGTTACATCATTCGGTAAATCAGTTTTATAAATACGTATGGTCACTTAAGCAAATAAAAAGGGATATATTTTCTAATTTTTGATTTACATAGAAATACTAGTTGTTAAATACTTTGAAGATCATCCTGATAGAAAATGTTTAGCAAAGTCAGACTCCATTAACTTAATGAAAACTCAATTTGGGAAAACGTTTTATCTGCTTGGGAAATTATTTTCCTTATGAGAATTAGAAAAAGCACTATTGCTTCTGATTCATCTTACCTTTTCTGCTAGTATTCCTGACAAATCAGTACCCATTTGACAGGAAGTCATACCAAATTAGCTTGAAAAGCTTCATATTTGGCCACTACATGTTTGTATAAGCTCTCTTAAAAATGAACTAGTAACCTTATTATTTTGTGTTCTGTGAGAACTCTTAGGACATACCACATAAGCAATGTAGAATAAAAACCTGAAAGCGTAATACCTATTTCTGAGTGAACTCAGTTTCTAGTTATTTAATCAGTCTCTTTAAATTTATTTTGGCATATTTTGAGAAATTATCCTTAGAGTCTTTCATTTTCGCAGACCAGAAAAAGCAGTCCCTGTGCCATATTATTATTTCCTCTCTTTTCTATTTTAGGGAAAAGGATATTTAAATGTAATAATGAAAAAAATGACAGGATAGAAACCAAATCTTTTTAGATTATCAGATCCTACTATAAAATCTATAATTTATAGGGGCGTCTGGGTGGCGCAGTCGGTTAGGCGTCCGACTTCAGCCAGGTCACGATCTCACAGTCCGTGAGGTCGAGCCCCGCGTCAGGCTCTGGGCTGATGGCTCAGAGCCTGGAGCCTGTTTCCGATTCTGTGTCTCCCTCTCTCTCTGCCCCTCCCCCGTTCATGCTCTGTCTCTCTCTGTCCCAAAAATAAATAAAAACGTTGAAAAAAAATTAAAAAAAATCTATAATTTATAGACAACCTTGCATTGTATTTACTCTACCTATCAAGTATTTCAGCCCATCAGAAATGCAGGAGAGCATATATTTTAAGTGATAACATCATACAGCAAGCACCTCTATGGTATTACCAAGATAAGAGACATATTCACAAAACAGTACCTAAAATATCTCCATCCAACCCTGAATCATTTCAGTGCAATCCTAGAAAAGTTAAAGCACGTATGTAGAGGAGGACTTGCCTAATAAAAACTATTTCACTACCATTACAGTTGTGAAGTTTTTCAGTTTCAAATATCTCAAGCTGCTTTGGTTAATTGTAACATGAACCTGATTGTGGTAAAGGAAAAATTTAAAGTTTTAAGCTGTTCAGGCATTTGAAAGTTTTCAATATCCAATTATAAATCCGGAAACATTACAATGTTTTCATATTATCCTATTAATTTTAATGAGCTAATACTCTAATAGCTGTTAAAATTTGTAGGTATATCTCTCATTTAATATTAACCTATTTTAGGCCATAATAACTAAGTCCTGCTACTTCATGTGCACTGCCAAAATAAAAGACGCAGCTACAGCTCCTATGGTATAGTAAATCATGGCAGTTGTTTCACCAGCTGGCAAAAGCGATCTGGAACTTTCAAGCTTATCTTCAGATTATTAGCATACTCATCATGTCCCTAAAGGAACAAATTAGAACGTCCCTAGAAATTTTTTTTTCTCGTTCAGGAATTTGTTTTCTCATTTGAGACTACCTTGATAGCCAATTCAACCCAATTTCATCTTTTAACAAGTATATTTTTTTAAACATATATATGTATATATATGTATTTTTACAGATGAACAAACGAATAGACTTAGTGCCTTGGATACAATATGGAAGCATTAAACTACTTTATGGTATCCCCAAATGCCATGGCATTTTCCTCAAAGAAGTGCTCTCAACATATTGGCTAAACTCTAATTTGTGCAATTACTTGCAGATTTCTTTAATATGCACTGTAGTTTCAGTTTGTATTTGCTATCAAAAACAAATGGACAGCTGCCATGGGCTATTAAACTATCACTACAATATGCCAGAGTTAATGTCATTTCAGTGTAAGACAAACACCATTCATCTCCTTTATTTATAGCACTGTATGCCATCTAATTAATCTACTCTTCATAATGTTATGAATATGTTACTGCTTGGAAGCCAGAAAATAAATAAAAGGACCTTTTTAGATATCTTTCCATTCTGAGTCCATAAGTCAGTACTGCTATATAGCTACAAGTCCTGGCAGTTTCTAGAGCAATGGGCCTCAACTTTGGTGCTTTGGCTGCACATTGGATTCTCCTGGGGAGCCTTAAATATCAATATTTAAGATCCATCTCCAGAGATTCTGATTTAATTAGTCTGGGAAATGGCTAGGGCAGCAGGATTTGTTCAAGGTCATAGTGGGATATAATAGAAACTAATACCAGAGACTGTTTTGCTTCCCAAAACAAAGCAAAACCTTAGCTCTTCTCTTCCTTCACACACAAAAAAAGTATTTTTCATCTGTCCAAGTCCATTGACGACCTGGGGATTTTCCTAGATGAGAAGTTCTGTTTCATAATAATGGTCTTATTTTGTAGTTGGTCTATTTTAAATAGCCCAATTCCTGAAATTCTGTGTTAAGATTACGAATGCTGATGGTTAGCTCTTTTGCAAGTTCTTTTTTATTAGTATAATCAAGCTAAATGCTCACTTGACAGACTGAAATGAGTATTACTAGTTTGCAGTTTACTTTGTCCATGCAATACATGATACAAACAAAATCCCCTATAAGTTGGTTATTTTATGTCATTTTGAAAAAAAAATTGTCTGTGCAAATATAATACTCTGCAAAAAGAAAAAAACACAAAAATTCCTTCCATAATTTCAGAATTTTTGTTAGTCTGAAATAAAGTTTATAAGATTTCTATACACTTAAAATAACTTAAGAACCATGGAGGGCTTTTGGTCAGTAAACATGAGTAATGGTAGATAGTTACACAATCGTATATGAGGAAAAGCAAACTGTTTATAATTTGTTCTATTTTGCATCTGTCATGACAGGTGGTATGAATGTTCTTGGTTGGATGTGCCCCAATTTTACAGAGAAATTCTACTTTTCAAATCATTTATAGCTGAGCAGTGAGAATAAATTCATTAAGGAATTGTTGAGACTATAGATTCCATCTCTTCAATCCATCTGAAGCAATTAATACATTTTAAATTAATTGTATTTAATGAGCACTTTCTTGTTACTTTATTTTTCTCTAGGTTATTATGGTCCTTTTAATAAAGTTATGCTTGGAGGCTTAAGTATACACAGGCATGAAATACTCTTGTGGATAGTTATGTTTCTCATTGGAGAGACTGTCCTAAGGGTCAAGCAGCCATAAGTGTAAGTATAAGCCCTGTTTATCATGAAAAGACACAAGATAGGAAGTGGCTACACATGTCCACTTATGCTGTGCACTGCAGAACTCCAGGGAGCACCCTTCCAAAACACAACCACATAAAAGGTGCTTCTTGGGGTTCTGCAACGTGGCATTCCTGACTTCAAAGCTCTGACTGCTTTCCTAACTTAGAAGTATGGAGGAGGTAAACTCAGGTAGATGATCCTCTATGGGGAGGTATGTGAAGATGAAGATGAGTAAGCTATGCTTTGTAAATTATATTATCTAGATTCTGGTGAATGGATCACTAGCCAAATGAGAAATACAACATGGCTTCATTAATACAATCGCCAGGCAATTTCATAAATCCGGGGCTATATAAACTGGATTAAAGAAAAATGGGCTTCTTGTTTCTTCCTCTTGTCTTCAACTTGGGATCTGGGATCTGTACACAGACTAAGATGCAGAACTAAGGCTATAGACTGATCTCTTAGGCCACTTAATCAGCCCAGATGCATGGATGAAGTAGAACTCAAAGAAGTATACCAGGTTTGTATCATAAAACCTATAAAAGTTAGAAAGAATGAGTATAGTGGATTGGTTAAAAAGGTCCTCCTTGGGTTCTGAGATAGAATGCAAGGGCACCCATTATATTTGAGTGCAGGAAGCAGAAGTGGAAGGAAAATAGAATATGCCCATCCAAGGCAATGACTGTGAGACCTGGGCCACTGATAACATATGGCTTAGTGATAGTCCATTCCCAGTGTCTTTTTTTTTTTTTAACATTTATTTATTTTTGAGAGATAGAGAGGGAGGGAGAGAGAGACGGGGGCGGGGGGGCGGGAAAGGGAAGGAGGGGCAGGGGCAGAGAGAGGGAGACACAGAATCCAAAGCAGGCTCCAGGCTCTGAGCTGTCAGTACAGACCCCGACGAGGGGCTCTAACCCCCAAGCCGTGAGACCATGACCTGAGCCACCCAGGCTCCTCCCACAGTGTCTTTTTTATTGTTTTTTAAAGCTTCCATTTTCTACTGAAAATGTCTTTTTTTTTTTTTTTGAGAGAGCGAGCATGCATGTGTGAGTGGGGGAGGAGCAAAAGGAGAGGCAGGGAGAGAATCTCAAACAGGCTCCACACTCAGCTCAGAGCCTGACATGGTGCTCAATCCCATGACTGTGAGATCATGACCTGAGCTAAAAACAAGAGTGGCACACTTAACTGATTGAGCCACCCAGGCCCATTGGTTTAAAAGTCCTAGTCTGCTAATTCCAACATTAGATCATTGGGGATCTACTCCTTTTTTCCTGCTTCCTCTCTTGATCAATGGTCACAGTTTCCTAACCTTTGCATGTCTCATAATTCTTTTCTTTTTTTTTTTCGTAATTCTTTTTATATAAATGATTCATAGAGACTGAAGTAGATAGAGTTTCCATCCCAAGAGGGTTGACTCTCTTGTCAGGCAGATAGGGTGAGGGGCTGATCACCGGAACCCAATAGTTAATAAGCTGGAGTGGAGGTGAAGTTTGATTGCATCTTTCCCATATATTTTTACTGGGTTTTGGGTAAGGTCTTTTACATTTTTTTTTTTTTTTTTTTTTTTTTTTTGCATGCTGAGTCCTTTAATGGGACTTTATCTCCTAAGCCCCACGATTACAGGAGATTTGTACTTTTTTTTTCAGGTCACTCCTCCTTAAGCATGGTCCTCTGGTATTTTAGTTAAGAGTTCAGTAGGTCTCCATCTCTGCTAACCTGAAAGGTCTGCTTTCCAGAGGTTGTAAATGGAACTCTTTAGACTTTTTCCCTAAAATGTTTAAAATAAGGGAAGTGTCAGACTTCTGGGGAAGATGGTGGAGTAGGAGGAGCCTAAGCTCACCTCATCGCACAAATACAACTAAAAATAACACCTCAGAGTAAATAATCCAGAAAATGGCAGAAGAGACTCTCCACAGTTAAACATAGAAACGAGGCCACATCAAAGAGGGTAGGAAAGGTGGAGGTATGGGGGAAAGCTAAACAGACCTGTGGGACTATCTGTGGCAGGGTGGGATGCTGCAGGTCCAGAGTGGGGAGAGAAACGGACCTTCACACCAGACACCCCAGATACAGGGAACTTGCATGAGGAAGGCAAATCTCCCCAACATTTGCATCTGAAAGCCAGAGGGGCATAATTTCATGAGTTCTTACAATCATTGGGGCTTAAGCCCTGGGACTTTAAAAATCAGTGGGCTCAGCTCTTGGAGAGCTGGGAGGGGTAGAGGAAAAGGAGTCCTCACTCCTAAAGAGACAGCAAAACAAACAGCCCCACTGAGATACAGCATAGAAGCAGCAGTTTTGAAAACCCATGGGCTATATGGGAGGGAGGTGTGTTTACTAACCTCAGAGCATGTATGGAAGGGGCAGGGATCTTTGGGAGACTTCTCCAACAACAAAAGACCAATAGTAGGACACACAGAACACAGACAGGAGACACCCTTGAAGCCCCAGGTTCTGGTGAACAGGGCACACTGCACGGCAGGGCACTCCAGGACCTCTTCTTCATAAGCTCAGTACTTTCAACAGCAAGATATGTAGCGGACTTTCCTAACACACAGAACACACATACAGAGAATTAGACAAGAAGACAGAGGAATGTATCTCAGATGAGAGAACAGGATAAAACCATAGCAACAGAGCTAAATAAAACAGTGATAAGTAATATACTCAATTGAGAATTTAAAATAGTTGTCATTAAGATACTTGTTGGACTTGAGAAAAATGTGGAGGATATCAATGAGATAGAAGACATAATAAAGACATAGAAGACATAAAAAAAGAACTAGAGATGAGAACTCAATAACTGAAATTTAAAATACACTGGATGGAATAAATAGATTAGAGGAGCCAAAGAATGGCTAAGTGACCTGGAGAAGACAGTAAAGGAAAGCAATCAAGCTGACAGGTGAGAGAAAAAAAAAAAAAAAGTAAGTTAAGGAACTCAGTGAAACTATCAAGCATAATAACATTCACATTCTATAGAGATTTCTTGAGGAGAAGAGAGAGAAAAGGGGTCAGAAAACTTATTTGAAGAAATAATAGGTAAAAACATGTCAAATCTGGAGAAAGAACATAAATCCAGATCCCACAGGCACAGAGCGCTCTCAACAAAATCAACCCAAAGAGTTCCACACCAAGACATATAGTAATTGAAATGGCAAAAAGTAGTGATAAAGAGATTTTTAAAAAGAACAAGAGACAACTAGTGACTTTTTCAGCAAGAACTCTGCAGGTCAGAAGGGAGTGACATGATATAGTCAGAATGCTGCAAGAAAAAAACCCTGAAACCAAGAATATTCTGTCTACCAAAACTATAATTCAGAATAGGAGGTGAGAGAAAGAATTTCCCAAACAAAAGTTAAGACAATTCACCACCACTAAATCAGCCCTACAAGAACTATTAAAGGGGATTCTTTGAGTAGAGAGGAAAGACCATAAGAAGGAATAAGAAGGGTAGGAGGAAGAAAAACAGTAAAATTAGGGGTACTTAAAAAATCAGTCAAGGAATTCACAGAATAAAAAGATGTAAAGTATGACACTATATACCTAGAACGTGGGAGAAAAGTCAGAATGGGTTCAAACTTAAGTGACCATCAACTTAATATTGACCGCTATATGTATATTATATACAAACCTAATGGTAACCATAAAAGAAAAACCAGTAACAGATATGCAAAAAATAAAAAGGAATCAGGTATTTCACTAAGGAAAGCCCACAAACCATGAGAGAAGAGAGTAACAGATATATATATGGAGACAAATCAAAATGAAAACACAGTGGTCCAAAGTCTTTGGGTTTCAGCAAATGGTGTCCTAAGAGAGATGTTTATAGCAATACAGGTCTACCTCAAAAGTAGTACAGAGGACACAAACCATATGATCAGTTTAACAGATGCAGAAAAAGGATCTGACAAATTACAACATCCATTCATGATAAAAAACCTTAACAAAGTAGGTTTTGAGGGAACATACCTCATCCTAATAAAGGCCATATATGAAAAACCCACAGCTAACATCATACTCAATGGTAAAAACTGAGAACTTTTCTCTTACAATCAGGAGCAAGACAAGGATTTCCACTCCAAACACTTTTATTCATCATAGTACTTGGAATGGGAAAAAGACCATCTCTTCAACAAATGGTATTGGGGAAAAATGGACAACTATATCCAAAAGAATGAAACTGGACCACTTTCTTATGTCATACCCAAAAATAAATTCCAAATGGATTGAAGACCTAAATGTGAGACCTCAATCCATAAAAATGCTATAAAAGAGCACAGGCAGTAATTTCTCTGTCATTGGCCATAGCAACATTTTTCTGAATATGTCTCCTGAGGCAAGGGAAACAAAAGCAAAATACACTATTGGGATTACATCAAAATAAAAAGCTTCTGCACAGAAAGCAAACTGTCAACAAAACTAAAAGAAAACCTACTGAATGGGATAACCTCTATGCAAGTGACATATCTGATAAAGGATTAGTATCCAAAATATCTAAAAAAATTGATACAACTCAACATCCCCAGACCAAACAATCTAATTAAAAAATGGGCAGAAATCATGAAGAGACATTTCTTCATAGAAGACATACAGATGGCTAAAAGATACATGAAGAGATGCTTAACATCACTCATCATTAGGGAAATGCAAATCAAAACCACAAGGAGATACCACCTCACACTTCTCAGAATGGCTAAAATAAAAAACAAAGAAACAACAAGTGTTGGCAAGAATGTGGAGAAAAAAGGAACCCGTGTGCACTGTTGGTAGAAATGCAAATTGGTGCAGACACTGTGGAACACAGTATGGAGGTTCTTCAAAAATTTAAAACTAGGATTACAATTTGATCCAGTAATTCCACTACCAGGTATTTACCCAAAGAATATAAAAACACTCATTTGAAAAAATATATATGCATCTGTATACTTACTGCAGAATTATTTACAATATCTTAATTATGGAAGCAACTCAAGTGTCTAAGGAAAGATGAATGGATAAAGATGCAGTATACATATACAATGGAATATTACTCAGCCATTAAAGGGAATGAAATCTTGCCATTTACAATAATGTGCAAAGAGCTAGAGAGTATAATGCTCAGTGAAATAAGTCAGTCAGAGAAAGACAAATACTGTATTTCACTCATGTGGAATTTAAGAAAGAAGAATGAACAAAGAAAAAAAAGACAAGTGAAAAAACCCAGACTCCGAACTATGAGGAACTGACGGTTACCAGAGGGGAGGTAGAAGGGGGTGGATGAAATAGGTATAGGGGATCAAGAGTAGGGCATGTATCGTGAGGAGCACTGTACAGTACTGAAGAATTACTATACTGTGCACCTGAAACTAATATAACACTTATGCTAACTAGGCTGGAATTACAACTAAAATAAAAATCAATAAAATAAAATAAGGGAAATGTAAGAAGAGAATTCTTATTATGGATTTGTTGCAGATCGCTTTCTATATTATGACTCGATTGTTAAACTCTAAAACTGCAGGAAATTGCTTTTTGGGGCCAACGACTTTGTCTCTAGTACTGCCACAGCTCTTAGCAAATGGATCATGGGGAAAACTGGCCATATGTTTGGACTCTTCTTGCATTCTGACATGTCAGTCCATATGGTTATCAAAACCTCTGCTCATTTCTCTTACTCCTAGTAGAGCCCTCCTCTGCCTATGGCAAGACTGATCCTGAGGTAATTCCCAGACTTAGGAAATATTCCCAGTCATGCAAATAGCTGGCAATATTAGCTTTCTTGGGGGACTTTGTCCACAGTGGAATTTTAATTCTGTTTGCTTTCTTAAATTCCATAGCTCTCTGATTTATTAATATGATTTTTGTAATTTATCATTCCTCCCCCCCAAGATGCTGTCAGTGAGGCTGATTCTTCCCATCATTTATTATTTTTTACTATACCTTCTTATATCTTCTGTATCCTAGAAGAAGAAATCTCTACTGCTGTTATTACCAGAAATAATAAACTTGACTTGTATCTATTCCTGCTGTTTTTCAGGGTTCTACGGTTGTTTTCTCATTGTTGTGGTCTGAATCTGGTCCCACATACCCCTCTAATCTGGTCTCCTCATCTGTCACATCCATTTTTGTGCTTATGATCAAATGAGATTGCTATTCTTCCAGTGCTGAACCAAGAGAGAATAACCCTGCATCCCCTTTTGTCACTGTATCTCAAATATGTGACAGGTCTATAAAACAGGAGAGGTTTACTAAGATTTTTCACATTCTCTGATCATTTGGGATAAAAGGTGTAATAAAACACAAACAATAACCTGCAGCCATTGCATTGACCCAGAATCATCCTCAGAGTACCTTTAAGTTCTCTGCCTACCTCTGTCGTCACTCAAGACTACGCCACACACCGTGATCATAGAATAGGTTAAAGTGATCACTAGCTATCTCAGTGATGCATTAAGTTCTCCATTACCACTCTTAAGGTCCACCTCCTTAATCTTCATTTTTTATTCCAAAATTGACCACAGATTCCCAGGATGATTCACAGTCAATACATATATTGCCTATTGCCCCAACAAAGCAGTCATCCAGTGGTCAAACAATGTAACACTTCAACATTGCTGAAATCTTTTTTTATAATTAAATAACACCATTTATTGGACATTGACAATCCAGTTTGAATTTGGCTGTGCTAAGTTCCTTTACTTCCTCTCTAGCTTAATCAGAGGTTCAAAAAATCTAGTGTCCATCCAGTACCAGAATCATCTTACTTCATGTTTCAGCAGTTTAACTTCTTGTCATATATTCTGCATGGTAGTTATGGAATGCATTGGTATTAGGGAAAGCATTTAAAATTGTCAGATCAGGGCCAAGGTTAGGTGCAGCAACCACCATGAGAATTTGTCTCTAGTGCTAATTTCAGATGTCCCGTGGTCTTTGGGGGTAGGTTTTAAATGTTTGTGAATATGTATACATTTGTGTTATATATCCAAGTGTTTGTAAATGAAGGTAGTATTGTCTGCCAACATCCAACTTCACAGGGAATTAAAGCAAGTTCTGTATATGCAAAATGATGAACAGGATGAATTTTGTGTGTGTGCATGTGAGAGAGGTGAGACAGAGTGAGAGAATGAAAGTGCTGGTAGTTTTCAAAATAAGAACTATGAAATGGTGATGTTTGAACAAAATGTACAATTTGTATTTTAATTAATTTGGATTGTTAATTTAATATAGAAGTAAAAGATGTTCTAATTTTGATTTCAATGCCAAAGTGAACTATTTTGCCTTACATAGAGACCATGGATTCATGGACCCAACAGCAGAATAATACTGGGTCACGTGAAAAGGATGGAAGTATTCTAAATAATCATGAGTGAGCACTTTACATCTCTTATCAAGTAGTAGTTTTACTTATGATTCTGTCGATCTTAGTTCCTTCCCCTGAAAAAACTCCTACCTCTAGATACTTCATCCTCAGTTTATTTTATTAGTATCTAGTTTCCAAAGGGCATAGTTTCCAGTTCTGTTACTATCTCTGAAACAAGCAACTAGGACCTAGAAACCAGGTTCCATGAGGAAGTTGAAGGAATGTGAATATTTCATGTGTGGAATGAAGACTAGCAAACAACATCAAATGTGTCTTTGTATAGTTTAAGAACAGTTCCATGAAGAAAGATTGAGACAGACCTGAACCAATAAAAGAAAACTGTGAGAAGGCAGATTTTATTCAACAAAGGAATTTGTCTGATAGAGTTGGTAAAATGTACAAACTTCCTTTGACAGGTAGTGAGCTCCCTATCACTGCCTATGAGAAGCAAAGTACAGAAGTCATCTCTGAGTGTGACTGTTGAGGTCATTTTGTACTGGCTGGAGCAGTTACATTATGTATCCTCTCTAACTCCTTATAATCTATAATTTACATTTTAATGGGAATGTATATAGCTAGTTATTTTTAAAGTAGTTTACGATACTGTCAGGCTTTGACACTTTGCTGGCTTCTGAAATAAATTTTAAACTCATAAGTAAATCTACAGCAAAAACAGCGTCTGATTCTGCCACTGGAAAATAAACAGAAAGGAAAAGATACTTTGGATGTAAGATCTTTCAAAAAATTACCTTGTGAATAAAATTATTCCAGTTTCAGAGGAAATGTAAAGGTTAGTGCACTTTCTGCTAAAAGGCAGCACCAAGTCTGTAGCCTATTTTAAAATTTCTCTGACTTAACTCCAACTTTCTGAGAAAGAAGATTTCTGGGTTATATTGAAACTCCTGCTGCTGGAGCATGTATTGTTTTGTTTTCTATTAGAGATAAGCATTCTTTTCCATGTGGATATTCCTTCATTTATATTGAGCATGTGTAGACTTGCAGAATTATTCTAACACCACCGGATAAAATTATGACCAAATAAAACAATTCCCCAGGCTTTTACAAGAAATGGATGAATTTGTCATAAATAGATCCCCAGGCTTTTAAAAGAAATGGATGAATTTGTCATAAAGAGATCTCAGACACCTGAATTTCAGCTCCATGTTTTTATTACTGCCAGAGAGATTAAGACATAGAGTTTTATGTCATGACTTTTTTTTTTCCATTTCTTTGACTTGAGTATACCAAGAAAAAAATGAGCATGGAAATTTTGTTTTTTGGCAAAAGATCTTGGTAAAACCTCTTAGCTAGTTAGCATTACATGTATATTTATGCAAAATGGTTTCTTAGGGAACCAGGCAACACAGCATGGCTGGAAATCATGCCAACCGGATAAGATAAACTGAGGATGCAATGCATGCAAATGGTAGACACTTCACCTAAGAGAACAATGAGTGACAGTCATCACTACAACCGGTACCTGACAGCAGATATAAAGTGCTAGCTTTATATTATCTAGAATACTTCCATTCCTTTCCACGTTACCCATTTTATGTATACATGTATAAAATATGACATGTAAGAAAAAAAACATTTAAAACATGTTAGCTTAACTCACCAATATTTCCAAGACACTACTTGATAGAGTAAAAAGGAATGGGTCTACTCTATTAAGTGTGAGTTAGCGATATGGCTGAATGAATTCACTAAGAGTTTATATGAACTTTACTGATTAGTAAATCTAAAATTGTTAAAATGTTTTATTTTTGTGGAAGCAACATGAATTCTGTGGATCCAGAGGCATCTTTGGGAATGTGTATTCTTTGACATAAGATCCCCCTCCCACCTTACTTCTTCTTACTGATCTCAGAAAACTAGGCTCAAGAGTCTTAGGGAAACCATTAACATGGCAAGGATGGCATGGTACATTGAGGAGGGTGGTATAACTATGGGAATCACAGACCCCAATTTTCAAATATGATCCTAATGTATAGGATCGCTGAGAAGGAAATTTGTGGCCTTAAACAATAATTCTTAAAAAGTAAAAAGATAGGTGGGTGGCTCAGGTGATTTAAGCATCTGACTCAGCCCAAGTCATGATGTCATGGTTCGTGGGTTCAAGCCCTGCATCAGGCTCTGTGCTGACAGCTCAGAGCCTGGAACCTGCTTCGGATTATGTGTCTCCCTTCCTCTCTGCTCCTCCTGCTTGTTCTCTCTCTCTCTCTCTTTCAAAAATAAACATTAAAAAATTTTTAAAGTAAAAAGGATACAAATTAATGACCTAAAAAGCCACCTTAATATGTCATAAAAAGGATAGAATAAATCCAAAGAGAGCAGCAATAAGGATGTAATAAAGAGCAAAGATTAATGAAGGGGAAAGTAAAGATACAATAGAGTCAATTTTTAAAATTTGTTGTTTAAAAAGAATAATACAATTTGAAAATTATCTGGCAAGATTGGGATAAAAAAAAAAGAAAAAAACCCAGGGCATGAGCAAATAATAATAATACAAAGAAAACAACTTTAGATATAGGAGAGATTAAAAGATATAAATAACTTTTTGTTAACAAATGTTAAAACAAAAAATGGACAAATTTCTGTCAAAAAGATAAATTATATAAAATGACTCAAGAAGAAATTGACTAACTTTTTTCACTATTTATTTTTGAGAGAAAGACAGAGTACAAGTGGGGGAGGGGCAGAGAGAGAGAGAAAGGAAGAGAGACAGAATCCCAAGCAGGCTGCACCCTGTCTGCACAGAGCCAGATGTGAGACTCCAACTCACAAACCGTGAGATCATGACATGAGCTGAAGTCGGACGCTTAACCGACTGAGCCAACCAGGCGCCCTGACAAACATATTTTGAAAATGGAAACAGAGGCAATCATAAATATAGATGTAAATCTATATTTATATAAATATAGATGTAAAATGGAAACAGAGGCAATCATAAATATAGATGTAAAAATCTCAGGCCAAAATCTTAGCAAACCAAGTCTAGCAATGCACAAAAATAATCATATTGCGTTACCCCTGGAATACACCAGCAGCTTCACATTAGAAAACCTATTAAAATCTATTAATGTAATCCAATGCATTAACAGATTGATGAAGTGAAGCCATTATAATCATTTCAAGAAATGCTGAAAAAAATCACAAAATTAAAAATCTATTCAAGACAAAATTATTAGCAAATTTGGAATAGATGGTAAATTTCTTAAAACCTAATATAGGGTATCCACCAAAAACAAAGAGCAACATTCTATTTACTGGTAAATATTAAAAGTGCATATTTTAACATCAGAAATGCTGCTATCACTTTTCCTATTAAAAATCAAACAGAGGTCCTAGCTCAGAAAGTATGGAAAGATAAAAGAGAAAAAAGTGTATTGACTAAAAGATACAAAGTTGTCTTTATTTACAGATAAGACAGATATGATTGTCTTCACTGAAAGCTCTCCAAACCCTGTAATGAGAGTGAACATAGTTTAGGAAGGTTGTTAAATATGAAGTCAATATCCCACACAATTGCATTTTTATACAACAATAATTATGGAATAATTTTTAAAAACCCAGCACCACTGTGTAATATTCAGAAAAGTGAGATATTATTTAAAGAAAGATAGAACACTCTGTAACACAATGTAAGAGGTGGATTCTATATAAAGACCTAAATGAGGAGGTAAAACTATAAAGTTAATATAGATGTAAAAAAAAAAAAAACCTTAAGAGGAAACATTTGTGATGTGGGAACTTCAAAACACAGTAAGACAAAAGTAGGGTGGTTTTAATTGCATCAAAGTATTTCTTTCAATAAAGGACAACATAAATAATACACAGATAATAAAATGGGATAAAAATCTGTAATGTCTAAAGTTGATCAGGGATTAATACCTAGAATCTGCAAGAAATTTGGGAAAAATGATAAAGGCATAAACCCCCTTAGAAAAATGAGGAAAGCATTTTAAAAACAAGCATCCAAAAGACAAGCATTTGAAGTGATTTCAACTTATCAGAGATCAGATAAATAAAAATTAAAATAATGAGGGTTCCTAAGTTTAGAGTACTCTGCTAACATTTGTCATTTTCCAGAGTTCTAATTTTTCCCGACCCTCACACACTGTTAACAGATATCTATGTTGGTCACTTGGGAGAACTGCTAGCACTATTTACTCTAGTTAGGTGTATTTATATTCTATGATGCAGATATTCTGCTCCTAATTCTACATACTAAATAAATATTCACATGGTTCACATTAGGATATTCATTAAAGTTATTTGCAGTGGCAGGGAGTAGAAAGTATTCTGTATTCCAGTCAGTGAATAGATAAAATGTGGGAGACGCACACCTTAGGAGAGCATGAATTAGAACCCATGGATTAGAGGTACACATAGCCACGGGGATGGATCTAAAAGCTTGGTATAAAAAAAGAAATAGAATGCAATATATAATACCATCTCCATTAATTAAAATATATGAACAAAAATAACATAACATTATATAAGAATACAAACAAAAAGGTAAACCAAACTTAATGGGAAGTAGAATATGGGGATAAAAGGAAACCAATGAATGTGGTCTAGTGATGACGGTATGCTGTTAATTAAGAAGTACAACTGGTCCAACTCTGCACTCAAGGTTCAGAAAAGGAGAAGACAACAACACAGCAAGTACATAGAAATAAATCTAACCAAAAGATGTCTAAGACATTTGTAAAGAAAATTATAAAGTTTTATCATATGGTATTAAAGATTTAGAAGATCTAAATAAAACAAGATCACAAACTAGTTGGTAGACAGGGAGAACTGTTTATTGCTATAAGATGTCAATTCTTTACAAATTGACCCATACATTGAATAAGACATCTCTCCTTCAATCCAATGTAATTTTACATAGAACTTGGCAAGATAATTCTAAAATTCAAAGAGCCAAAAAAAAAAAAAAAAAAAACCAAACCAAAAAACAAAAAAACCCAAAAAACAAGACAAAACAAAACCCCACAAAAAGCCCACACAAAAAACAAGACACTCTTCCAGCATAACAAGTTTGAAAGGGGACATCAGGACTTACTATAAAGCTTTAGTAACTAACACAGTACACTACTGAGGTTTTGGAAAAATGGTGAAGAAAGAATCCTGAGCTCAGGGGTGCCTGGGTGGCTCAGTTGGTTAAGCGTCCAGCTTCGGCTCAGGTCATGATCTCACGGTTTATGGGTTCAAACCCTGCATCAGGCTCTGTGCTGACACCTCAGAGGCTGGAGCCTGCTTCAGATTCAGGGTCTCCCTCTCTCTCTTTGCCCCTCCCCCACTAGTGCTCTCTGTCTTTCAAAAAAAAAAAAAAAAAGAATCCTGAGCTCACCTTGTTCCATGGACATGATGAGATAACAACTGCATCGGTGCAGCTAACCCTGAAAACAACCCGAGGAATAGCAGAATAGACCTTCCAGAGCTAAACCTAGAAAGATGGTCACACTGAAAAGGATAGGAGGGGTGGACATTGTTGGGAACTAAAGTCCCTGCATGACCAGCCACACATGGAAGGGACATCACAAGCATAGAGAAATGGGTCCTGCACTGAGAAGATGACTCCCTATACTATTTAGTTTTAAAAACTAGCAGGGCTTAAATATAGCAGCTTTAAAAATCAGTGTGGGCTTAACTCCCCCAGAGAGCCAGAGGTTGATAGAAAACTGAGTCCCCACCCTTAAAGGGCCAGCAAACTAAATCATTTACCCTGAGACACAGCACAGAAGCAGCAGTTTGAAAAGTGCTTGGGGTATACATGAAGAAGTTTTATTGACTAATCTTAGAATGTGTGCCAGAGGGGCAGGGATCTGTGGATTTGTCAGGGAACAGAAGTACTGGTGGTCACCATTTCTCTTCCTCTCCACCAGCCTAGATAGGTGGAACACCAGTGGTTATATTCTTGAACTACCTTGATGGCACTGTGTGCCCTGCCGTGGCGTTCCCCTGCCAACCTGTCCAATCCAACTCATCTGCCTTGGCAGGCATTCGTCCAAAGCAGCTCCAGCCCTAACACATCCTGCAGGCAGCCCCTGCCAAAATGGTGCCACTCCGAAAGGCCTCCTGCCCTGGAAAGGGAGGGAGATAACCCCATATGCCACTATGCCTGCACTGTCTGCCACTGGGCCTCTTAGCTGGCTCTACAGGGAATAAACCCTGCCCTCCAGTAGGCCTGCAGCTATGGCAGAGAGGCTAACCGTAGATGGCTAGGCTGTGTGCTAACCGACCTCCCAATAAGCTCCCTGTTCGGCACATGGGCCTCTCAACCACTCAAGGAGCAAACCCTGCCCAGTGTGCCTACAGCAAGCAAAGCTGGTCGTTGCAGCTGGCTGAAGATAATCAAGGCTCAGACATAATAGGAAGGCACATGCAGCCCACACAATTGACACTCCTGGAGTGCCTGGCTGTGGTGACCAGGGGGAATTGCATTATAGGGCATCATGGAACCTCTTCCACACAAGGCCACTACTTTCCATATCATGAGACAGGTGAACTACCTAATACACAGAAACAAACATAGCGAGTGAGACAAAAGGAGACAAAAGAATATATCCCAAATGGAAGAACAATAAATAAAATCACAGTAAAAGAGCTAAATTAATCAGAGATAAGCAGTACTTCTGATTAAGAATTAAAAGTAATGGTCACACATTAACAGACATTTCTGCAAAGAAGACATAAAGATGGCCAAAAGAAATCTGAAAAGATGCTCAATATCACTCATCATCAAGGAAAGGTAAAATAAAACTACAATGAGATATCACCTCACACCTGTAAGAAAGGCAAAAACCAAAAACTTAAGAAAAAAATAATGGTAAGGATATGGAGAGAAAGGAACCTTTTGTACTGTTGGTGGGAATGCCAACTGGTGCTGCTACTGTGCAAAACAGTATGGAGGTTCCTCAGAAAGTTAGAAACAGAACTCCCCTATGATCCAGTAATTGCACTACTGGGTATCAACCCCCAAAATACAAAAACACTAATTCAAAGGAATACATGCACCCCTATGTTTATGGCAGTATTATTTACAATGGCCAAATTAGGGAAGCAGCCCAAAAGTCCATCGACAGATGAATGAAGAAGATGTGGTTGGTATATACATACAATGGAATATTATTCAGCCATAAAAAAAGAATTAAAGCTTGCCATTTGCGACAACATGGATGCAGTTAGAGAGTATAATGCTAAGTGAAATAAGTCAGAGAAAGACAAATACCATATGATTTCACTCATATGTAGAATTTAGGAAACAAATGAGCAAAAGCAAAAAAACAGAAGATAGAGACAAACAAGAAACAGACTCTTAACTGTAGAGAACTGATGGTTACTAGACGGAATGTGGGTGGGGGATGGGTATTAAGGGGGGGTACTTATTGAGATGAGCACTTGGGTGACAGGGAATTGTTGAATCACTATATTGTACACATGCACCTCATATAACACTGTATGTTAACTACACTGGAATTAAAATAAAATACTTAATAAAAAAATTAATGGTCTTAAAGATACTCAATGGACTTGAGACACAAGTGGATGAAATCATTGAGAAATTATACAGAGACAGACAATATTAAAAACACCAGTCAGAGCTGATGAGTTCAATAATGAATTCAATAAAATACATACTAGAGGGCATCAACAGCAGATTAGTTAATGCAGAAGAACGGATCACCAATCTGGAAGACTGGGTACTGGAAAGCAATGAAGCTGACTGGCAGAAAGAGGGAGAACAGATTAAAGAAACTGTGACCTTATCAAGAATAATAACATTTGCACTACAGAGATCCCAGAAGGAGAAGAGAGAGAGAGAAAGAGGAATAAGAAAAAAATACCTGAGAACTTCTCAACCGATATCCCAGTCCAGAAAGCACAGAGCCCCTAACAAGATGAACCACAAGGTCTACACCAAGACACATTAATAAAAATGGCAAAAAGTGATGATTAAGAGAGAATTTTAAAAGCAATAAGAGAAAAGAAAACAGTTCTATACAAGGGAAACCCCATAAGGCTATCATCTGATTTTTTAGCAAAAACTTTACAAGCCAAAAGAGAATAACGTGATGTATTTAAAGTGGCAAAGGAAAAAGACAACCAAGAGCAGAATTGTCAAATCAATAGGTTATACACCTGAAACTAACATAACATTGTATTTCAATTATACTTAATAAAAAGTATGGTTTTGGCCAAGAATTAGACAAAAAGACCAACAGAACCGAATAAAGACCTCAGAAATAGACCCACATACATGGAAATTTAATATATGACAGAGTAGCAATGTGCATCAGTGGGGAAATGATGAATTATTTTCAACAAATAGGTTGAAAGTTTCCTAAAGTAAATAGGAAAAAAGGCCAAAGTTATTGAATCCCTATCTACAATATAGCAAAACAAACAAGAACCCTCACAAAACTTAGAAAACAACAATACAAGTCAATTCCAAATACCTTTAGACGATTTCAAAAATATACAGGAAGATACCTGTGTGACACTGGGGATAGAGAAGAATTTCATAAGGCAGATAATACAGACTGGAAAGATGATGAAGCAAATGCGAAGTCACAATTTACTAAAGAGATCATAATGAGAACATACAAACCACAACTGGGAAATGATAGCTGCTATTCATATTATTAAGAGAAAAAGGAGTCTGCTCTGAAAATATCTTAAAACTTTCAAAAATTAACAGGAAAAATACCATCAATAGGAAAATGGACAAAATTTATATAGGATTTCACAGATGAAAAAACTCAATTGCCAATATGCATATAAAACTATGTTTATTCCCCATCAGTAATCAGGAAATTGAAATCAGAACCCCAATGAGATACCATTTTATACCTATCAGACTGGTAAAATCTCAAGGACTGAAAACACCGAATGTGGGAGACAAAGGTGATGATAAATCAGTATCGGCATTTAGGAAAATGATTTGGTTTAGGTAATCAAGGTAAAAATGTTGCTTTTTTTACGACCCAGAAGTATTCTACCCACATTTATTCTAGAGGAGCTCTCATGCTCCAGTAGACAAGAAAAGAAAGTTTATAGCAGCTGTTTATAATAAAGAACTGGCTAACTCTATTGTTGATCAACAGGAAAATGGATAGATTGTGCCACATTCATATAATGGACTGAAATGGATGGATCCAAGAAATATAATGCTGAGTGACAAAGCAAATGTAGAGGAATTTATATACACTGTTACCACTACAAAGTTAAAAAAACAAGCAAAAGTAAATAGCATTGATTAAATATACATGTGTGTACTTGTATAAAGAAATAATGCAAAATTCAGAGGAACACGAAGTAAACAAAAAGGACAGAAGGTGATTCAGGAATACAGACAAATAAGGAGTCTGGTTTATGATTAAAATCCTATGAATGGTTTTTCAGGCCTGACCATAAGCAAACACAGAAGCTTTACCTGACAGACCTTACAGGACAAACTGCCCTTATGTCTCCCTGGCCAGTGATGCTCTTTTACATATTTACATCCCTAGGCCCAACACCAGCATTCCTAGGTTCTTTCTATGAGGCCTTGGGCAGAAGGCTTGTTCAGGTGCCTCTAATGGGACCCCTTTAAAACAGGTAGAACAGGGAAACTTGAAGACACTTCGACCCCCGGCCCCTTAAGTAGCACCCAGTGCTTTTCTGCTTTTAGCTGACTGCCACCCCTCCACCCTCCCCCTACGTGCACCTTCAGGGCTAAAACTGCCACTGCCTTTTGTTTAGGGACCCCTCATTAGTCAGATGATCTCGACATGTGTGCTGATCTGCCTGAATCTGGATCAGTGCACTGTTCCAAAATGGATTTGAGGTAAGGAGAATCAGCATCTCCTCCAGTTTTAGACTCCTGTTTATACCACTGCACCAAGTGATCAAAGGCTTAACTCTTTCAATTTTGGCTGAGCCTGACAGCTCAACTCTTGTTTAGCTCCACAGACCCTTGACAGTAATGTATTTCTTTTTTTGATAGTAATATATTTCTTAAGTTGGGTTGTATAACAAAGCTACTTTGAACCTCCTCCGTAAAAACTTTTAACAACTTAAGTTCTGTGGAACTCTTATGGGGAGGACAAATATGATGAAATCACAAAGAAGGTTGTGTTTAAATTATAGCTTCAGTATCTCGGGATACACAAAGGTGAAGGAAATTGTGGGGTTATCAGAAAGGTGCTTCATTCTTTTTAAAATTTGGGTGCACAGCAGTATGTAGGACCCAAAGGAATCTTTTAAAGCATACAAGTTATCCTTTAAATTTTCTCTTCTTTGGGATGAGATCTTTCAAGAAAATTCATTTTCTATTTGCTTTCATATGTCTAAATGTGTCTATACCAAATTTGTGGATGAGTTTCTACAGTTACTACTTTATAAAATAGCGTATGTGTGTAAAATGTCCTTCAACTATTTTCTTCATTCAGACTGCTCTATAAAATTATATTTGTCCTTAAACTACTTTCTTCGTACCTCAGGGATTTCATAAATCAATTTATTTTTTGCCTCAACCATACAGGCTCCATTTCTATCTCCTTCTGGTTTATGTTGTGGGGTACTGATTTTTTAGGTCTTAATGTAGAAGCTCCCCGGCTCCATTCCCTGACGATCATATCTGGAGCTTTCCAAACAGATCCCATAATATCACAAGTGGTAAATACTAAAACCACACAGTATTTTATGCTCTGGCCATCGTTTTATTAAAGGAGAAATTATATTTTATGTCCATATTGTATGATTATCATTCTACGGTAACAAATTCTCAAAGGTAAAAAAGGTTTCAGAAATTTCCTTGCCCTTATTTTGCTAACTCCTTCTACCTGTAGTATAGTTAGTTATAATTTAGAATGTGCTTTCCCATTCGCTCTTTTGATCCTTACAACTGTACTAATTCGGTTGCACACATATATATACTCCCATTTTACATACGAGAAAATCAAAACAAAAGAAGAGGTTATTATGACACCTCTGAGGTCACTCAGCTAGTTAAACCTGAACCCAGAAACTGGTATTCCTATTCCATTGTGTACCTGTGAGACACTTTGTACACCAAGTCTCTGCTATTTGCTACTTGTCATAAACTTGTGGGACAACTGTAAAATAATAAAACTAAATCAACTTACCTATGATAATGAATTATTCAGGATCTTTATAAAGAATACTAGTGCTTTTGTCAAATACAGCTTTTGTCAAATCTGTTACTTTTGAGGTGAATTTCATTCATCTATTAAACATCATATTAAACGTTATTGACAGCAAGGCAAAGTACTTTAATCATGTGTTTTTCTCAAATTTTGCTCTTACACAGTTTCTATTTTCTTCATATATTATTATTATTATTATTATTATTATTATTATTATATTTGATGCTTTCAGCAAGAAGATACTTGGCAAAATCCTTACTTAAACCTGACCAATGCAGAAATGTTTCCCCTAACATTTTAGTTAGGAAAAAATCGCTTTAAAAAGAGACCTTAGACAAAGTTACCAAACATTTTTGCATTAGTTTCCTTACCTCCAAAAAGATGGAAGGCTTTCCTGCAGCTTGGGAGCGGCCATTTTGCAGAGCTGGATTTCTGAAAGCTTTGTTTTATTTTCAAATACTCTTTAGTAAAGAATGTTTTTGTGGCATTGTTCAGTTCTAGAGTAAAGCAAAAGAAAACAGTAGTTTTAGACGTTAATTTGACTAAAATGGCAAGAGCATGAAAAATTGTTACAGTATTTTGACAACAAATTTAGATCTCTTTAAGAAAGAAAACGAGTAAACTTTTTAATTTGAATTCAAGCGAACATAATTCCCTCAAATTCACATTTGATGCAACTTTGATGTGTCTACACATACAGTATACATCTACTGGGAATCTCCTATGTCAGTTATTATGCCATAGGCAGCAAAGAGAAAAACCCAGTCCTTGCCCTCAATAAGACTCAAGATTAAAAGATAGAAACAGGGGCACCTGGGTGGCTCAGTTAAGCGATTGACTCTTGGTTTCGTCTCAGGTCATGATCACACGGTGGTTTTGTGAGTTTGAGCCCCTCATCAGTCTCCGTGCTGACAGTGTGAAGCCTGCTTGGGATTCTCAGTCTCCCTCTCTCTCTGCCCCTCCCTGACTGGCACTGTCTCTGTGTCTCTCAAAATAAATAAATAAACTTAAAAAAAAAAAAGGTAGAAATAAACAGGTAGACAAAAAAGGGAAAAATGTGTTACAGGTGTAGCAAGAGAATAACCAGAGTACAATCCTGGCTCAGGAGAGAGGATAAAAGGGAAAAATCTTTTACAATTTTTCCTACTGCATCATCTCTTTAGTTCATTCTATATGTGATGGTCAAGAATTTACTGAATCTAATGCTGCTGATTGGAGAAAGTGTAAAAAAATGCAGAATCAGGGGTGCCTGGGTGGCTCAGTCAGTTAAGCGTCCGACTTCGGCTCAGGTCATGATCTCACGGTCCGTGAGTTCGAGCCCCGCGTTGGGCTCTGTGCTGACAGCTCAGAGTCTGGAGCCCATTTCAGATTCTGTGTCTCCCTCTCTCTCTGCCCCTCCCCTGTTCATACTCTGTCTCTCTCTGTCTCAAAAATAAAACGTTAAAAAAAAAAATGCAGAATCAAATTCTCAACCTTTCAGAGACTTTCTTATGAGTGAAAAAGAAAATATTCATTGGAAGTAAACACAGACCAATCAGAGAACAGATGTGATGATATTCACTTTAAATTCTAGAAAGTACTTGAACTCTCTCTTATATGAGCCATGCAAAGCCTAAGCACATAGAGAAAAAAATGCTCACCTCTAAAGGGAACAATACAAGTTAGGGGAAAAGATAAGCTGCTATCATAGCCTGCATTCAGTAGAATGGGACTAGTTTGAATCAAAGAAATACAGTAATATAAATCTCTTCAGGCCTCGCAGATTCTCACCCTGGGTGGCTGTAAGGTCTACTAGTAAGTGCATGCCCTATAGAATTTGGGGTCCAGAAAAGCTCTGAATGCTGGGAAGGGAGGCCAACCAGGAATACCTCATCCAGCACTGATGAGTATTTATCTGTGTGTCCTCAAAAAATAAATTAAAACCTCATTTTCATATTCTTTACTCATAAGCTGTTCAAAGCTAAAAATCTTGCTTAGGAAGTCCCATTTTCCAGCTAAATATGCACCATGATGACAGAGGCATATAGAACAGGGACAAAACCAAACCCAAAATTCTAAATATGATACTGTTGAAATGGAGTTACAGATTTTACAATATGTGAATCATTATAATTATACAATTTATGCTGAACTGAGGTTAATATTTAGGAGTTCCTATTTTAATATCTAGGTAAGCCATAATTAATGACTTATCCATTTTAATTTAGTGAGTCCATTTAGTATTTGCTACAATATTTTGTTCTCATAATTTTATACCAGAATAATGAAAAAGTAATTATCATCATTTTTAACCCTTCAGGCCCAGGAGAAATCGGCTACTATTATGACTTTCTCAGGGGAGAGCATTTATCCAAGCTTTCACCTCAAGCAGTTGTGATCACTTTATACTTACTGATGTCCTTTAGTGACTTTGGAGCACTCAAGAATCATTTCAGTAACTGTTTCATCACCCAAGAATAGCTAGTTTATCCTCTGCTAGAGGAATTATAAGACTAAGAGGTGATCTATTAAATTAAGCCCAGTTTACCCACAATATTTACCGAGCGCTTGCTAAGATAAAGACAAAATGTTAAGTACTTTATACTGTGATGATGCATCCTGTTATTATTTTGTATGTAAAGTTACATTTCAAGATTTAGAAAAAGGCTTTTGAAATCCTAGGGATAGGGATATATTACTAGATCCTCAAAAGGTTATCACAACATCCATCCTTGCCTTCGAAGAATCTGTAATACTGTCTTCTGTGTGAAAAAAGACTCTTAAATACTGAGAACTGAGGGTTGACGGGGGGGTGGGGGAGACGGGAAAGTGGGTGATGGGCACTGTGGAGGGCACTTGTTGGGATGAGCACTGGGTGTTGTATGGAAAACAGTTTGACAATAAATTATATTTAAAATAAAGAAAAAGAAAGAAAGAAAGAAAGAAAGAAAGAAAGAAAGAAAGAAAGAAA
>NW_024412377.1:108487214-108534359 GCF_014898765.1 Herpailurus yagouaroundi
AAAGAAAGAAAGAAAGAAAGAAAGAAAGAAAGAAAGAAAGAAAGAAAGAAAAGAAAAGAAAGAAAGAAAGAAACAGAAGAAAGAAAGACAGAAATTCCATCTTCCCTGTGCACCACATCATAGCCAATGATGCAGTTTGGTTTATTACTTTTAAAACTGTCAAAGTCACATATAGCTCTGGTTTAAAAAATCCAACCGCATAGAAGGGCAAAACGAAACAAAAAACAAAATGACAATGATCTGTTCTACTCCTTATTTCTACCTCCCCTCCCAATCCCCAGGGACTATTTAAGCATTCCTGTTTTTGTTTTTGTTTTCTGGAGATTAACCTCTGTAAGAATAAGTCATTGGTGTTCAAGAGTTGGTTTGCAAAACACTAGCAACATGTGAAATGATTTTGGGTGATACTGAATGAAAATGTTTAAACATTTAAAAGTTACCTATTTAATGTACATTAGAAAAAAAATGTATATTAAGTAGAGCATCAAACACATACATTCACAAATACATTGCTAAGGATGAAGCTAATATAAGTATTTAAGAAAAAAGGTGTGTTGATATGAGGAAACTTCTTAAAAAAATAATTCAGGTGGTACACAGATACAGTAAAAATTGTAAAGGTGGTACCACAGGGGTACAAAATGAGTTTCACCAGGAAAGTTAAGGCCCCTGACAAATGGCACTTTCTTGCCCCTCTTACACAGGTGCAAAGTAAGCATTGCCTTTTAATCCCTGAAGATTTTAAGACAGTTTGTGGGTTTTCACTGACACAGTTTGAGAAACACTGCTCTAAATATTATGCTTACTTTGATATTTCTTTTTTTATAATAAAAATAATCCACAAATTAAAGCTTGAGAATGACTGCACTGGAAGACAAAATTAGGTACTCTTACTGATAAAAAGAATGAGTTTGGATTTCAGGCTTAGTGACTATTCTGTACAAAATGAACAGAAAAACAAAAGAGGCATGGATGGACACAAGAACAAAACCATTATTAGCATAAGAATTAACAGACCAGACTCAGTGGTAGAGAATAAGAGAAAGGGTGAAATGCTCTTAATAGGGATAATAGACCATGACCAATTAATTATAGACTGTCACAGTAGATAAAAAGAGGAAGTGCGATATTCTTTGGGATGAGTTATCTGTCCTGGACAAATTCCAGCAGGACATGAGGAAATCAAACAGAACACAGAATAATTCTTCACTGTGCAGGACTGGCCCAAACACTCTAGGATATCTGTCATCCCTGTCCCTAGTGACTAGATGCCAGTAACATCCCCCATTCATTGAGTCAGCCAAAATATCCCTGGTGAAAACATCATAGGCCTCTTCCATGCTTAAAATTCTAGATTAGCTTAAATGTCATTTCCTTATTTAGTTAGGGACTTCTATACATAAGGTAAAGACTTACGTATTTCCTTTTCCTATTTCCAGTGGAGTTCACTGGGATATCTGCTCATCAGCACCTAATTCTGCCAGGTAAAGGCACAAGAGTAGTGGGTATGGGGTTGTGTGTGGTTAAAATGGAGATGGAGTTTGAATGGAGGAAAATGGTGGAACAAGAGTGGAAATCATTCTTGTTGAGGTTTGAGTGCATCTGAATGGGGGGGGGGACAGGAGTGAGTCATTTCACAGTTGGGAAATAGGATACACTCACTCTGTGGTGCCCTTTGCAATACCTGGGACACTCCCATCTACTATATAACCATGGGGTGGGATCCTGGATCAATGGATACTGGGTCTGTAGTAGGACTGCCTACAGGAAGATCATTCAGTGTCAGTCCACAATAGGGGAAGTGACACGCTTGGTTTGAAGGCTTCAGTCAGATAGTCAATTCAAGAAAATATGACACCTTCCCATGATATCCTTGGCTGAGGGATTTCTCCTCTCTCACCTGGATGACTCCTACCCCACATAATGCTTATATACCATGGCCTTTTCCTGTCTTTGGCCTGCTGATTTTAGGTGGCCTGTAGATCCTCTTATGTGGCATGTAGCACCTCCCTGTAGAGACCTAGAGTTGGGGTGCTGATGTGGGAGCTCTTGGTCTGAAAGGATTAAACCTGCTTACACTGGTGTCGTTCTCACCTTCAAGACAAAAGGACTCTAATTAATTTGGGACACACCAGAACTTTCCCAATCTCCTAAGCAAACTTAGAATCTGCCATGTCCGGACTTATCCTACGGTTTCCCAAAGTGACTTCACCATTTTATATTTTAACAAACATATATATGAGTCTCAATTTCTCCATATCCTTGTCAACATTTATTACCATCTTTTTGATTATCATACCCTTTGAGGCACACAAGCTTTCAACTTTGATAAAGTCTAATTTATCTGTTTTTTTCTTTGGTTGTGTTTTAGGTGCAACATTTAAGAACCCATTGCCTAATCCAACTTCAAAAAGTTTACACCTATGTTTTCTCTAAGAGGTTTATATTCTTATCTCTTACATTTAGGTCTTTGTTCCATTTTAATTAGCGTGTGTGCGTGTGTGTGTGTGTGTGTGTGTGTGTGTGTGTGTGTATGTTTGTGTATGTGTAAACAGTGTAAGGTGTGGCTCCAAAGTCACCCTTCTTTTGCATGTGGATATCCAAATGCTACAAGGTCTTGATGGTACAACCTTTTACAAGAATAGTGGTATAGTGGTATCAGTTAAACAGCTGTTTTACTGGAGTAAAGATTGAGCCTCTCATGCAACCATTCCAGAAACCTCTTTACTATTTATTATCTTTAAATATTATTGATGTCCTTCCAAGAGGATTTAAGTCTTTTTAAACTATCTTTTAACCTCTCAAAATGTTGTGAATCATATCATTTTTAGTTTCCTTGTTGACTACCTTTTATTAGTATGCTTTGATTGGTTAGGATGCTCTTGGTTGAAACTAACAGAAAATTTACTCAAACTGTGTTAGTTAATTAGTAAATTTAATGTTTAATGGAACAGGAAATCCAAAGGTAGTGTGGGCTTCAAAGCTGGCTGACTCAGTGGTTAAATGAGGTTATCAAGAACTCATGTTCTTTTCTTTTTAAAACAAATCTTTTTTTTAATGTTTTTATTTATTTTTGAGACAGAGACAGAGCATGAGCAGGGGAGGGGAGAGAGAGAGAGATACAGAATCCAAAGCAGGCTCCAGGCTCTGAGCTGTCAGCACAGACAGAGCCCGACGTGGGGCTCGAACTCATAGAGGGCGAGATCGTGACCTGAGCTGAAGTCGGACGCCTAACCGACTGAGCCACCCAGGCACCCCAAGACCTCATGTTCTTTTCTTTCCTTCGCTGTGCTCTCAAAAATAAAGGCTTTGTACCAAGCGGGTTCCCCACTTATTCATAAGATGGCTGCCAAAAATTATCTCTGTTACACACTTTCTTGTTTATGTCCAATGGGAGAGAGAATGGCTTTTCTATCTCATGTCTTAAGAGTAAAGACAAACTTTCTTCTCATGTCATTGGTCAAAACTGGACCACATGCAGATTTGTAAACCAATCACTGGCAAAGGAAGCCAAGGATGGGGTCTGCTACCCAGGAGCCACCTGGTCTATGCTGGGAGAGTTGAATACTTGAGAATAAAACTCAGAGTTATATTAGAAAAGAAGGATGTAATGGTACTAATTAGCAACCAAAAGTGTCTGCTACAACTTTTTTTCGATCAACTTTCAACAGTATATCTTGACTTATCTTAAAAAAATAGGTATCAACTCCTTCTACCCTTTCTTCTACTTATCCTTTCCCACTTCCTCTTCTCAACTTCTCATGTGTTAACTACTCTATCAAGATCACATCCAATACTGTTAATTTAAGCACAAATGCCTAACCAGTGAATGTTATAGTACAAGTTTAAAATCATTTTGCTGAGGTACAGTCTATGGAATAAATCTGGGGGGAATTTCATTATTATCTCTATCCACTGAGTTACTGTAACAGAATTATGTTAGAACCAACCCCTGAAACATTGGCCAAATATCTTGAGTTCCTTTAGGAAGTGACAGCTTTCCCACTCTGACCTTTGACAGTAATTATCCCTTTTTGTTCGCAACTGGAATGCTGACATTGAGTAACTGAGAGTATTCATTCACTTAATAAGTAACTGTCAGGGTTCAGTAAGGTTAAGAGAATACTCTAAGACTGTAAACTAACTTCTCCAAAGTATCACCAAAAGCATTTGAAACCAGAAGAGGAAAAAAAAAATTCATTTACAATAGCAACAACAAAAAATATACAGGCAGAAAACTAGTAAGAATTGTGCAGAGCCTTTAGGAAGGAAATTGCAGAAATTTATTAAGATGACATCCAATAACAATCACCCAATATTATATAAATGTCAATTAAAAACTATGAATTATCTCCAAATAACTTATAATTTTAATTCACTTGTGAGTTATTAAAACACAGTCTAGAATAATTTTAAGAGGTATAGGGCAAGATAGAAATATGAATGGAAAAGAAAAAGGTGTCAAGAAACACATTTACATTGTAGTAATTATTATTACTTTTTAAAGAATGACAATTCAACTAGAATAGGAAAAAAGGATTGTTCAGCAAATGATACTAGGATAAATGTCTAAGGATATGGAAGAAAATGGACTCCGTTCTTTTTTTTTAAATGTTTGTTTGTTTGTTTGTTTGAGAGAGCTTGCATGAGCAGGAGAGGGGCAGAGAGGGAGGGAGAGAAAGAGAATCCCAAGCAGGCTCCCCCTGTTGGCTTGGAGCCCAATGCAGGGCTTGAGATCCCATGAGATCATGACCTGAGCCAAAAAAGAAAAAGTCAGATGTTCAACCAAATGAGTTACCCAGGCGCCCCAAAAGTACTCCATTCTTACTCAAACCATGCATCATACAAGATGCTAAATGGAGTTAAATATGGGATAGGAGGACAAAGTGGAAACCTAAAATAAATGTGGATAAAGAGAAATTCTATATAATTCTGTAGTTAATAGGTAAGGCCTTTTAATTCCTAACTTTAAAATTAGAAATATTAAAGACCTATGTTGCTACATGAGACCACATAAAAGTTCTGCACATCCATAAAATACAAACATAACTAAAATACAAATGACAAAACAGGAAAATGATTTACCCCATAGGACAAAAGCAGACACTAATTAAAAAAAAAAATCTTGTTAATAAGCAAGAAAAAGATGAACAAACCATAAGAAAAATCAGCAAAGGTCATGGCCAAGAAAAACAAATGCCCTGAATGTGGAGAAAATAAGCTTTTGTATAATACTGCTTATAACAGTTTTTGAGCACAGTTTGGCAATATACACATAGCTTTAAAACACACAACAGCTTTAATTACCAGTTCTACTTCTTGAAATCCCTCGCAAAGAAATGCTCAGAGATGTGTGCAAATATTTATCTCCATATATCAGCAATTAAGTAAATGACAAATAACTAAATGTCCCATAATATTGGTAGTTTAAGTAGATCATGATATGATCACAAGAGTTTTAAGTAAATCCAAGCAGGTTAAAAGCCTTACATACAATATAGCCACATTTTTTTCTGTAAGAAAAATAATTAAGTACATGTATGTAAAATATTCTGGAAGTATACTCACTCACTGTGGTCTTTAAATGTTAGGACTATAGAGGATTTTTGAGCTTAGAACTTTAACTGGATGTTCTAATTTTTCCCATAATGAAATTGTATTACTTCTATAATTTAAAAAGTTATTTCTATAAGAAAATTAGACCATAACGTTTTGGCTACTAGCAATGTCACTTTCCCTAATTTATACTCTGTTATTTCCTGAGCTTTTATCAAAGTATACTAGAAGATGTCAGGAAACCTGATACACCACTTGCTCTGAAGATGTTTTTGAGGACACTGCCTACTCCACTTCTTAGTATGCCCTGGAAGAGAAATCACATAAAAAATTACCTTTCAAGCACCAGAAAAACCTTTGCTTACTCTTGGGAAGTGGGATACTTCTTTTAATGAATCATGAGAATCATTTGTGTCCTTACTTTTATTTTAACTCAGGTGGCAGAATATTTAAAACCAAATACTTCACCTAATTATAGTTACTAGGTAGCATCATCTGGCTTGTGTATCTGTTCATCCACCCTCACCTGCAGAACATGGAGATAGCATTTTTTCCTGTGATGGGTGGCACAGAGTAGTGCCCTCCATAAATGTTAGCTCTACTTACTTCTATCCTTCTTCCCTTTTTCCTTAGCAATTCTTGACGTTCCACATTCATTAGTTTTTCCTGTCTCCATTAGTATGTTTTTGTAATGTGTTTATTTATTTTTGAGAGACAAAGAGCAAGAGAGACACAGAGTGCGAGCAGGGAATGGGACAGAGAGAGAGGGAGACAGAATCTGAAGCAGGCTCCAGGCTCCGAGCTGTCAGCACAGAGCCCGACGCGGGGCTCGAACTCATAAAATGAGAGATCATGCCCTGAGTAGAAGTTGGACAGTTAACTGACTGAGCCGCTCAGGCGCCCCTCCATTAGTATGTTTTAAAAATTATATTTCATCTTTACTGATAATTAGTTAAACAAATCCTTGCTCCAATTTTACTTCTTCTCATTCAAGAAGAAAGACCTTAAGAATAAGGATGTTGAAAAGACATGGAGGGTGGGGGGAAAGGCATGAGTTTTCCTCAGATATTTACAGAATTACTCTCAAAGACTCCAGAGGAAATAACAAGGCCCAAAGATGAGTAGCAGTAAAAGGCAGATATGAGGAATAAATAATCAACAGGGCTGCTTCAAGTTTTAATGAAATGCCCTTGCCATTAGCAATGTCCAAGCCAGGGGGCGCCAGGGTGGCTCAGTCGGTTGGGCGACCGACTTCAGCTCAGGTCACGATCTCACGGTTTGTGAGTTCGAGCCCCGCGTCGGGCTCTGTGCTGACAGCTCAGAGCCTGGAGCCTGCTTCTGATTCTGTGTCTCCCTCTCTCTCTGCCCGTCCCCCACTCATGCTCTCTCTCTGTCTCAGAAATAAACAAACATTAAAAAAAGATTAAAAAAAAAAAAAAAAAAGGAATGTCCAAGCCAAGACTGAACAACTGGTTAGAATATCTTAGAAAAGATCTCAGCATAAAGTAGGAGATTAGACATGAGAACTTCTTTTCATCTAGGATTCTATGATTTTCACACAGTTCTATGAGTTGGGCAAGCACTGTTTTATAAAGTAGAGAATAAGAAATCATCCTGTATATGATTTTCAATAATGTTCTATAATCATTTATAAAGTACCTTAAGAATGAGAACAAAGCTGTAGCCAGAACAATCAGGCAATCGTGTTAGTGAAAGAGAACAGTTACCTGTCTGGAAAAAGACTCTGGAAATAATTGTCCGGCACAACGGGCAGGGAGTGCTTGCAGGATTGTCTTTGGCAAGAGTCCGTAAGCAGGGCTCACAGAAGATGTGGTGGCAAGGGTAACACATGTATGGGTTGAAATAAACATCCAGACATACTGCACAGATGTAACTTTCCTTTTCTTCTGCATATTCATTGTCATCATCTGTACTCATCTCATTATTCAAAGTCTGTAAAACATAAGCAAAAATAATTTCTCTCAGTTCAGTATGAGATTGGTTTCCTTGAGAAAGAGAGACTGCCTTTACATTTTGTTAAAATGAATAAAAATATTTATGAGAAGCACATAATATCTCTTTCTGTGACATATTTCAAGTGACAGAAAGGCTATCTTGCAAAGTGACAAGAAACTCAAAACGCACACGAAAAATCCAGAAGTCTTAATTATTCTTTTAAAAAGTACTTTTCGTATTTTTATATAATACTAAATGCTAAAATCTGTCCAAACATACTGAAGTAACCCCTATCTCTATTTAACCAGTACTAGTTAAGTATGTGTCAGGTATACTAGTCCCAGGACTACAGATTCCTCATTGATCCCACTCCCACCACAGCAAATAAAGTGATTGTCACAAGGTTATAGAGCCTTACATGGGCATCTGCATATGATAAAAAGGACAAGAGGATACCATATATGCTTCATCCCCAGACCAGGCATGCACTATCTACTCTACACTTTGTCCCTTCGTGGACCCCAAGGCCAAGAAATGGCCAAAGACTAACATATGTCAGGAAATAGACAAGGCAAAGAGACTTGTAGCAATTTGGGGATCAGCCTTGTAGCTGAGAAATGGGATGAGTCCCTTCCCTCCTCCCAAAAAAGAATAGTTAAGAAAGATGTAGTTAGGAAAGAGGCAGCTCAGAGGTTAGCAGCGTGAGGCCTGGTAACAGAATGCCTGTTACTTAGGCTCACGATTTCCCCATCTGTGAGGATGACGTGAGGATTAAATGAGGTAATCCACTAGATATCAAGCATTCTGTGAAATCCCATATAACATAAACAAAGTTTAAAACAGGACATGAAGTAAAAGTCTCTCTCCAAAAGAAAGCTTGCAGCTAGGACCTGCACAATAATAAAGAAAAATCTGTAGGAAAGGCAACAGAATCCATAATTTTTTGTTCATTTTTGATACATGAATATTCTTTCCTAAACTGAAAAGATATTTGCAAAATGAAAGGTATAAGTAAATGATTAGTAGTGAACTGGGCACCCCAGATAAAAACATCTATGGACCTAGATGCTGACTTACCTAAATTTTATTTCATAATGCCACCTTATTCTGCTTGCATTATACTCTCAGGACTGTGCCTTGAGATTTGAACTAATTAACCTTAAAGAAACCCATGGCATAAAAAAACCCCATCATTTGTGGAACCTCTTGAAGCATTTCAAATTGTGACCCAAATATTTGTGCAGAATTTTATTTCTATAAAGGACTTTACATATCCAACAAAAGTAACTAGACCACATTAAAATACACAAGGAAATAAAAGCTTTGCTCTTTAAAAACACAATATTTTGCAAATAAACTTGATGTGAGTTTGAAAATAGAAAATGAGGTTGGAACTATTCATCTATTATTTGATCTAAGTGAATCAATCCTCAAAACAGAAATAACGTATATAAAATTCACTACGTTTTAGGGAGTTAAAAAGGTTTAAAGTTTTCATTAATCCAGAAAACTGCACCTGTCTGGTAATAAATACTGTTATACAAAAAGACAAACAAATTATCTCAAGGATAGTATACCAGTGAGTATTTCTCCAAATTGCAGCGATGGAGGGTTGTATAATAGTAAATTTGCTGTTGGATGGGGAGTTACATTTTTAAGTTTTTATTTAAATTCCAGTTAGTTGAACAATTATATTTTAAAAATTAATACTCATTAATGGATCACTGCCAACATAGAAAGAGGTTTTTAATAGGTATGTCTAAGAACTCATATTCGTCTCCTCAATATTTCAATGGTCATAGATGAAGACCCCAGAAATGCTTATCAGAAATGTAAGGAAGGGGACAGGAAAGATACCTGGCTAATTAAGGACCAAAATCCTTTCTGGAATAAGGTATGCCATTAGCAAATAATATAAAAATGTACACTAGGCTAAACCAGTTGGCAGAGTCAAGATTTTTAAAAAGTCTCCATAGGTAGCTGGGCTGAAATCAAGACTGAATTTAACAGATACATATAAATTCCTAATTGAAGACTCTAAAAGAAACTGCACACCTATATGATGAATAAAATTTAGCTAAAGCAATTTATGTCAAGAAGAGCTAGGTATTTTATCTGGATTTTAACTGACTTAACTAAGCTCAGTGTATGATGTAGTTACTTAAAAAGCCAATCAAACCTGAAGTGCAGTGTAGTGTGGGTTTATGCGTCTCTCATTGTACAACGATCACAACACGTTTGTAGCTACTCTAAGGAACACAGACAAATGAGAGTCATCCACAGAAACACCGAAGGCCAGAGCAGCATGGGTTCTGAAACCACCTCCTAGAAAGTACGGTTAAAACATGATATTCATTCAGAAAAATAGTGACAGGACATGAGATAAACAAACAAGCATTGGTATGACAAAGATCCTGATTTTCCTCTGTGGAGTTTTTATGATTAGATCTAAAAGCAAATGGAGGGGCGCCTGGGTGGTGCAGTCGGTTAAGCGTCCGACTTCGGCCAGGTCACGATATCGCGGTCCGGGAGTTCGAGCCCCGCGTCAGGCTCTGGGCTGACGGCTCAGAGCCTGGAGCCTGTTTCCGATTCTGTGTCTCCCTCTGTCTCTGACCCTCCCCCGTTCATGCTCTGTCTCTCTCTGTCCCAAAAATAAAATAAACGTTGAAAAAAAAATTAAAAATAAAATAAAATAAAATAAAAGCAAATGGATGTGAAGAGGCGATAGATTGTAAGAGAAATACCTATTTATAAACCCAAACGACATGAGCACAGCCTAAAATGGCTACTCTTGTACAGTACACCTGTCATGGAGCTCACCATTTATCTTATGCTCCCCATGAAATACTGTGAGGCTTAGAAATAAGAGAATTAAAGTTGTATACATTAACTAATTTCCTTAACACAAAACCCCTATGAAGCAGGTACTATTACTATCATCATCTTTTAGAATAAAGAAAACTGAGACATTGAGAGCTCGCTAACTCTAGTGGTGAAGCTGGCATTTGAAAAAAGCCAGTAAATGAACCTAGGGCAGTGCTCTTCACTACCACACTCTTACGTGAGTCAGTGTACTTCAAAACATACTAGCAAATAATAAATGTTAGCTGGTGACGATTATGACGTAGGTTTAAAGAAAAAGACAAATTTAGTTAGGATCCACAGGGAAGTAAAATTTCAAGGCATTGTTATCAAAATTAGCAGATGAATATATAGGTGCCCAATGTACAACTACTTTTGACCCCATGGAAACTGTCCTACAAAGAACAAACACACTCAGTCTCTCACATTCCTTTCCAGGGGCTTCCAGTCTCAGAAGAGGAAAAAATAAACTGCTAAATAATATAAAGCAATAAGCTTCAAAAAAATTCAGGAAAAAACTAGCATAAAAATTAACAGACCAAGAGTTTTTATTAGTAATAACAAAGCAGCAGTGCCATTTAGCTCATTTACAATATTGTGATTACTGCTATATTTGGCCTTATTCCTCTAACTTACTATTTTTTAATAGGTGCTAGTAGGGCAGTGAATAGGAGCAAGACTCCAGAGCCTGTTTGGGCTCTGACACTATTGCCTGTGTGACCTTATGCAAATTACTTAACTCCCTGGAGTATCACTTTTCTCATTTCTAAGGTGGAGATACTAACAGTACTGAGCTCACAGTTGTTGAAGAAAGAGTTAATACGTATATAAAACATTCCGAACAATACCTGGAATGTAAATGTTTGCTGCTGTCATTGTATTCAATCATATTTATTATTAAATATTGGCTTTTTTGAGAGTGGTTTTATGTTTACAGAAAAATTGTACAGAAAATAGACAATCCCCCCATACCTCCTTACACACACACATACACACACACACACACAGTTTAACCTTTTGTTACCATTATTATGGTACATTTTTTAAGTTAATAACCAATATTGATACATTACTATTAAGTGAGTCCCATAGTTTGCATTAGGGTTTATTCTTGGTTTTGTACATTCTATGGATTTTAACAAATAGATAATGTCAGGTATCCACAATTGCAGTATCATATAGAATAGTTTCATTGCACTATTGAATGAAATCCCCTGTGCTCCACTTATTCATCTATTTTACCTCTTCCCCAATCCCTGTCAACTACTGATCTGTCTGTATATAGTTTTCCTTTTCCAGAAAGTCATATAATAGGAGTTACACAGTATGTAGTCTTTTCAGACTAGCTTCTTTCACCTACCGATATGCATTCGAAGTTCCTTCTAATTGATCTTGAAGTTACTCCAGGTCTTTAATGAGAACTGTTCTTAATTCTATATCAGTTTATTCCCTGGCCTTTAAAAAACAATTAATTTGCTTCATTTCTAAATAAATTCAAATTGCCTTCTACCCTTAGATATTCCTGAAATGTTGTGGCCCATTCAAGTTATGCAGTCTTATTTTCCAGCAGTGTTACATATTTATTCTTTTTAAAGATATATTTTTTAATAATTCTACTTTATTTAAAAGTATAAGTTGACGTTAATATTATAATTTTATTTTACTTAAAATTGTCTCCAAAGGAAGCAATGAATATAATTACAGTAAGTTAAAATTTATACCTAATTTTAGTGTGTGTGTGTGTGTGTGTGTGTGTGTGTGTGTTTCTATGTGTATTCCACCACATGCAGAGACAGAAAAAAAAACAAAAGTCAATTTCTGCTAAGAATGCCCTTGGGGTGCCTGGGTGGCTCACTCGGTTAATCATTTGACTTCAGCTCGGGTCATGGTCTGGCAGTCCATGGGTTTGAGCCCCATATCGGGCCCTATGCTGACAGCTTAGAGTCTGGAGCCTGCTTCTGATTCTGTTTTCCTCTCTGCCCCTCCTCTGCTTATGCTCTCTTTCTCTCTCTCAAAAATAAAAAAAATTAAAAATTAAAAATTAAAAAAAACCAGAATGCCCTTGATGAAGCAGGAAAAAGATTAACTTTGACTAATTGAATATTTATCTTATAATACTCCATGTGAGAGAAACAGGAAGTACACAGAATGCATTTCTGTTGCATTCCAAAGCATAATGGTTATTTTAAGAAAAAGAACCTTTGTTAATGTTTTAGTTGTGAGCTGAACTAGCTGGTTTTTCCATGGAAAAATATCATCTTTATGTAATGAACAATGGCCAGGAAAACTGAGTATTCAGAATTGGTTATTTGGCAGACATTTTCACAAAAATGAACAAAGCAAATCTGTCACTTCAAGGCAAACAAATAGTGTCTGTCACCAAATAAAATGATAAAATTTTAGCTTTCAAGCAACAAAATCAAAATTTTGTAAAACTTCTATATACTTATAGCTTCCCAGTATTTACAGACTTTTCTGAAAAGATGGTATTAGCAGTTTTTTTGCTAGTGCTTAATGAAATATGACAACAGTTAGGAGAGCTAGGTAATTCAGTGAACCAGGAGTTTCCAAATGTCTAATGCAGGATATTATAAAATGATGCATACATGATATTACAAAATTATGCATGAGTAAATGAACCACTCAAAGTGTAAAAACAGACTAACGGATTTTAATGTAACAGAGTATTTAACATTCACATCAAGTGTCAGATTTCATATTGTAATAGACTTTAATAATCTAGCACTTGTCAAGTTTTGGTATAGTATCAAAGACAACTATCCAAAATCATCTTGAAAAGCTATTATAATACTATTCCCTTTTCTGACTATGTGTCTGGCTGGATTTTCTTCACATACTTCAGTCAAAACAGCATATGGCAACAGACTGTATGCAGAAGCAGACGTGAGAATACATCTTTTGATTATTAGGCCAAATATTAAAGATATTTGAAAGAATGAAACAAATGCCATTCATCTCAATTTTTGTTTTGATTAAATTATTTTCATAATATATGTCATGATTACATATAATGGTTTATTATTATCTTTGTATGAATTAATATTTAAATTTTTTCTGTTTAATTTATAATATGGTAAATATTTATAATCCACATACACAAAAGCTCTTTAGGGTTCTCAGTAACTTTTAATATTTTACAGGGATTTTGAGACCAGAAGTATGAGAATTAATATAGTAGGAGATAGAAAGCAAAGGTGATTTGGGCCGTAGGCCTACAGTAGATACTATATTGAAGTATGCAAGTATTTAGTAAATTGGCAATATTGACAATAATCTCATCAGTGATTATACTAAGCAAGACAATTTAGGGGAAAAAATAATGAGAAACGTCTAAATTATGGCAAGTTCTCATCTACTTGGGATCCAAAGAAATAAAAGCTCTAAGGACTACTAAAAAAAAAAAAAAAAAAAAAAAGGCACACTGTAAAGAAGGAGAGAGGGAGATTAACATTTCTTTCAAAAAGCCACATCTAGATACATCATAGTATCAACATAAAAATCAATCAGCTTAATATTTAAAGTTCTATTAGATAATAACTAACTTTATTTAAAATGAAAAGCAAGAGGGGCGCCTGGGTGACTCAGTTAGTTGAGTGTCTGACTTTGGCTCAGGTCATGATCTCATGGCTCTTGAGTTCGAGCCCCACTGACAGCTCAGAGCCTGGAAACTGCTTCGGACTCTGTGTCTCCCTCTCTCTTTGCCCCTCCCCTACTCGTGTCTTTCTCTCCAAAAAACTAAATATACATTAAAAAAAATTTTTTTAAATGAAAGCAAGAGCTACTATAATACTCTGAGGTGACCTCTAAAGCATCAAGGAAAGATTAAAGATTAAAGATCTTCAATAGAGCTACAGGTGTATTTTCTACATTAAAATTATTTGATAGTTGGTGATTCATATGGGGTTCTTTAATACAAATATTCAACTAATTAAAACATCTCATTAATAAGCTATTCTAGATAGACTGATAATTACTATATCTGAATTGTTTTTTACATCAATCACTTTTCAAGACAGAAATACAGCTTTAGATTAGAGTTAGCTCTAGGATCTATGCCAAAATGATCTAGCTGTCCTGGCCTGAGTGTTTGTTTTACTTAAAAAAAAAATCTAAAATAACACCCCAAGGTCTTGAGTACATGTGTCAGTAGTTAGTAGCTATCAAAGGAGAAACACACTACAGGGCACCTGGGTGGCTCAGTCGGTTAAGCATCTGACTTCAGCTTAAGGTCAAGATCTCACAGTCTGATTTCGAGCCCTATGCTGACAGCTCAGAGCCTGTAGCCTGTTTTGTATTCTCTGTCTCCCTCTCTCTCTGCCCCTCCCCGGCTCGCACTCTGTCTCTCTCTCTCTCTCTCAAAAATAAAGATTACAAGACATTAAAAAAAAAATATAAGAAGAAACACACTAAATCCCTACAACCCATGGTAAAGGAAAAAACATAATTCATGGGGTCTCAAAGACTGGGGTCGTGAAATTCAAAAATTTGAGGGGAAACTTCCCAATATTTATTCCTATAATTTACTAACATATTCAGAGAAAGGAAGAGACTAAAGGAAGATTTTACATGCCTCTAGGAGGTAACCAAAACTGCTGAGAATATTTTTTTCCACTCATCATCATCCTTCTCTGTATGTTTGCAGGTTAATAGAATACTCAGTATTGCCCAGGCCATCAGATAGAGTTATTCAGAAACCATTGATTCACTATGTTGCTTGATAAATAAAATCCCTTCAGGGCTCCACTGTATTTATTGATGAATGTATGAAATGAAAAATTCTCAAAAAGTACATAATATCATTTTCTCTATACTGACCATTGGAAGAATTTTATTTATCCCATTAAAAGCTCTGGGAAATGCAACTTTCCACAACTTATTTGCTTTCCTAATCAATACGAATATTAAATCAAAATGATAATCAGTTTACTTCTAAAATACAAAAATCAAGTTAAATAAAGTAAAAAATTAAGGAAACAGTCCTTACCCTGAAAGAACTGAAAATGATCCACATTCACAGCGAATAATTCCAAATGCTCAGGCTAGAATTTATAAATTTTTGCAAATAAGTTTGGTTTTGGCTAAAAGCAATTAATTAGAATGAAAACCTTTCCTCAGCAAAATTTAAAGAGTATATTTCTGCCATTTCTGGCTATCTTTAGAGTACATATGAGCTCTAAAATTTACCGTTTTTTATAGAAAATCTTATGACTTTTGCTTTACATAAGTTGTATTGCTCACCACCCCCATTTTTGGCATTTGAAATAAAATGTTTGCAATATTTTGTAGTGATGGTCATTTTTTGAGAATATCTTCTGGTTTTGGTTTGAAAACCAAGGATGTGCTAGCACTTATTTTAAAAATTTTACATGTTCTACACAAGTTATTAGATCTCTATAAAATGATAAATGATGCAGCATATTTTTGTACAAACATTTAAATTTAATAATCACATACACTAAAAATATTACTATTCTGTCTGAAAGGAAGACTGTCTTGCTTTGTAATACTTCTAACACATTAGTAATTCTGGGAAATTTTCACTTTATTTGTAAAAGCTTCTGCCATGTTTACTTAAGGGAAGAAAAATGGGAATTCCAATTCAACGGTTAGCTCCAAAAGGAAAATATTAAGACATAATATCTTTATTTATGCTTATGTTGCTTATACACGACCACATTGTTAAAAGGCACTAGTCACCATGTTCTTAAAGACTACAAAACGCAATTATTCTATGGAAGACATTTTACTTTGTTGGAAAGACAGAAAGGTGGGGAGGAGAATGAACTTCCCTTTGTCTTTTCTGGCTTCACTGTAACTGTCCATCTGATTTATCTACCTTTTTCTCTAAGTATGTCTTGTGTATATTTTCCGCCTATTACTGACTTTTTTTGACATATAATTCACATACCCTAAAATTCACCATTTTAAAGTATACAATTCAGTGGTTTTGGGATATTCATAAGGTGGTACAGCTATTACCACCATCTAATATTAAAAAAATTCCATCACTCCAAAAAGAAATTTCATTCCCATTGTCAGTCACTTCCCATTTCCCTCTTCCCTCCTTCCACACCCCACCCTTGGCAACAACAAATCTACTTTCTGTCTCTACAGATTTGCCTGTTCTGAACATTTCATATAAACAAAATCATACATGCCCTGTTGTATCTGGCTTCTTTCTCTTACTGTTTTCAAAGATTATCTCTGTTACAGTATGTATCAGCACTTCATTCCTTTTTATAACAGAATAACAGTTGATTGTATGGATATATCACATTTTGTTTATTGCTACTTACTTCTTATATATGCATTTCTCTGTCTAATGTCCTTTCAGTAATGGTGTTTACAGAGATTGTCTTCTGCACTTTCTACTTCCCTAGGTGTACTTACCCTTTCTTACTGTCCTCGGTATCTATTCCCTTCATGCTGATGCCACCAAAATCTTGGTTTAATCTTATTATCCTTCTTCTAATCTCCAAATACAAATTTATAACTGCCTTTTGTAAATCACCATACTAGGACTCCAATCTTAATATATTCTAACTTGAATTCACTTCTCCCCCAGATCTGATTCCTTCTCCTCACCTCCCACATCTAATCCTTGCCAAGTTTAGCTCTTCAACTGTTCCAATGTTCCCCTGTACTTCCTTAGCCATGATTCCTTTTATTTTTGTTGCTACTTCCTCATTCAGGTTTTTACCTCTGTGTTCAATCAACAAATATTTATTGAGCACCTACTATGTACCAGTCGCTTTCCCAGGCTCTGAGGATACAGTATGGAGCTTTTGGTCTTGTGGAAGAGAATAAAAGGTTGCTAAGAAAGCATAAAACAGAGGAACTCAAATTAGTCTGGGGTACAGAAAGGCTTCTTTGAGGCAGCGGCATTTAAGTCAAGATCTTGTAAGAAATCTTTTTGTTACAAGTGAAAGAAAACCCAATTCAAAGTGTCTCAAAAATTAAAATGAAATCTGCTGGTACCAGTAGTTGAAAAATCTAGAAGAACATCTAGCTTGAGGGAAGAACTGACTCAGTACCCTAAACGACACCTCTAAAACCTATCCTTTCTCTTTCTCAATTATACCAAATTCCTCACCGGTTTTGGAACTTTTGCATAACCTGTTCCTTCTGCCTAACATATCCCTTTACCTCTGTTCTTCCCCTAATACCTACACACCATTCAGATCTGATATGGTCTGGTTTATTGGACACTTCTGGGGAAACGTCTCCAGCATCCACTCCTATCTTCTGCCAACAACTTACTGATTTTTAATTGGGAAATTCACCCATCGTCCACTTGTAGACATAACTATGTATTCCAATGGGGTTTAAGTGATTCAAGGGAAACAGTACGGGATGAGTACCAGGGGGCTAATCCTGATATGTCACTCGGCCAACTTGAGAGACTGCACTTCCTGTGAACCAAAGTGTCCTCCAGATTCTCTCTACAGAACATCTATTATCCACTTCCAAGTCCTTGTCGTAGGAATCTAAAATAGCCTGTGGTCACATTAGGTATAAAGGTCTTTGAATCTAAAATTATTACAAATATACCAATATTCATGTTTCTAAAAATACTATTATTTCTGCTATTGTCAGAGCAAAACAATGGAAGCAAGGTAACAGAGGTGACTAGAAATGGCTAATGAATAGCCTTCAAACCATTTCTATGTAACTTCTGGCCATCAAAAAGGAATCAATAACATTATGTTTAACCACTGTATTCCATTACTTAGAAGAAGGCTTGGCATGTAGAAGATGGTCAGTAAATATGACTTAAGTGAGAGAATAGAAAGATTGGTAAAAGAGAAAATGTACTTGCCATACTAGAAAGACACCAGAGAAACACTTCAGGTCAACACAAGGAAAAAGATTAAAAATAACACCAACCTCTACATACAGGATGCATTAACTGGGATTATCTAGAATCCAAACTATGGCAGAAGTTTATTTTCTATTACTTTATTAGAGACTGCAGTTGTGAGAGAAAAAGAGAGCAAATAAGATAAAGAGGAAGAAAAAATATCAGAGGACAGATTTCTGAGTAGGCCTTGAACTAGTAGTGAGTACGGTCTTAGGAGAGGGCTCTGAACTGCATACAGTGTCCCAACTACATATAGTGTGATCTATAGTCTGCTGAAGGATGAAGGGAGAAAAATCTATCTGCTGGTGCCCATCTCCTACTGATCCAAAATGTGCCCCATTGGGCATTAACACCCTCTCACTTCCAGGTTCACACATGAGAACCAAGTGGGCTTCACTGCATCTGATGCTTCAGTGACAGTAGAAAAGCCCCATGAGAAAATGCTATTAATCTTCTCGCTGGAGTCGTTGGTGGCACAAGTAAATGTACGTTAGTATATTCATATACTAAAATGGAATACCATTCAGCAATAAAAAGAAATAAATTACCTATATATAAAACATCATGAATACAACTGTTCATGTTTATTAGAATACGGTCTAATAAAAAAAGCCTTACATCAAAGAGTGCACAGCACATAATTCTATTTTTGTACAATTCTAGAACAAGTGTAATTACACTATGATTGAAAAAAATCAGAATACTACTTGCCTCTGGCACATAAGAGAGAAATTAGTGGGGAAGGGGAACAAGGAAGTGTTTCAGAATGATGTAATATCCTACATCTTAGTGCAGATTGTAAACACAGGTGTGTGCATCTGTTAAAATAGTAAATGAACATCTAAGATTTGTATATTTTACTGTATACAAAATTCGTATGAGAAGAAAAATTACAAACAAAAATGTGGAAACGGAATATGATTCAACAGGAACAAACAAATGTGGCACAATTTAATACAGCATAATACCACTTTTACAGAAAAAACACAGGCAGAACAATGCCACATATTTTATATGGACATATATTTCTAGATATGTATCTTTCTATATATATTTCTAGACATTTATCTTTCTAGATATATATGTCTATATATATATTACTCTGTATATGTACATACACACATGTATAAGTATGATGTGCATATCTGTGTGTGTGTATACACACACACACACACGCACACATATAAATATATATATTTTTTCTTTAAAAGGCCAAGGTCAAGTTTATAAAAGAAACTCCTAAGGATGATACCTTCTGTGGGCAATGGAAAATGATTTAGACTGGGAGTACTGGCTAAAAGGTCTTTAGCTTTTTATGGTTTTTAAAAAATGTTTTAATTTTTTTAAGTTAAAAAATGAACTAAGGCAGTATTTACATTAATCATTCAAAAACAAACATAAAAGCAATATATGCTTCCTATAGAAAATATAAAAATGAGATTAAATCGTAAAAAGATCCAAATTCAATGTGGCAATGTATATCCCAAACTATTTTTACTTTTTTGTCTGAAACACAAAATTTCAAAAAATGTCACTGGTTAGGAATAAACAAACAAAACAATTTTGAAACTGTTGGCAGGTGGTTATGAGAGGTCTACAAATTTTGGAACTCTCTCCACTTAACACCTCCAGGTGGTATGAAGTATGGAGATGCATACATGATGGGCATATAGCTACCATCTTATTTTCTTAAATGTATTTATTTTTTAAATGTTTATTTGTTTATTTTTGAGAGACAGAGGGACAGAGAGTATGAGTGGAGCAGAAAGAGACGGAGAGAGAGAATCCCAAGTGGGGCTTGATCTCATGAACCTGTGAGATCATGACCTCGGCCGAAATCAAGAGCTGGATGCTTAACCAACTGAGCCATCCAGGTGCCCCTTAAATGTATTTATAAAACCAGTATGAGTATGTTTAATATTAGAAGTTTTTACAAAATATGCAAGGGATGATTCTTTGGTAGCAATATGATACTTAACCTTTCTAATATAGTCACTTTTCAGAAATTATATTCATGACACACCAATATTTAACTGAATTTCAATATTCAGGATAATGCTGTTTTCGATGAAAGATGTTTGAGAACTTTCTTTGAAATGAAGTTGGGAAATAACATGCAGAAAATGTGTAAAATAATGGCAAGTAGGTCAGCGATAAATCACCGATGACTCCACTTATCAAATAAAATTCTGATATTATATATGCTTTCTTTTATATTTTTCTTTTAATTTAAAATAATATTTCTAATTATATGGTATTAAAATTATGATTGTACATTCTCATGTGCTATGATAGATTAAAAATTCCCACAATACTAAATCTCACAATAAACAATATATTAAAAGGCTGTAAGTAATGCAACTATATGTTTTGTTTACATAAGCTCCAGTTATTAGCTATTTAGAGCTGTTGCCTTTCTCTTTTTAACTGTTTCACGTAATCTCATGCTTGCTATTTGCTCTTCCTCAAGTGCTCTCTTCTCTTGTCTCTGTGAATGGCTGGTGTTCTCTTATTTCTTTATGTCTCAGCTCACATATTACTTCCCAGAGTCCTTCCCAGAAGATGCTATCTAAATGAAAGCATTTCCCAATGCACACACCAAATGTAACACTTTATCAATGACTTTAGAAAATAATAGGCTAACCACTTAAGTTTCATCTTCCGTTTGTATAAATAAGTAATAGTTTTTTTTCCCCTAATCTGCTTCTCAATGTGCTCATAGCTATTATAACATTATATACAATACCTAAAAAGGTTTGGTGACCTAAAAATATTTGTATTAGTATAACATGTTATTATAATGTTTTTATGGAAGGTAACACACACACACACACACACACACACACACACACACACACACCGTTTTTGTCCAGCAGGGTTGAGGACAAAAACATCTCTAACCCAGCTTTGCTTGTTCTTTATACTTTAGCTTCTAAGTAAATTCCTGCTCCTGACAATCAGAACAGTCTGAGATTCATCATGAAAAGATATGAGGTCAATAGCTTGGTCCAGCCTTTATCTCCATGGAAAGTTGTACCAGTAGATGAAATGAATAAAAAAAAATTTATATGCTGCCCACAACAGACTCACTTCAGACTTAAAGTTGCAAATAGACTGAAAGTGAAGGGATGGAAAAACGTTCATCAAGCAAACCAAAGCCAAAGCCAAACACACAAGCAAACAAACAAACAAACAAAAAAACAACAAAAAACCAAAAATCCAAAACCAATAGCTGGGAGAGCAATAATTCTATTAGACAAAATAGACTACAAAAAAGACTGTAAGAAGAGTGAAAAAAGGGCATTACATAATGATAAAGGGATGGATGCAACACAATGATATAACAATTGTACATATCTATGCACCCAACATAAGTGCACCTAAATACATAAAGTAACTATTAACAAAGGTAGTTAATAATGGTAGGAAACTTTAACACCCCACTTACATCAATGGATAGATCATCCAGACAGAAAATCAGTCACAGTGGCTTTAAGGCAACAGATAAGCTTAAAATATGTATTTAGAGCATTCCATCCAAAAAAGTAGAATATACATTCTTTTCAACTGCACATGGAACGTTCTCTAGAATAGACCCCATGTTAGATCACAAAACAAGTATAAATAAATTCAGAAAGACTAAAATCATATCATGCATCTTTTCTGACCATGACGGTATAAAACTAGACATCAATTATAGGAAAAAAAACAGGATAGAACATCAATACATGGAGGCTAAAAACATGCTACTAAATAACAAACAGGTCAACCAAGGAATCAAAGAGGAAATTAAAAAAAAAAAAAAACATGGAGACAAATGAAAATGAGAACACAACAGCCCAAAATCTCTAGGATGCAGCAAAAGCTGTATTAAGAAGGAAGATTAGAGCAATACAGACTTATCCCAAGCAACAAGAAAAATATCAAATAAACAACTTAAACTTATACCTAAAGGAGCTAGAAAAACAAGAACAAAGCCCAAAGCTAGTAGAAGGAAGAAAATAATACAGATTAGAGCAGAAATAAATAAATTAGAGATAAAAAAACAATAGAACAGACCAAGAAAACCAGGACCTGGTTCTTCAAAAAGATAAAGAAAATTGATAAACCTTGAGCCTGAGTCATCAGGAAAAAGAGAGGACCAAAATAGGTAAAACAGAAGTGAAAGAGAAGTAGCAACTAACACTTAATAGAAATACAAAGGATTATGAGACAACAAGGAACAATTATATACTGACAAACTGGACAACCCAGAAGAAATCAATAATTTCCTAGAAACATACAATCTTTTGAAACTGAATTAGGAAGACAAAGAAAATCTGAATAGACCAATTACTAATAACAATACTGAATCAGTAATCAGAACACTTCCAACAAACCAAGTCCAGACCCACAATGGTGAATTCTACCGAACACTTAAAGAAGAATACCTATTCTTCTCAATGTATTCCAAAAACTAGATGAGGAAGGGAAGCTTCCAAATGCATTCTACAATACTAGCATTACTCTTGTACCAAAACCAGACAAAGACACTACAAGAAAAAACAAAAACCTAGAGGCCAATATCCATAATAAATACAGATGCATATATCTTAAAAAAATATTAACAAACTACATTCAACAACACACTGAAAGGATCATTCACCATAATCAAGTTGGATTTATTCCAGGGATACAAGGATGGCTCAATATGTGCAAATCAATCAGCATGATACACCACATCAAAAAAACAAGAAGTAAAAATCGTATGATCATTTCAGTAGACGCATAAAAAGCATTCAACAAAATTCAACATTCCCTTCGTGAAAAAAAATAAGTATCAACAAAGTGGGTTTAGAGGAACATACCTCAACATAATAAAGTCCATAGATGACAAACCCACAGCTAATATATTCATTGATAAAAACTGAGAACTTTTCCTCTGAGATTCAGAGAAAAACAAAATTGTCTACATTCACCACTTTTATTCAACATGGTATTGGAAGACCTAGCCATAAGAAGCAGATAAGAAAAATAAATAGAAGGCCTATAAATTGGCCATAAAGAAATAACACTCTCAGTATGTGCAGGTCATGAGACTATGTATAAAGTCCTCAAGATTCCCACCAAAAAGCTAGAGAAGTACTACTGCACTGAATAAAGTTGTAGGATACAAAATCAATATATAGAAATTGGTTGCAGTTCTAACACTAACAAAAAAGTAACAGAAAAAGAAACTAAAAAAACCAATTTAACTTACTTTTTCATTTAATAATTTAAAAGTTTATTTATTTTTGAGAGAGAGACAAAGTGCGAGCAGGGAAGGGGCAGAGAGAGAGGGAGACACAGAATCTGAAGCAGCTCCATGCTCTGAGCTGTCAGCACAGAGCCGAACGTGGGACTCAAACTCACGAACCATGAGATCATGACCTGAGCTGAAGTTGTATGCCTAACTGACTGAGCCATCCAGGCACCCTCAACAATATCAGTTAAAATTGTGCCAAAGAGGAGAGAGGGAAGATGGCGGCATAGGAGGACGCTGGGCTCACCTCGCGTCCTGCTGATCACTTAGATTCCACCTACACCTGCCTAAATAACCCAGAAAACTGCCAGAGGATTAGCAGAATGGAGTCGCCAGAGCCAAGCGCAGACGAGAGGCCCACGGAAGAGGGTAGGAAGGGCGGCGAGGTGGTGCGCGCTCCACGGACTGGCGGGAGGGAGCCGGGGCGGAGGGGCGGCTCGCTGGCCAAGCAGAGCCCCCGAGTCTGGCCTCCAAAAAGCGGAGGGGCCTGACGGACTGTGTTCCGACAGCAAGCGTGACTTAGCGGCTGGGAGGTCATAAGTTAACAGCTCTGCTCAGAAAGCGGGAAGGCTGGAGGACAAAGGGAAGGAGAGCTGCTGAGCCCCCGGACGACAGAGCTCAGTTTGGTGGGGAACAAAGGCGCTCGCCAGTGCCATCTCCCCCGCCCATCCCCCAGCCAAAATCCCAAAGAGAACCAGTTCCTGCCAGGGAACTTGCTCGCTCCGCGCAAACACCCAACTCTGCGCTTCTGCGGAGCCAAACCTCCGGCAGCGGATCTGACTCCCTGCTGCTGCCACAGGGCCCCTCCTGAAGTGGATCACCTAAGGAGAAGCAAGCTAAGCCTGCCCCTCCTGCCCCTGTGCACCTTGCCTACCCACCCCAGCTAAGACGCCAGATCCCCAGCATCACAAGCCTGGCACTGTGCAAGTAGCCCAGACAGGCCACCACACCCCACAGTGAATCCCGCCCCTAGGAGAGGGGAAGAGAAGGCACGAACCAGTCTGACTGTGGCACCAGCGGTGGGCTGGGGACAGACATCAGGTCTGACTGCAGCTCCGCCCACCAACTCCAGTTATACACCACAGCACAGGGGGAGTGCCCCGAAGGTCCTCACCACGCCAGGGACTATCCAAAATGACCAAGCGGAAGAATTCCCCTCAGAAGAATCTCCAGGAAACAACAACAGCTAATGAGCTGATCAAAAAGGATTTAAATAATATAACAGAAAGTGAATTTAGAATAATAGTCATAAAATTAATCGCTGGGCTTGAAAACAGTATAGCTGACAGCAGAGAATCTCTTGCTACAGAGATCAAGGGACTGAGGAACAGTCACGAGGAGCTGAAAAACGCTTTAAACGAAATGCATAACAAAATGGAAACCACCACGGCTCGGATTGAAGAGGCAGAGGAGAGAATAGGTGAACTAGAAGATAAAGCTATGGAAAAAGAGGAAGCTGAGAAAAAGAGAGATAAAAAAATCCAGGAGTATGAGGGGAAAATTAGAGAACTAAGTGATACACTAAAAAGAAATAATATACGCATAATTGGTATCCCAGAGGAGGAAGAGAGAGGGAAAGGTGGTGAAGGGGTACTTGAAGAAATAATAGCTGAGAAGTTCCATGAAGTGGGGAAGGAAAAAGGCATTGAAATCCAAGAGGCACAGAGAACTCCCTTCAGACGTAACTTGAATCGATCTTCTGCATGACATATCATAGTGAAACTGGCAAAATACAAGGATAAAGAGAAAATTCTGAAAGCAGCAAGGGGTAAACGTGCCCTCACATATAAAGGGAGACCTATAAGACTCGTGACTGATCTCTCTTTTGAAACTTGGCAGGCCAGAAAGAATTGGCACGAGATTTTCAGTGTGCTAGACAGAAAAAATATGCAGCCGAGAATCCCTTATCCAGCAAGTCTGTCATTTAGAATAGAAGGAGAGATAAAGGTCTTCCCAAACAAACAAAAACTGAAGGAATTTGTCACCACTAAACCAGCCCTACAAGAGATCCTAAGGGGGACCCTGTGAGACAAAGTACCAGAGACATCACTACAAGCATAAAACATACAGACAGCACAACGACTCTAAACCCATATCTTTCTATAATAACACTGAATGTAAATGGATTAAATGCGCCAACCAAAAGACATAGGGTATCAGAATGGATAAAAAAACAAGACCCATCTATTTGCTGTCTACAAGAGACTCATTTTAGACCTGAGGACACCTTTAGATTGAGAGTGAGGGGATGGAGAACTATTTATCATGCTACTGGAAGCCAAAAGAAAGCTGGAGTAGCCATACTTCTATCAGACAAACTAGACTTTAAATTAAAGGCTGTAACAAGAGATGAAGAAGGACATTATATAATAGTGACAGGGTCTATCCATCAGGAAGAGCTAACAATTATAAATGTCTATGCGCCGAATACCGGAGCGCCCAAATATATAAAACAATTACTCATAAACATAAGCAACCTATTGAGAAGAATGTGGTAATTGCAGGGGACTTTAACACTCCACTTACAGAAATGGATAGATCATCTAGACACACGGTCAATAAAGAAACAAGGGCCCTGAATGAGACATTGGATCAGATGGACTTGACAGATATATTTAGAACTCTGCATCCCAAAGCAACAGAATATACTTTCTTCTCGAGTGCACATGGAACATTCTCCAAGATAGATCATATACTGGGTCACAAAACAGCCCTTCATAAGTTTACAAGAATTGAAATCATACCATGCATACTTTCAGACCACAATGCTATGAAGCTTGAAATCAACCACAGAAAAAAGTCTGGAAAACCTCCAAAAGCGTGGAGGTTAAAGAACACCCTACTAACGAATGAGTGGGTCAACCAGGCAATTAGAGAAGAAATTAAAAAATATATGGAAACAAACGAAAATGAAAATACAACAATCCAAACGCTTTGGGACGCAGCGAAGGCAGTCCTGAGAGGAAAATACATTGCAATCCAGGCCTATCTCAAGAAACAAGAAAAATCTCAAATACAAAATCTAACAGCACACCTAAAGGAAATAGAAGCAGAACAGCAAAGGCAGCCTAAACCCAGCAGAAGAAGAGAAATAATAAAGATCAGAGCAGAAATAAACAATATAGAATCTAAAAAAACTGTAGAGCAGATCAACGAAACCAAGAGTTGGTTTTTTGAAAAAATAAACAAAATTGACAAACCTCTAGCCAGGCTTCTCAAAAAGAAAAGGGAGATGACCCAAATAGATAAAATCATGAATGAAAATGGAATTATTACAACCAATCCCTCAGAGATACAAACAATTATCAGGGAATACTATGAAAAATTATATGCCAACAAATTGGACAACCTGGAAGAAATGGACAAATTCCTGAACACCCACACTCTTCCAAAACTCCATCAGGAGGAATTAGAAAGCTTGAACAGACCTATAACCAGCGAAGAAATTGAATCGGTTATCAAAAATCTCCCAACAAATAAGAGTCCAGGACCAGATGGCTTCCCAGGGGAGTTCTACCAGACGTTTAAAGCAGAGATAATACCTATCCTTCTCAAGCTATTCCAAGAAATAGAAAGGGAAGGAAAACTTCCAGACTCATTCTATGAAGCCAGTATTACTTTGATTCCTAAACCAGACAGAGACCCAGTAAAAAAAGAGAACTACAGGCCAATATCCCTGATGAATATGGATGCAAAAATTCTCAATAAGATACTAGCAAATCGAATTCAACGGCATATAAAAAGAATTATTCACCATGATCAAGTGGGATTCATTCCTGGGATGCAGGGCTGGTTCAACATTCGCAAATCAATCAACGTGATACATCACATTAACAAAAAAAAAGAGAAAAACCATATGATCCTGTCAATCGATGCAGAAAAGGCCTTTGACAAAATCCAGCACCCTTTCTTAATAAAAACCCTTGAGAAAGTTGGGATAGAAGGAACATACTTAAAGATCATAAAAGCCATTTATGAAAAGCCCACAGCTAACATCATCCTCAATGGGGAAAAACTGAGAGCTTTTTCCCTGAGATCAGGAACACGACAGGGATGCCCACTCTCACCGCTGTTGTTTAACATAGTGCTGGAAGTTCTAGCATCAGCAATCAGACAACAAAAGGAGATCAAAGGCATCAAAATTGGCAAAGATGAAGTCAAGCTTTCGCTTTTTGCAGATGACATGCTATTATACATGGAAAATCCGAAAGACTCCACCAAAAGTCTGCTAGAACTGATACATGAATTCAGCAAAGTTGCAGGATACAAAATCAATGTACAGAAATCAGTTGCATTCTTATACACTAACAAGGAAGCAACAGAAAGACAAATAAAGAAACTGATCCCATTCACAATTGCACCAAGAAGCATAAAATACCTAGGAATAAATCTAACCAAAGATGTAAAGGATCTGTATGCTGAAAACTATAGAAAGCTTATGAAGGTAACTGAAGAAGATTTAAAGAAATGGAAAGACATTCCCTGCTCATGGATTGGAAGAATAAATATTGTCAAAATGTCAATACTACCCAAAGCTATCTACACATTCAATGCAATCCCAATCAAAATTGCACCAGCATGCTTCTCGAAACTAGAACAAGCAATCCTAAAATTCATATGGAACCACAAAAGGCCCCGAATAGCCAAAGTAATTTTGAAGAAGACCAAAGCAGGAGGCATCACAATCCCAGACTTTAGCCTCTACTACAAAGCTGTCATCATCAAGACAGCATGGTATTGGCACAAAAACAGACACATAGACCAATGGAAGAGAATAGAAACCCCAGAACTAGACCCACAAACATATGGCCAACTCATCTTTGACAAAGCAGGAAAGAACATCCAATGGAAAAAAGACAGTCTCTTTCACAAATGGTGCTGGGAGAACTGGACAGCAACATGCAGAAGGTTGAAACTAGACCACTTTCTCACACCATTCACAAAAATAAACTCAAAATGGATAAAGGACCTGAATGTGAGACAGGAAACCATCAAAACCCTAGAGGAGAAAGCAGGAAAAGACCTCTCTGACCTCAGCCGTAGCAATCTCTTACTCAACACATCCCCAGAGGCAAGGGAATTAAAAGCAAAAGTGAATTACTGGGACCTTATGAAGATAAAAAGCTTCTGCACGGCAAAGGAAACAACCAACAAAACGAAAAGGCAACCAACGGAATGGGAAAAGATATTTGCAAATGACATATCAGACAAAGGGCTAGTATCCAAAATCTATAAAGAGCTCACCAAACTCCACACCCGAAAAGCAAATAACCCAGTGAAGAAATGGGCAGAAAACATGAATAGACACTTCTCTAAAGAAGACATCCGGATGGCCAACAGGCACATGAAAAGATGTTCAGCGTCGCTCCTTATCAGGGAAATACAAATCAAAACCACACTCAGGTATCACCGCACGCCAGTCAGAGTGGCCAAAATGAACAAATCAGGAGACTATAGATGCTGGAGAGGATGTGGAGAAACGGGAACCCTCTTGCACTGTTGGTGGGAATGCAAATTGGTGCAGCCGCTCTGGAAAGCAGTGTGGAGGTTCCTCAGAAAATTAAAAATAGACCTACCCTATGACCCAGCAATAGCACTGCTAGGAATTTATCCAAGGGACACAGGAGTACTGATGCATAGGGGCACTTGTACCCCAATGTTCATAGCAGCACTCTCAACAATAGCCAAATTATGGAAAGAGCCTAAATGTCCATCAACTGATGAATGGATAAAGAAATTGTGGTTTATATACACTATGGAATACTACGTGGCAATGAGAAAAAATGAAATATGGCCTTTTGTAGCAACGTGGATGGAACTGGAGAGTGTGATGCTAAGTGAAATAAGCCATACAGAGAAAGACAGATACCATATGGTTTCACTCTTATGTGGATCCTGAGAAACTTAACAGGAACCCATGGGGGAGGGGAAGGAAAAAAAAAAAAAAAAAGAGGTTAGAGTGGGAGAGAGCCAAAGCATAAGAGACTGTTGAGAACTGAGAGCAAACTGAGGGTTGATGGGGGGTGGGAGGGAGGAGAGGATGGGTGATGGGTATTGAGGAGGGCACCTTTTGGGATGAGCACTGGGTGTTGTATGGAAACCAATTTGACAATAAATTTCATATATAAGTAAAAAAAAATAAATAAATAAATAAAAAGAAATTTTGGAAGGAAATAAAAAAATAAAATAAAATAAAATTGTGCCAAAGAGAAGAAAATACTTAGCAATAAATGTAACCAAGGAGGTGAAAGACTAGTACTCTGACAACTGTAAAACAGTAACAAAAGAAACTGAAGATGATGGAAAGACCTACCATGATCATAGATGAGAAGAATACCAACATGAATCACTGATTTCTACTCATGGGAGCAATACTACACTGTATGTTAACTAACTAGAATTTAAATAAAAATTTGAAAATGAAAAAAAAAAAGATCAACAGCATTTTTCACAGATAGAATAATCCTAATGTTAGTATGAAACCACAAAAGATCCCAAATAGCTAAACTAATCTTGAACAAGAACAAAGCTGGAGGTATCACAATCTCAGATTTCAGGATATACTACAAAGCTATAACAGTCAAATCAGAATGGTACTGGCACAAAAAACAGACAGGTAGATCACTGGAACAAAATAGAGAGCCCAGAAATAAGCTCATGCTTATACGGTCAATTAATTTATGACAAAGGAGGCAAGAGTGGAAAAAGATAATCTCTTCAATAAGTGGTAATGGGAAAACTGGACAGCTAGACACAAAAGAATGAAACTGGTCCAGTTTCTTACACCATACACAAAAATAAACTCAAAATCTGGAGTGCCTGGGTGGCTCAGTCAGTTAAGCATCTGACTCTTGATTTCAGCTCAGGTCATGGTCTCCTGGTTCCTGAGTTGAAACCCTGCATCAGGCTCTGAGAGGACAACACAGAGCCTACTTTGGATTCTCTCTCTCTGCCCCTCCCTTGCTTGTGATCTTCTCTTTCTCTCTCTCTCTCTCTCTCAAAATAAATAAATAAACTTAAAAAAACCTTCAAAATTATTAAATACCTAAATGTAAGATATGTAATGTAAAACCCTTAGAAGAAAACATATGTAGTAATCTCTTATACACTGGCTTTATCAACAGTTTTCTACATATGCCTCCTGAGGCAAGGGAAATAAAAAAATAAACTATTGGGACTATAACAATATTAAAAAAAAAAAAAGCATTTGTGCAGTGAAGGAAACCACCCACATAATGAAAAGGCAACTTACTAAATGGGAGAAGATATTTATAAATGATGTATCTGATAAGGGGTCAGTAGCTAAAATATATAAAGAACTTACATAATTCAACAATAAAAAACAAAATAATCAGATTACAAATGGACAAGAGGACCTGAACAGACATTCTTCCAAAGAGGATATACACATTGCCAACAGACATATGAAAAGAAGCTCAACATCAGTAATCATCAAGGAAATGCAAATCACAACCACAGTGAGATACTCACAGCACTTGGAATGACTAGAATCTAGAAGCAAAAGGAAGTAAGTGTCGGTGAGGATGTGGAGAAAAAGGAACCCTGTGCACTTTGGCAGGAACGTAAACTGATACAGCCACTGTGGAAAAGGATGGATGTTCCTTAAAAAATTAAAAATAGAAATAATGCACGATAGTAATTCCACTATTAGGTATTTACCCAAGAAAATAAAAAGATATATGCAACCTATGTTTACTGCTGCATTATTTACAAGAGCCAAGATATGGAAGCAATCTAAATGTCCATCGCTAGATGGACGGATAAAGAAGACGTAGCATATAATATATACATTGTATACAACACAGTATAACTCAGCAAGAAACAAGAAAGGGATCTTGCCATTTGAGACAATAGGGATGGAAGTAGAGGATATTATGCTAAGTGAAATAAGTCAGACTTAAAAGATAAATTCCAAATAATTTCACTTAACATGTGGAATCTAAAAAATAAGCAAACACACAAAAAAGGCAGAAACAGACCCATATCTACAGAATACAAACTGAGAGTTGCCAGAGGGGAAGTGGATTTGGGGGTGGGTAAAATGGGTGAAGTCAAGTGGGAGGTATAGGCTTCCAGTTATGGAATGAGTAAGTCACAGGGATGAAAAGTACAGTACAGGAAATGCAGTCAATGGTACTGTAAAAGCATTGTAGGGGGACAGAAGTTACCCTGTTACATCTGTGGTAAACACAGCATAATGTACAGAGTTGTGGAATTACTGTATTGTACACCTAAAACCAATGAAACACTGTATGTCTACTTCAAAAAACAATCTCTACCAACAAAGAACTTTTTGTATTATGATTTAAAAATCATATTCATGTACTCAATAGTTTGGCTGGTAATTTAGCTTTTTAGTGTAAATATCATGGAGCAATTATTATAATTTAAATACATTCAAAATTAAATTTTCCTACAGTTTCTAGCAAGTACTATAAAATTTATACCTACTTCACAAATGTCTTCATTTGCAAAATGTGGGATAAGAACTAAGTAACATTTAAGCAGTATTTGCATTCAGGTATTTTAAGATTTAATCATCTATTAGTGTCTCCGAATCTTATTTCATATAAAATTATGTTTCTGAAGCCAGTTCAACATTTTAAAGCCATGGTTAGCCAAGATGATTTTCAAATATATTTTAATATTTAGGGGCGCCTGGGTGGCGCAGTCGGTTAAGCGTCCGACTTCAGCCAGGTCACGATCTCGCGGTCTGTGAGTTCGAGCCCCGCATCAGGCTCTGGGCTGATGGCTCAGAGCCTGGAGCCTGTTTCCGATTCTGTGTCTCCCTCTCTCTCTGCCCCTCCCCCATTCATGCTCTGTCTCTCTCTGTCCCAAAAATAAATAAACGTTTGAAAAAAAAAATTTAATATTTAAACATCTTTATGAACATGAGCAGTTTCTTTTTTTGGGTGTTTCCATCTTGGTTTCTGCTTCTGCACTTGTTTTGTGATGTTTACAATCAGACTTCTCATCTGGAAATATCTATCATTCTATTTTATATGGATATGAAACATTTCTGTAATTGTTGACTGTGTACAGAATGAATAATGCACTTACTACTCTCATTATTTACATCTTTACTATCCAGGTGAAAAGAAGTTATTTCGTTTTAATAGAAAGTAGCATTAGAAAGACATTACATGAATCAGTGAAATGTAAATAAAATGTTATAATTATTTTTAAATCAGATGGACCCTTCAAAAAATAGTAGACAGGTGGCACCTGGGTGGCTCAGTCAGTTAAGCATCCGGCTTCGGCTAAGGTCATGATCTCGTGGTTTGCGAGTTCAAGCCCACATCAGGCTCTGACCTATCAGCTCAGAGCCTGCTTTGGATTCTGTGTCGTCTTCTCTCTCTGCCCCTCCCCTGCTCACACTCTGTCTCTCTCAAAAATAAGTAACATTAAAAAAAATTTTAAAAAAATAGAGGACATGTATCCTGCTTTCTGGGAACTAGAAAATATATTAATAGATTATCTTATGAAATTTTCCACCATTCAGGATTATAATAAGTCCCTTATATCTCAACTTTTCAAATTTCTACTTTCTAAATAAAAGGCATTTCTGATAAAAAAAAAAAAAGGCAGTTGTGGCATTTCAGAGATTTCACATATTTGAGGTAAGCCTCAAGACAAGGTAGGGACAAGGTGAAAGCATCTGACAGCCAGAAGGAAGGGAGAAAAGAGAGCTACGAAGTTATTTCAGCACCAGCTAAGTGAATCAGAGCTCCAGTCCAAGCTGAAACATGACTAGAAACAAGGAAGGCCACAGGCCATACTTGGTAGCAGGACAATTTCTGACCTATCCTGTGGTACCTCCTAAATTAACAAGTAGGTAAGATTGGTTCAGATGACATGTGAGAATGAGTTTGGCAAAGCTGGGGCAGGCAATGATTTACAGGATCTATGTGTGACTATGTATATCTTTTATTGTGATTTGGTTTCTCTTGGCATTTTAACATTTCTGAAATTCATATGTAATTTTATCCAGATACACACAGGTCTTTAATTTGAAAATCTTCCCACCTCTCTCCAAAGGTTTATTAATTAAACTGAGTGTCAATCCATGGTGTCTTAAAAATTCAAGAAAAAAGTCAAATTTACCTCTAAGTAAAATAATAATAATAATAATAATAACAATAATAATAAACAACTAATCAGCTGTTATGGAATAATAACATTCATTTTGTATTTACTATGTGCTAGGCATAGTGCTTAGTGCTTTTATATACATATAATACCGTACTTAATGCTCAAAACAATGATTATCTTCCATGTTATGGTCTGAATGGTAGTGTCCCCCCAGTATTCATATGTTGAAGCTTTAACCCTCAATATGATAACATTTGGAGATGGGCCCTTTGAGAAGTTTAGGTGACATCATGAGGGTGGGAACTTCTCATGATGGGCTTAGTATCCCTATAAGAAGAGGAAGAATGAGACAGAATTTATCTCTCTATGCAGAAGCACCGATGAAATACCATGTCGACACACAGCAAGAAGGTGACTGTCTACAACCAAGGAAGGGGGAATTCACCAGGAATCAAATCTGCTGGCACTTTGATCTAGGACTTCCTAGCCACCCAAACTGTGAGAAAGCAATGTCTGCTGTTCAAACTACCAAATCTATGTATGGTATTTTGTTACTGACGCCCAGGCAGACTGAGATAATCCCCACTGCAGGGATTAGGAAACTGAGGCTCAGAGAGACTGACTAAGGCTAAGGTTAAGAAGACTTATGTCAGCCACAGCTCTGTTTAGCCTACAAACTCCAACTCCGAACCACTTCTTTATATTGCAACGCACGAAGTTGAATACTGTGCATTGAATCACAATTTTTTTTCTCTAGAAGTTTTTCCTATAGTTTTCATACAATACACGTTCTTCATCCTGGTCTGAGGCACAATCATCTTTTGCCTGGATTGCTGTAACAGCCTCCTACTAGTTCTCCCTCCTGCTTGATACACACATTTTCTCTTTCCTCCCTCTTTATTTCCTATAGTTTATTCTTAACACACAAACTAGGGGGTCATTTTAAAATGTCACACCATGTTACAAGACTGTTCAAATTGACAACATTATAAAACCACTTGGAATAAAAACTACAGTCTTTACAATGGCCTATAGGTCCTGCATGAACCTTCCCAATAACGCTTACTTCTCTGATCTCATCTTCTACCAGTATCTTCCTCTCACCACGCTCCAGCCACAGTGACCTGCTTGTTGGTCCTATTATTATCTTGGATCACTCTTAGAACACTCTTGCGTTATGATTTCTACATTTACTCTTATGTCCAGAATGCTTTTTTCAGATAGTTTTCTCACCTCCTTCAAGTCTCTGATCAATTCTCATGTTCTCAATACAATCTACCTTAACTAACACTTTTTAATACCACAGTATGACCCCCATCTTCTGACATCCCTATTTTGCTCTACTTTTTCCATGACATTTATCAACTTCAAATATACACACAATTTTATCTACTACGTTTATTGTTTGACCTCTATGCTAGAATGTAAGATCCGAGAGAGCAAGAACCTTTGTCTGTTTTACTAATATAACCCCATGTACCCAAAACAGTGCTTCACATGTAGCAGGACACAATAAATACTGGTTGAATGAATGAACTGTGAAAGATTACTCATCACTAGGGGACAGACTATATTTTAGATGAGATACTAACAAGAGACTCAGTCAACTCCTCATTAATTTACCAACAGAATGTAGAAGTAAGAGTTTAGGAGTTTAGATAATTCTAAATGTTCTCAAATATGTTTGAAGTCTCAATATTTATTGTGGAAAATCAAGAAAAATGTTGTGGAAAATAAAAACACATAGTAAAAATGAAAACCAACTATTAGCCATAATAATTACTAATACTATAGATATAACTAGTATTTTTTCCTATGTATAAACATACCTTTAAATTTTTCTTAAAAAAATAAGATTAGGGCACTTCGGTGACTCAGTCATTTAGGCATCTGACTCAATTTAAGTTCAGGTAATGATCTCAGAGTTCATGAGTTCAGACCCTGCATTGGGCTCTGCTCTGATGGTGTGGAGCCTGGTTGGAATTCTCTCTCTCACCCTCTCTCCCTCCCCGTCCCCCCATTTTCTTTCTCACAAAATAAATAAATTTTATTTTAAAAAGTAAGATTATCCTCTCTCCACATGTTCTTTCCTACAGGAGATACACATACAGAAATCTCTTCCATTAAAAACAACCGAAAAACCTCTTCTTGGATGCTACATTTCCATCTGGCTACAATCACTTCTCTCTTTCCCTTCAGAGTCAAGTTCTTGGAAAGAAAAGAATATCGGTTCTGTCTATTCTCTCTCACTAACCCACTATTAGATTAGAACTGCTGTAACCAAAGGTCATCTAAGACCCAATTATGACATCCAATAGATTATTTTTAGTTCTCATTACACACGATAATTCCACAGCATTTCACATTCTCAGCCAATTCCTTCCCTTAAAAATTGTCATTTTCAAGAATGCCACTTGAATGGAGGTTCAAATTTCTCACCCTAGTTCCTTTTCTGGCTTTTCTTCCATTGGCCCACCCACTAAATATTGGTATTCAGTAGTTTCCAGGCTTGGATTTTTTCTTTTTTAACAGTACCTTTTCCTCTTAAGCAATCTCATCTTTCATTTTTACAGTTTTAGCTACTGGTATATTGACTCAATCATCTCTAGCTTTAGCCTAGATCACTCTCCTGGATGCCAAATCTGTTAGTCTATGGATATCCACTAGTCTATCAGACATCCATCTCTCTGTGGATTTGCCGCCTAGGCATAGGAAAACATGTTGTGTTCAAAGGTGATTTAACTCTTTCCTTAAACCTGTACCTCACTCAAAATCTTAGTGACTGTTACCATAATCCAATTGTTATTTATCCAAAAACGAAATTTAGCATTTTAGATTCTTCCTTTATCTTCATCTTCTACATCTTTCAATCAAATAATATCAATCAATTTATACAGGTTGCTTCAAAACTTTATATTTTATTCCCCTTTTCTTTTCCCATTGTTAATGTCTCAGTTCAGGTCTCACAATCTTTTGCCTGGACTTAGAGTCTACCCCTCTTTCATGACCGCTACAGTTCCATGCGCTATACTGCTGCCAGACAGATCTTTCTAAATGGAATCTAGAATACATTGCTATCTGTGTTCCTTACAGGGGAGAGAAATTTTCACCATCCTTTTCAGTCCAGAGGAACCTACATCTAGCTTCAGGTAAAGAATACACAAATCAAGTAAATCACTTTAGAGATAACTGATCAAACCATGATCAGAACTGGTGGATAAGGTTACTATGTTAAGAATACAAGCCCTGCCACCATCTTTTCCATTTTCAGAGGATACTACAATGCTCAGAAATATGACACTTTTAGGTTGAGAGGCCAGCTTGGTGGCTGGTGGCAAGTATGAATTTGGAGCTTTATATTCTAATTATAAAAGGAATACATGCTTATGGTTAACAAATGAAACAAGACAATATAATAACTCATGCAGGCAAAGCAAATTAGGGAAGATACTACTGGTTGGATAACCCAATACTTTTCTCAAACCTCTTCTCCTTTTTAAGTGCTGTTCTCCATTATAGGAGCCAGAAAGCTTAAATAGTTGTTTATCTAGGCTTTCTTATAACTCAAGTCGGCCCAGCTTTGGCCAATGAGACATAAGGAAAGTATGCTGAAAATTCCCAGTAAAGCTTTGCATTTCTGGATGAAAAGGGCAGAAATAGCTGATACTATCTGTTTCCTTTCCTTGAACATGATGATCCTAGGATTTGGATCTTGTCAGCTCTCTTACAACATGAGGCAACATGCATGGAAACAGAAGTGGAGCAAAATTACAATCTATATCCTTGATTGCAGAAACTATATTTAGATTTTTTATATGAGAAAACAAACAAACAGTGACCTGTCAAGCTGCTGTCAAGTTTATTTTATTTACAGACATAATCTCAATAACCATCTCTATTCTGCCTGCCTACTCCCTGTCTTCCAGATGCAACCACCCCCAGGCAACACTGGTGAATCCTTTCAGGACTTATGTTGGCTCACACAAAATATAAAAGCACACGTACATATAAATACTCTGCTGGCACTTTTTTTCACTTACCAACATATCATGTTAGTACATCATGATTTTTATTTTCCTCTTAGTTTTTAACCTAAATACATACATATTTTACATAAATACTATGATCCCCTGACTGCTTTTTATATTTCAGACTTGTTCTGCTCCTTTTTTGCTTGCCTTCCCACTCCCTGCCCTCTGTAGTCTTGATCCTCTGTCCCATCTGCCCATCTCATTTCCTGCAGCATTCCATCTTGTACCTCATCATTTCCTCTGTGAGGCCTGATCAGTGTCATTTTACTACTCTACCCTTTGTAAAATGTTCCCATTCCTTTGTGTCCTTACTATTCTCTTTATACCTTCCATAATACCTATATTGACTGTCTACATGTCTCCCTCTATGACATTTCTAAGACCCTTGTTGACATGGACCACTGCTACTGGACAGGAATGGGCCAACTACAACCTACGGGCCAAATATGGCCTGTGCTGCCTGTTTTTATAAATAAAATTTCTCTGGAACACAACCATGGTCATTTGTCTAGGTACTGTGTAGGGCTGCTAAGTAGTTGTGACAGAGACTGTTTGCTCAGCAAAGTCTACAGTCCAGGCCATGACCTGACAGGCTAAGAAGTCTCATCATGTTTCTGAATGTAATATACTAATATCCACAAAAACCAAAAAATATTTGTTGAGTCAGCTGAGCTCTGGAGATTTTCTTAGTCAGCTTGGGCTATGATAAAATAGCATTAACTGGACAGCTTAAATACAGCTATTTGTTTATCACAGTTCTGGAGGCTGGGAATCCAAGGTCAGGGTACCAGCATAGTGAGGTTCAGGTGACGGCTCTTTCCCTGCCTTGCAGATGGTTGCCTTCTTGCCTTGTGCTCATAAGACCTTTCCTTTATGTGTGTGTGGAACAAAATCTCTCTCCTCCTTTACATATAAGGCCACCAATCTTATTGGATCAGAACTCCACCTTTATAACCATTTAGCCTTACACACATCCAAAAAACCAATCTCCAAATATAGTCACATTGGCGGTTAGGGTTTCAACATATGGATGGGGGAGGGGCAAAATTTAGCCCACAGTAGGGGTACACAAGACACTAGAGATGCTGCTGTGAAATTACTAAGCAAGACCTAGTAAGTAATTCTTTAAAACAGAAGTGTCAAGAGGAGGTATTTTCAAGAACATGAGTGCCAAGTGGCAGAAAGAGGGAATAGTTAAGGAATGAGGTATCAAGGACCTGAACTAGAGTAGGTGCACCGGAAATTTAAGACATTTTTTTAAAATTTAAGACCTAATTTTCATTTGAGTGGAGGAATATACATTGGTTTGATAATGAACAAGTCTGATTTATTTTTCCTTGAAAACCTTAAAATAATCCTGTCTTTTGAGTTCACATTCTTATTTTGATTTGCATTCCCTATTTCCTTTGAACATTTTTAAAAAGAGGTCCAGGATATTATTTTCTGACTTTCAGGCATGTGAGAAGTCCGATTAAGCTACCACTGAGAGAGAACACAGCTCTGTAACAAAAGCCATTTTTCAGCCTCCAGCAACAATCCTGACACCTGCCAGTCAGGTCCAGATCCACTGAATCCAGCTAATCCTAAATCACAGCATCTCACATTTTACTTTACAGAGTAAAGAGGTCTTTCAGTCTTCTCTCTACTAAGCCACCTGGGCTTCTTTTTCTGTCTTATTTTGTTCTCCCTTATTTTGTTTCTTTGTAGCAGAAAAAAAATTTATGTATTAACCATATTTTTTGTTCTCAGTTCTCTTTATCCATGACCCTTCTTCTCCATTCAGGCAGAAACTGTTCCTTCCCTGCTTCAAGGAATGGATGACACAGCAGGATGTACACAACAAATAAATCTAATTATTAAATTTTTGGCATTTGATCTATAAAAGACTAGTATCCTAAGTGTAAATGATAGATTTGGAAGATTTTTTTTTTTTTCTGCTCCTCCTATCCCTTTTCCCTTGTGCTCAAGATATACTAGACAAAGATTCTAAGAGACTGGGCCAAGAATGTGGTGGGTCTCTGAGAAGGTACTTTGCAACATATTTGCCCAGGCTTAAAACTGGTGGGAGGATGATGGACAGGAAAGAAAATCCCATCAGGTTTAGGGTTTTGCTTACAGGGAAGCCTACAATCCCCAATCTCCAGAAAAGAGTCTGAGGAGGAACTAAGGTCTCAGAATTCTTTCCTGGTTAGCATGGTAAGGGAGCAGAAATGGTTGGCATTTATTTGGCAGAGTGGGTAGTGAAGATTTTTCAGTCAATACGAAGTGAGCAGGTAGACAGCTCAATAGGTACCAACCAGGCCAAATGTCCATCCCATCTGCCAGCATGCTGAGACTTGGAAGACTAGAAATTTAGGATGCAGACCTAGGGGGATAGGAGGGGAGACAATCCTGTATTGATTAGGATTTAGTTACTCAGCATTCAAAAAGAATGAAATCTTGCCATTCGCAACTACGTGGATAGAACTAGAGTGTATTATGCTAAGCGAAATTAGTCAGAGAAAGACAAATATCATATGACTTCACTCATATGAGGACTTTAAAACACAGAACAAATTAACATCAGGGAAGGGAAGCAAAACTAATATAAAAACAGGGAGGGGGATAGAACAGAAGAGACTCATAAATATGGAGAACTGAGGGTTACTGGAGGGGTTGTGGGAGGGGGGATGGGCTAAATCGGTAAGGGGCATTAAGGAATCTACTCCTGAAATCATTGTTGAACTATATGCTAAGTTGGATGTAAATGAAAAAAACTAAATTAAATAAAAATTAAAAAAAAGAGTTTGTAGCTTCCAAGAGAAAAAGGCTCAAAATAGAAATTAAATTCATTCATACATTCATCTATTCAATAAATACCCACTGTACTTATCATATACGAACAACTTTTATTTAAAAATAAGGAAAATTAAATTTCCTGAATATTTGACTTTGTAGAATATGATTCAATCCTAGAATAAATTCTTCCCTCTCTCTTCTTTTCATTATATCATTTAATCTCTTCTCATAAAATTGAAGTATGCCTAACTTTCTCTAAATCTTATTCTCTTGCATTTTTCTTATGCCTGACACAAAGTCCATGCTATATTACTGAAAAATTTTAGTTATTAAGGTTATCCAGAAAATAGTGATTAAGAAATGAAACATGGAAGTTACTTTAAATATACAGACACATATATTACAGACCCTTTTTCTGATTCTTAAGGAAATACAAACTTTTATAAATGTCACTGTTGTGTCATAGGAATCTGTATGTCTAGTCTCAAAATATGACTTCAAATTTGCATAAATACATATTCCAAATTTGACAGTTTTGAATTTCTAACATATGCTAGCTTCCATATCAGTCATCAAAAATATATTTTAAGAAACAACTGGAAAAGATTTTTATATTGCCAAAAAAGATTTTTGGTCAACATGGGGAACCAAGCCAAGGCAGTAAAGCCTCCCTCTAGTGCTAATTAAATTTAAAAAGCTAGATAAAATGTTCAAAAACCTAATCTATATGTTGAGGATATAGGTTAGGAGTCAAAACCCTAGGCTCTATATATAGCAAGCAAGCTAGAATGGCTGTCTGGTCTGTGGAATGTGGTACAAAGCCAGCTACTCTGGACAAAGAGTCAGCAGAAGGAGACCAGAGGATATTCAAGCCTGCATTATTGGTTGTTTGGAGGTCTCAATCAGCACTTCCCAAGAAGCTTGGAAACCGTGAATAGATCAAATAATATTAAGTCCTATACTAGTGAAAACTGTAAGATCACAACAAAGCCAAACACAAAACTAGCCTCAAGGGGCTTCTTCCACAATTCAGAGCACCTGAGATTCACAAAGAACCCACCGCTACTGAGGGCCGTCTACAGTCAAAAATTACTAAGTATGCCATAAAACAAACTGCTAACTAAAAGTATAAGTAGATGTATTAATGGAAGAATTAACTGGATCAACTACATATCACCGAGAAATATATAAGAAAATAAGTGCATTCAAAAGAGATTTCAAAAGTAGAATATAATCAAAAAGGCCAAGAACAGGAACAGCAAATCTGAAATTGAACCTAAATGGAGATAGTATATATGAAAAGGTAAGGTTAAAAAAGATAAAATTAGGGGGCACCTTGGTGGCTCAGTTAGTTGAGCATCCCACTCTTGATCCTGGCTCAGGTCATGATCTCACAGTCGTGAGACTGAGCCCCGTATCAGGCTCCATATTGAGCATGGAGCCTGCTTAGGATTCTCTCTCCCCACCGCCCCCCACCCCGCCCCTCTCCCACTCATATGCTCTCTCTCTCTCACTCTCAAAATAAATAAATAAACATTAAAAAAAAGATAAAATTAGTAAAGTGATAAAACATTGCTAAAAGAAACCTACAGAACAATTAATATTTAAGACTCTCAGCTTATTTTGGAGAAGACAGAGACTTCCTTGAACTCCTCCAAGCAGAAGAGAGGGCTATAAGGAATTTTAGAAAATAACCTAATTCAATACTAGAATCAAGGCTCTTCTAGAAATTTCTTTTAAATAATCCTCCATACCTTTTTCAAGTAATTAAACTGCATTATACTCTTCAGTTTGGCAGTGTCCAATGCCACTGTCAAATCTGTGGGAACAGTTCTAATATATGTATTATTTTTTCCTAGCTAACTTAGACTAAGTCACAGATAGGCTCTCTCATGTGACTCTTCTAAAACCTTCACCATTCCTTTCAACTCTTCCTGGATCTACCATTTCTCTTTCTCTAATGGCTTCTCACATTAAACACACACATACACTGACACACACACACTACAGATTTCCCTTAGTCCTCCATTTTTTTCTAGCTACCACCCTCCCTCTCTTCTTCTGGTCACAGCACAACCTTAAAAAGCTGCCTGTTTGTTTTCTAAATTTTCTGCAATACTCTTCAACCCATTTCTGTTGGGTTACTGTTACTAGATCCAATAAGTATTTTTCACTTTTCATCTTTCTTGCTCTCTCAGCTACATTTGACAGTATCGATTATTCTCTTCTTAAGCGTTTTTTAAAACAGAGTTTGTTCATTTATTTTGAGAGACAGAGAGAGAGCATGCACGCAAGAGCAGGAGAGTGGCAGAGAGAGGGAGAGAAAGAATTCCAGGCAGGCTCTGTGATGACAGTGCAGAGCCTGATGCAGGGTTTGATCCCACAAAGAGACATGAGATCATGACCTGAGCTGAAATCATGAGTTGGAGGCTTAACCAACTAAGCCACCCAGGCACCCCTGTTCTTAAACATTTTTAAATGCCTTAAAATATCTATCACTTCTCTTGATTTTTATAAAACAACATTCTTACACCTGAAACTAATAGAACACTGTATGTTAACTGGAATGAAGTAAAATAAAAACAAAAAAATAAAAAATATAATACAAAATTCTTTTTCTTACCTGTTTGTTCTTCAAGAGCATCTTCCTCTTTACTCCCACAAAGTTGGGAGTTCCTTAATGTTTAGTCCTAAACTGCCTTCTGTTTTTCTTTTCAATCTATATAATTTCCCTAGGCAATGGACCTAAAGTCTCTGCTAATATCTGTATATAGATGATTTTCAGATTCATAGCTCTGTCTTAGCCTCTCTTTTGAGTTCTAATCTATATATCTAGTGTCCATCTGGTATTTTTGTTGTGATGTCTTAAAGCACCTCAATTCAATATGCCTCAAATTCACACACTTTTCTCTGTAATCAAGCCAATTCTAATTTTCTTTAACCTGCTGAATCCATCCAGCTTCATTAGTACTGTAGCTGTTATCCTTGATATTTCTTCCTAATTTATCAGTAAATCCTATTGATTCTAGTCCTTGAATTTCTCTTGAATCCATTTCTATTTCAGAAAGATAAAGATAGAATTCTTTACAACTCTTCAGCTGGACTACTTCAATAAACTACTAACTGGTCCTTACATCCTTTTTTTTCTTTCATCTTAACAAGTTTTGCATACTTTGCCAAAATGATTTTTCAGATTGCCATTCTTATCACACCACACTATGGTTTGAAAACTTCCAATGGTTTCCTTTTACTTTAAGGCTAAAGAACCAACATCTATACCATGGTCCCTCCTACTCCATCCCACCTCACCAACTTCAACCCTCACCATTCAGGTTATTGCTCTCTGAGTTCTATCTAGTGTCTCCTTATACTTCCTTAAATGGACCTCCTCCTTCGAGAAACAAATCTTGGCACAAGTTGGTTTGTTTATTTGGAATGTTGTGTCCCCTTATCTTTTTACCTAGTTAATTCCTATTCACTTATTAGATCTTGGCCAAAAAGATACTTTTTTTCAGGAAAGCTTTTTCTGGCTCCTTAATCTAAAACAGGTTCCCCAAATACATACTCTCATATCACACGTATTTGTGTATGAGAGTTTGATTAAGGTGTGCCACTGCCACTAGACTTTCACCTCTGTGCCTAATATATTGCCTGTTATGTACCAACGAATCAATCAATATCTGTTGAATATTACATCTGTAATAAATTATCAGTGTTTTTAAATAGTTTAGTTTTTAAATTCCTTATTTCTCATCTATTGCATTTCATTATCCCTGCACTCTAAATCTATGTGCATTCTGGTTTTCTTTCTTGACTGGGGAAAAAGAGGAATGATTATAGGTGGGGAGTTGAGAGCTATGTATAAACCTGGAAATGTTCTTTAAAATACGTGTGAAATTCTCCTTCATTTGTGTCCCAGTAAGGGCACGCGCGCGCGCGCGCACACACACACACACACACACACACACACCTTAGAACTGCTGTTCTAGACTCCCATTTAATAAACTGTTTGCTTTTCAAAATAAAACTTAAAGGTCTATAAAGAATAGAAATAATCTTAAGACATCTTAGGGCATGCCTCTAGGCTAGTCAGCAACATGTGACTAAGGAAAGTCTCATTTTATTTACTCTGTTGTGTCCACTGTGTGCTGTCCTACTTTTAACCTCCCCTCTGGGAATAAGCAAGTTTTTCTGATAAGTAACTATAAGAGGCAGAAAGTAGAACAATCCAGTTCTCCAAAACAGTGCTTCAAGTTTACAGGATATTATGTTCCTTATCCCGACGGTTACACAAAAGAAGAAATTATCAGTCACTTGTGTTATTCCAGTTGCATGGACATCAATAAAAATCCAGGTCACATACAATATTTACTTCAGCTCTTCAAGCATGATGCTGTGTATAATATTCTAAGTTAAATTTTCAAATGTTGGTCTATCTATGGAAACTACTATATATTATAGAATGTTTGTGCACTCCTCAAATTCATATGTTGAATCTTAATCCTAATCAACGTGATGGTATTTGGAGGGGAGACCAGTGGGAGGTGCTTAACCCATGAGGGTGGAGCCCTCATGAATGGGATTACTGTCTCTATATAAAGAACCCAGAGAGCTCCCTTGCCCTTTCCCACACATGAGAACACAATGAGAAGATGGCCTTCTATCAACAGGAAGTGGGCTCTCAACAGACACAGCATCTGCTTGTGTCTTGGTCTTGGACCTCCCAGCCTCCAGAACTGTGAGAAATAAATGCTGGTCTCATCCATCTGTCTACGGTATTTTTGTTGTAGCAGTGCGAGCAGACTAAGACATCGTATCATCCGTTTAAAGGCTGAATTCAATATAAAGTAAATTATTGTTCTAATTAAAAGGGCAATAAATGAGGGGTGCCTGGGTGGCTCAGTTGGTTAAGTGTCTGACTCTTGATTTCGGCTCAGGTCATGATCTCACACTTGTGAGATCGAGTCCCACTTTGGTGGACCCAGTGTGGAGCCTGTCAAAGATTCTCTCTCTCCACCTTGTGTGTATTCTCTCTCTCCCTCAAAACAACAAAAACAAAAACAAACGAACACAAAAATAAGGTTAATAAATGAAAGAAAAACACAAAGGAAATACAACCTCAAATAACACTTTTTTCTTGATAACCAGGATAAATATGGGTAATATTCTATTATTTGAATTTTGGCTTTGGTGTGGGTTATGTATGGTTTTTCACAAAAATAAGATCATGATATACATATTTTCCCATGGTGGACATTTTGCAAACTTGGATTCTTTTCTAACCTTCATAATGGATGCAAAACACTCCAGGGCAGTAGTTATTAACTGGCATAATTTTTTGGGACACTGGGCAATGTCTGCAAATAGTTTTTATTATCATAACTGGATGACTGGGGACATGTGAGTGCTACTAGTGCCTGTGAATCTGGTGTGCAGAGTGTAGGAACGCTGCTAAATATCCAAATGTACAGGCAGCCACCTTAACAAAATCATCCAGCCCAAAATGTCAAGCGAGAAGGTTGAGAAACCCTATTTTAGTGCACAGTGCATTTTAAATGCTGCCATCAATGGAAAGTGAAATCAAATCTTACATTACATTGTCATTAATTTCTGAAGAAATATTACCAAATCTCCATTGTATTTTGTCTGTGGGATACATAAGGTCTCTTTTAATATTCCTAAAGTTCTTTGTGATTTATTCCCATTGGGTAGCTTTTGAAAAGCAAAGAAAAATCTTTCACACAATGCTTAAACATTCAGTCACAGAAATATAAATTCTTAACTCAGCAATTACAGTTCTCACAGCACTCTGAATCTCTTCTTCTTAGAATTTATTACAATGTAATTTTATTTTATTTTATTTTATTTTTATTTTTATTTTTTTTTATAAATTTTTTTTTCAACATTTATTTATCTTTTGGGACAGAGAGAGACAGAGCATGAACGGGGGAGGGGCAGAGAGAGAGGGAGACACAGAATCAGAAACAGGCTCCAGGCTCTGAGCCATCAGCCCAGAGCCCGACGCGGGGCTCGAACTCACGGACCGCGAGATCGTGACCTGGCTGAAGTCGGACGCTTAACCGACTGCGCCACCCAGGTGCCCCTACAATGTAATTTTACATCAATTTATGTATCTCCTCCACTAAATTATAACTTCACAAAGTCAAGGACCCTGTCTGTCTTATCATTATATTACCTAGCACAAGGCCTTGCACATAGTAAACTTAAATGTTGATTTAATGAATGAATAGCAGTAGTTACCAGTGAAGTAATTACTTTTTATACTTGGTTACAAAAAGAAACTATAAATATAACTAAAATGAAAGTCATGTGTATCAATTGCAATTAATATTCAAAAGCAGCATACACATTCATTATATCAGATGTTCAATATTAAAAGCAGGGTTATACATAGTTAAAATGGCAGAAAACACCAATAGCATGTATTCATACACCTTATACTTTGTGATTTTTTTTTTTATGAAAGATACCACACAATAATCTAGTTCATACCCAATAATAGTTTAATTTCTCCTTTCACTAATCCAACTATTTACTCTTTTTTTAAATTTTTAAATATTTTTTAATGTTTATTTATTTTTGAGAGAGAGAGAGAGAGACAGAGCTTGAGAGGGGAAGGGCTAGAGAGAGAGGGAAACACAGAATCCGAAGCAGGCTCCATGCTC
>NW_024412377.1:108534459-108630090 GCF_014898765.1 Herpailurus yagouaroundi
AGGACTCAATCCCATGATCTTGAGATCATGACCTGAGTCAAAATCAAGAGTTGGGTGTTCAACTGAGTCACCCAGGCAACACTCCCCCCCACTTTTTAAAATTATTTGCCTTTTATTTCAGATTATTACATAAGTGTAGAAAGCCAAGCACATGAAATATCATAGTTCTTCAAATTAAGCATTTTATTGCTTAATTTGATTCTGTCTCTTTCAACTCCAGTAGGGATCAAAGATCAGAAATTAAATTTAAAGAAGTCAATTGAAAGTATCCACAAGACTATTAGTTGAGATCTCAATGGGACAAGATCAACCAAAAAATACATCAGTTATTTTGTGGTCACATCTTAAGCTCTTCCTTATATTAATCAAAATCATCTGAATTTACCTTCACATGATCTTTTTGCACGAACAAGACTTCTAAATTATATCCTTTCCCCAGTAGCTCAAAATTGAATTTGGGGAAGCAAAAAAGACAAAGAGCTGAAAAGGAAACTGATTACAGCTAATATATAGCATTTTTTAAATTGAAAAAGCTGTGCTTCAGAAAAGCATAAGTTTAATTATTTAATTATTATTTATAATTAAATATTTATAAATATATATTTATATAAATATATAAATAATTAAATATAATTATTATTAATAATTATTTAATTATTTAATTTTGCCACTTGATGTATTTTGTGATGACAGATAAATTACTTAAGTTCTCTGAGGCTCAGTTTACTCATTTGCACAGTGAAAATAATGACTCTTACCTCACAGATTTGTTGTAAACATTAAGTGAGCTCTTACACATAAAGTACCCAATAAAGACCCTAATACATGAGCACATTAAATAAATGACCCCTTTACAGCCATTGGCACACTCAGCAAATAGAAGTCAGAATTTGACCTCAAATTCTTAGGCAAGAAAGAAAAGAAGATTTTGCTATAATTTGCTTACTAGTTAGATGGGTGTACACGGAAATGAAGAGTGCATTTACTTGGTCAAGTTCCCTTTTCCTTGCCCAGCTATTTACTGTCGAATTGAAGAGAGAAGCATATGCTGATTTGGTGCTATAACACTGGTTTATTTTCTCCTCAGTTGGGCAGGGCTGGTTACCAATACTAGCTAAAATGTGATAAATACAGGTTAGACAAATGTAGTAGTTTACCCATTTATTTCAGACATCTTTTTAAAACTCTGTGAAATAGAGAGGAGAGAGGAAGAAACTCACGTCAGCACGTCACTGTGGCGGGCAGGGCTTATGGCCCATGTGAATGCATGTAAGAAGTGAAGAGTGATAGGTGCCTCTAAGTTCCAAAGTCAAGTTTTAAAAGTAGGTCATTACTTCACATATATGACAAAAACCATTCATGCTCCGTTGGAAAATCAGCTTAATTTCAACAATAGATTTAGAAGTTAGAAAATAAGTCAGAGGTGAACAACTGTGACACTAATCCCAATTTCCAAAGGCACATGTGATGTACTCTGATACCCCACGGCTTAGTTGGACAGTAGCTTATTAGAAGAGCAATTTATCTCAGACAAACACATCAGGGCCTTTAGTAAGAATTTTTCAAAATCATTTTCAATTTTACTTAGAAAGGAACACACAAAAATTTTCAGGCCCCTACCTGGGCACATAAGAATACTAAAGACAGACTGTAGCGTGCTCTGAGGCACAAAAAACACAGAAAAGGTATCTCCGATTTGTTAAGTGTGGGCTGCTGCCAGCTATGACAGCCTATCACAGGGAAAATTTTGGGAAAAACAAAACCACCATACATTTCCTCTTAAAAATTGTGACAGAGGGGTATGATATTTTCAATAAGAAGTAGTGATATACAAATAAAGACAGCATGAAAAGAGTAAATAAAGCATGTCCAGAAAATGACTAGAGTAGGATGGAGTTAATTTAACAGTGTTTTACTGGATGGGTTGTTTGAAATCATCCCTCAAAGGATCTGAAAGGTATCACCTACTGAAGAAAGGTGAGAAAGGGCACATGAGAGATAAAGAATGGCCATGAGCAGACTATGGGCCTGGGAATGAGTAATCTGGATGCAGGTATGCAACAACAGGTAAAGATATTAGAGGAAGCAACACGAGATGGCTGTGGGTTGGCGGTTTCCTGATAGAGGATTTTGAGGCTGTGCTGTGAATCAGGACAGGTTTGGAGGAATGGTTCTTGTGACAGAGAGGAGTGCTTAAGGAAGAGGGAGCAGCTCTGCATGTAAGTGACAGAAGCTAAGAGGGACTAAAGGCAGGGCACTTTCCCCAAGGCTGTTGCTGCAGTCCAAATATAAGATGACAACAGGCTGGACCAAGTTTTTGGCTGTAGCGTTACAGACAAATGGGCAACAGCAGATGATAAATTTTTCTTAGCCAGTAAATCAGAATACATTAGTTCTTTTGGAATTAATCAGATGCTTCTCTGAAGTTGAAAATTACAAAATCTTACTTTGGTATGCTCTTCTCCGTCATGTATAAGATGCTCTTTGATTTTAAAAGCTAAAAAGTCACTGAGATGGTAGTACTAGAAATGTCAAAGTTGAAATGTCAGCACAGGATATACAAATTGTTTTTTTCCCACCCATGAAGATTCTCTCTATCTAAGACATTTGGAAGTTTATAACAGAAAAGGAAAAACAGCGCAATGTCCTGTACACTAAGAAAAAAGGACAGTCTTTAATACAAATATTGCATTGCTTCCTAATTTACAACGTGCCTGGAGGAGGAAAAATTCTAAGAACTAGTACTATAGTTAGAATTAAACCTCTAAATAACAAACACTCAGATGTTTTGTCTTGTGTGTAAAAAAAAAAAAAAAACCTCCTCAAAATAAAGTATGAACTTTAAAACATAATGCCAGCTGAGGATGAGGAGAGAGAGGATCTCTTTGGCACAGCTGGTGGGAATGCAAACTGGTGTAGCCACTCTGGAAAACAGTATGGAGGTTCCTCAAAAAATTAAAAATAGAACTATCCTATGACCCAGCAATGACACTACTAGGAATTCATCCCAGGGATACAGGTGTGCTGTTTCGAAGGGACACATGCACCCCTATGTTTATAGCAGCAATATCAACAATAGCGAAAGTATGGAAAGAGCCCAAATGTCTATCGATGGATGAATGGATAAAGACATGGTGTATATATATATATACGTATATATATACATACACATATATATACATATACACACACACATACATACATACAATGGAGTATCACTCGGCAATCAAAAAGAATGAAATCTTGCCATTAGCAGCTACATAGATGGAACTAGAGGGTATTATGCTAAGTGAAATTAGTCAGCCAGAGAGAGACAAATATCATATGACTTCATTCATATGAGAAATTTAAGATACAAAACAGATGAACCTAAGGGAGAAGAAGCAAAAGTAATACAAACACGATGGGGGGTGGGGGGCAAAACATAAGAGACTCTTAAATACAGTGAACAAACAGGGTTGCTGGAGGGGTTGTGGGAGGGAGGATGGGTTAAATGGGTAAGGGGCTTAAGGAATCTACTCCTGAAATCATTGTTGCACCATGTGCTAACTTGGATGTAAATTATAAAAAATAAACAAATTATAGACAGTAAAAAAATAAATAATGCCAGCTGAAGGTAAAGGCACGATGTAAATTCCAGCCTCATCATCTCGGGAACCTAAATGAATTGACATGGAAAACAAATAAGGAAGACAGTAAAATTAATGGTGACTAGTACTTGTAATCAAGGTTTCTCAAACTGTGATCCATGGATAGAATGATGGGGGTTGACAACATGAAGTAGGATGGGGCATGAATTAAATACCTATTTTCTCTAACCTGTATTTTAAATTTGTCATTTCCTTCAACGAACGTAGAAGACAAATATCAGCAGTATTAGTAGTACCTGTGTCATTGTCACCAAGAGAAATCAAAGATATTTTGACATGACATTACAGTTATTACAAATGTCCCCAAATATCATTTATACTTATTACTGTGATGACTTTACATTAACATTTAGGCACACTGTCAGATTCTGTTATTTAATGCCTTAATAAAGAAGCATATATATTACTATATCACAAATTTTTATCATTTTGATAACTTTTTAAATATATCTACTTTGTTGTCCATGTGCTTTATGAATCTGGAACATTCTTTTAGAGAAAGTGTCTACAGGCTTTACCAGTTTACCAAACAGGTCCATGGCACAAGAAAGGTTAAGATCTTACCCATGGTCTAAATATAAAGTAAAGCAATTTATTTTACCACAGCTCACAATCCATTAATAGAATCCTTTGGGAAAGATACGATTAAGAACTCAGACTCCTAAAAAGGTGGAGAAACCGCATGTAATGTGCCAGCATGGTCCAGGTCATCTTGGAATCAAAATACTAATATTTCTCCAGCAAAACAGATGAAAATTTACACCAAGTGGAACAAATAAAAGCAATAAATGGTTCTCCACTACTTCAAGCCAGATTCTACTGTCAAATGCATTCTAATCAGGACAGGTTTTGTGACCAAATGAATTATGAAAACAAAATAAAAAATTTTGGTTTCCAGAGTTTTTTGAATCTGGAATTGTGATCAGGAATTGCGGTCCTATTTTTGTATGGATAAATATTTATCTGCTCTGTCTTTCTCCGTATGTACATCTATTCCTCCACTCCGTGATTTTGAATTAATAACTTTTTTCTTTTACTCTTAAGTTTTGATTGTTAGTGTTGTCTTAGAGGTTTGGTTGTAACAGTTAAACTTGTAGTAGAAAACCATTTTAGATCTTTCTCTACAATTCAGAGAAATCAGGTGGTGAAATTTTGACAACAGATAATTGCTCTGAGAGAGGAACACCGTCTTTAGTGAGGACTGTGGTGTTTCTGGCTACTGGTCACCTCTAATATTCTGGGCACGTTCCCTCGGCAACAAAGTATTCATTCAGTTACACATCATACATACACATTATAATCATAATCATAACTTTATAAAGGAGGAGGAGCTAGTCTATTATAACTATTCTAGTTATAATAATTCTTAACCAACTTGAGGCTGAAATCTGAACTCTAAGTATAGCTATTAATAGAACTTTTTTTGGAACCATGATAGAATCTTCAGAACATTTTTCTTCTGTGTGGCACTAACACATTAAGTTGCTCTAGTGATGTGTGACCCATTTTGGGGAAAACACATTCACTTACCAAAGAATACAGATATTGGAAAGAAGAAACGAGAATAGAAAAGAGAAGACATTTCACAACTCATCAATTTGTGAAAAGAGGCAGGTAAAACAAACAAAGCATGATGTGCTTGCTCTGCTGGGAAATTAAACTACTATACTAATAATGATGTTAACTACGTATGGCAAACTCTGAGTAAAAGGTATGTAGATTTATACCATAAAAATGAATAAACTATATTAGAAAAAAATAAAGGTGAATCTTAGTAATGCAAGGTTAAATCAAAACATTAATTTCAGAACATTAAGATCTTTATATAAAACTCAAAAATAAATAAAACTAAATAAGATACTGATTGCACATCTGTGTGTATACACGTGCGTGCACGTGTGTGTGATAAAACTAAAACAAACCTATGTTTTATATGTAACAGAGGACATTCTAGTTGTGGGTTGGGCAGTGGGTTCATGAAAATTCATCAAATCATTAATACCAAAAAAAACCCCAAAGAAGTAAAATAAAGCAACTAAATGTTGTGCATAAATCGATGATGGTTTGTCATATTCTATAAACAAAATCCAATTTTGAGCAACTGAGAAGAAATGTTTTACATCAAAAAAAGTTAACAGGTCTTCATGAAGCTACTCTATCAATTGATTTTTCACTTCAAAGCTGTTAAAAATATGACAAAAATAAAAATATACAAGATAAATTAGGAAAGGTCAGTGGTTAAAAGGTTCTTTACCTAGTCCAAATACATGATATACTAGAATCAGCTCAAAGGGCCAAATGTTCATATCTCTTTCCAATTCTTCATTCACTGATTTCACATAGGTTGCTTGAAATCAGCCATGGTAAGAGTATTTATACCATGGAAATTGACAAATGCTACAAGTCAGGGCTCCTCCATCCCCCACTCACGGCCCAGAAAAGTATTTAACAGCACAGTATTAAAATTTTACTTTAACTTAACTCGCATAGAGAAAATTCATAAAAGCACCATGAATTCTAACAAACTGAAAACACCCGTATAAACCACTGTCGAGGTGAAGAAAAAGAACATTACTAACACCCTGAAATACCTCTCATGCTTCCTCCCAGAAAATTGATTCTCAAGCAGGTAACTTATCCAAAGTCACAGAGAGAGGAAGTTTCAAAGCCAGGACTTAACTATAGTGCTCTTACACAATGTCATTGTCATTGCCTTCATATCTATTTCCCAGTTTTACATCTTGTTAGGACTCCCATAGCATAGGATATTTGAAGCAGCAGCTGATACAGAAGCACTTATTTTGCAGTGGGAGTTTTGGTTGGGCAGAGACATCATTGTAAGTGGATCACAAATACTCCTTTGGAGAACCTAAAATAGGTTAGAGGTTAAAAAAATAACTGCTGTTCACAAAAATGTTACAGGACCATTTTTAAGGGCTTTGATGCTAAAAATAAATCACTCAAGGCTAAAATGAACTTTCTATATGACAGGTAAGAAATAAACAAAAATCCTTTGCTACTCATGAAAAGGCCTCTGAAAAGAGTTCATGTTTCTCAATGCCGTTGTGTTTCTAAAAATCAATGCTATTTAAGTATTTCCCTATTTAAGAAATATGACGCAATTAACTGAGACTTTGTTACTGGTAAACTATGTATTTAAAATTCACATTCACTGGGGGTGCCTGCATGGCTCAGTCGTTTAAGCATCTGACTTCAGCTCAGGACATAATCTCACGGTTCCTGGGTGTGAACCCCATATCGGGGTCTGTGCTGACAGTGCAGAGCCTGGAGCCTGCTTCACATTCTGTACCTCCCTCTCTCTCTGCTCCACTTGCAATGTGTGTGTCTCTCTCTCAAAAAATAAAAAATAAACATTAAAAAAATAAAAATTCACATTCATTGCTTGTTTGGGCTTTCTGGCATGGTAATAGGAATGGGTCATCAATTTCTACTACTACCTCAGAGTGGGGGTGCTAGTTCGGCCATTCAATTTTGAAACCTGAAAAGAGCAATATATAAGTAAGTTGGTTTATTTGGGCATACAGCACAGTGCCCAGCACACAGGTGGCACTCAGTAAATGATGGTCCTGTTTTCATTCCCCCCAGACTGATTTTACTTATTTATGTATAAAACAAAGGGGAAAAGGTAATCTTAAAGAATACATTATTCGGGGCGCCTGGGTGGCACAGTCGGTTAAGCGTCCGACTTCAGCCAGGTCACGATCTCGCACTCCGTGAGTTCGAGCCCCGCGTCGGGCTCTGGGCTGATGGCTCAGAGCCTGGAGCCTGTTTCTGATTCTGTGTCTCCCTCTCTCTCTGCCCCTCCCCCGTTCATGCTCTGTCTCTCTCTGTCCCAAAAAAAAATAAAAAAATAAACGTTGAAAAAAAGAATACATTATTCAACAACCTTATATTTAGCTTTGAAATAAATGTATCAGTTTTCCCTTTATCTTTCTATTTATTAGATTCAAATAGTTTCTGTCACCTTGGTGACACTACTGCAAGTTAAGGAAGATTGCAGGGGGATCTAACAGCTGCTAATGTAACCTAAGTGCAGTACATTTTTAAGAATAATAATAAAATGACAATTCAAAAGATGTTCTTGAGAATACCAACAAAACTGGCTGTGAGGTCAATAACAATATGGTTTTGCAGTAAGACTCTCAAATTGCATCAATTAAGTAATGTAATCCTATTGTCAAGCAGTATAAACACATCAAGCGAAAAAGAGCCAAGCTTCCAGAGTTCAAGTTTTGGTTCCACCACTACCAAATGAGTAACTCTGAACAATGACTTAACTTCTTTATGCCTATGTTTTGTACCTGCAAAAGAAGAAACATAAAAGGACCTTCCCTATAGGAAGGTTTCGAGGTTAAATTAGCTAATATTCATATGGTGTTTAGATGACTGCCCAGAAGTCAGAAAAAGCTGCATGTGCTGTTATTTTTACTTCATGATATTGCAATATTCATATTTATGGATAATGCCTTAAACTTAGCAAGAATATGAATGTTAATCATTATGTGCTTAAATCACAATGTCCTTTACTTTTTATTGTTCACTATATGTACCCAGCTACCAATCTCTCTGAAAAATATGAAGAATTTATTTTAATATTTAACATTGATAATAATGGAATACATATCTTGCTAATTTATATTTTCACTATATTAAGTGATATCAAAACATATCTAAAAGTACTAGTTACAGTATGAAGTAGCAACCCACCATCTACAGTATCAGTCCTTGAAATCAGACAATTATCTATATGAAGCAGTCCAGAAAGCCAAGCAAGAACCCTTGAAACAATTGGCCCCAAACGGCCAGAGCTTGATTAATAACAGCTTCCCTAATTTTTGCCTCCACTTCTAATTTAGGACAAACTGAAGAAAGCCAAATATTCACTTCTAACCAATATATTTGAGATACACTGCTTTTAGTAAGCCCACCTACAGCTTCTCCATGCCAACAAATTCCAATCAGCATAGAGCTGAAGTCTTCAATTTTTTCCACTATAAAGATTTCCCATTCACCTGTCTGCCTTTGAGTCTGCCAAATACAAGTAATGATGGCCAACCCCTGGACTGTAGCAAGTTTAGAATAAATAGCCTTTACTTATTCACATTTAGATAATCTTTGGTTATTTCCATGTGGTATTCATTAACAAGAAACCCAAAAGAAATTGCTATTTAAAGCATAAGTTTATAATATATAATCAGATAATGGCACTTTAAGAAAGAAACCAAACAGGAGAGGGGGGCAGGGAAGGACACTCAATGAGGTTACTGTGCGTAGAAAGGTGTTTTGTTTTGTTTTGTTTTGTTTTCAGAAAAAAGGGAAAAACCCTATAATCTCATATAAGTACTCTATTTTGAGAACCAATGAATAAAGAATATTGGTATTAGAAGTATGTATAAGAACACAATTAAAAAATAAAGTCCCTTCTATCCAAAGTTGCTCTTGTGGGCAGAAGCATGGTATGCTAAGTGATGAAATGATTTCTGGGCTTACAACAGAACCACTAGAAAGCCAAAACTGTTAAATCTGCTATTTCTGAATGTACCTAAATAAAACCATTATGAAACCATATATATATGTATATATTTTTTAATGTATGAGGAAACTAAGGTTCAGAGATGAGATGATAAACAAACATGACTTAGTCCTACAGCTACTCGCTTGTGGAACCAGGGCTCAATCTTAAAATGATATGATTCCAAAGGAAGACACTGAAGAATTAAATTAATAGATAATTAAATTAATAGATAATTTTACAAATGAGATAAGTGAAGCCAGAGAAGTGTTATGACCTACTCAGATAACGTTACTAGAACCCAAGGCTCTTAACCAAACATTGCAGAAATTAATTTTTTTCTTACTTAAATACAAAGTAATTCACTTCAAAAGAAAGACTATTCTTTCATAAATAACTCTTCAAAATCAATTAAGTCATACTGAGAATGATAAATACCATATGATTTCACCCATATATAGAATCTAATAAAACAAATGAGCAAACAAAAAGCAGGATCAGAGAATAAGCTGACGGTTGCCAGAGAAAAGGGTGTTGGGGCGGGGGAGGGGGGGAATGGCCCAAAGTGGTGAAGGGGTATGGGAGATACAGGCTTCCGGTTACAGAAAAAATAAGTCATAGGAATAAAAGGGACAGCATAGGGACTATAGTCAATCATAATAATAGTGTTGTGTGGTGACAGGTGGTAGTTACACTTGTGGTGAGCACAGCATAATACAGACAAGTTGAATCACTATGTTGTATACATAAAATTAATGTAATATTGTATGTCAACTATACCCCCCCCAAAAAAAAAACCACCTCTCAAATCAGTTATAATAAAACACCAGAAAGCAATAAAACTTCATGGACAGGGGAATGACTAAAGAAATGATGGCATGACTGTTCAATGGAATATTTTGTAGCCACTAAAAATGAGAATGTAGGTCCCAGACCCAGAAAAACTGTCATGAAGTTAAGTGAGGGAAAAAGCAGTTTAAAAGACTCTATGCAGAGTTAGCCTTTTTGGCAAAATGTCTATATACATAAAGTCTACATGTGTAAATATACATATTTCATAATATGTGCATACAGACACAATACTATATTCATGTATTTATTTATTGTGTTTATTAAACTGTACATGTGTAAACTCTATAAGAGGTAAGGATAATCTTAAAATGTTACAAGTAATTGTTTTTTGGTTGTAGAGATAGGATTATAAGAGATTTTTATTCTTTTCCCAGTGCCTGAATTTTTACAATGAGCACAGAGAACCCTTATAATCATAAATGAAGGAAAATAGAAATTTAATTAAAAATTTATTTAATCTTTTTAATTATTTTTTGAAAGAGACAGAAGAAGAGAGAGGGAGAGACAGGGAATGATAGGGTGAGGGGCAGAGAGAGAGGGGGACAGAGGATCTGAAGTGGGCTCCTTGCTGACAGCAGCAAGCCTGATGCGAGGCTTGAACTTACAAACCACAAGATCATGACCTGAGCAGAAGTTGGACGCTCAACCGACTGACCTACCCAGGAGCCGCAGACATTTAACTTTAAAGAAACAAATTATAGCTATGTTCAAAAGTCAAACAATAGGACTAGATCTCTAAGAAGCTTTGGTGAGTGTATGAGCCAAGGTGAGTATCTGCGATGTTAAACATCACAAGATGGATACCTGAGTGGACTAGTTTAAGTTTTCTTAGGACCAAGAAAATCTCTCTAAATCAAAGTAGGCTTCAAGAAAAGTATTCTGCTCCTCTAGATATCGATCTCTTGCAAACACCCTCATCCTGTGTGCTCTGTCTCCAGTACATTCCTTTACTGTGGTTCTCCCATAGAATGCTCCTAATATGTCCTCCCCATCACACAGGGACTAAGGGCTTCTCAGCCTCTTCACAAATTTACAGATACCTCCTTCCTTGCCTGAACTTTTCTTCGCCAGCACATCACTTCTACAGCTTTCTCATGATAGCCTGCTCTTCCTATAGCACATTCCTCCCAGGAAGAAGAATTCCTCTTTTAGATTATTGCTCTTCTACTTCTGAGAAGAACAAACAAGCAAACAAAACTCCTGCTAATAACACTCACATGTGGCTACAGAAGCTGCTTCTACTCACTGCTGTCCTCTTGGCTCCCTCACTTACGAATACCTACCTCTGTTCTTTCACATTCAAAAAGCCCATTCTGACAAGCACCACATCCCTTAATGAAGATGTTTTTCTAGTTGCACGTATGCTTTTCCCTGATATTTTACCCACTTTTAGTGAAACTAGTCTCCCAGATATAATCAATTACCTAAAATGATGTTTTTGAAACTATCTCAGCCCAAAGATATTTTTTAAACTCAAACATGTATCACCATATATATATATAAAATCAACTACTGAATTCATCTGCCTATATATATTCCACACACATCAGTCTCCACGTGTCTACCTATTCTACCTCACTCCCCTTTCTTTTTTTTTTTTTTAAATTTTTTTTTTCCAACGTTTATTTATTTTTGGGACAGAGAGAGACAGAGCATGAACGGGGGAGGGGCAGAGAGAGAGGAAGACACAGAATCGGAAACAGGCTCCAGGCTCCGAGCCATCAGCCCAAAGCGTGACGCGGGGCTCGAACTCACGGACCGCGAGATCGTGACCTGGCTGAAGTCGGACGCTTAACCGACTGCGCCACTCAGGCGCCCCCTCACTCCCCTTTCTAAACTTGCCCCTTAACCTTCATTTATGGTTCAAGGAAATTGCATCTTCAATTCATCCACCACCAAACCTTTATTCTTCCTCTTTCACCAAGTTCTCAAGTTAGTTCTCAAGTCCTATTGGCACTCAGTCTCTCTAAAATTTGTTGATATCCAATGTCATTTAAACTCCCTTACCAGGATTTCTGTAATAACCTCCTAACTATTTTCTCTGATTATTACCCTTTCTAAATCTTATCTACCTTTAGTCTCCCAATTGCTCTCTACACTTCTGTTATACTGATGTCTAAAACATAACCTTATGAGGTCATTTTTAATCTTGTTTTCAAGTTCCTACCAAGGCATAAAGCTGTCTTTTTATGCTGGCCTCTACACACTTTTCCATGTTGGACCCTACACAGAAATGTTCCCATTTACACCCTTCTTCCAACATTGCCGTTTTCTCGTCTTAGTTTCTGAATAGGCCATGTGCTCTCCTTTCGCTCTTCTCTGCTTCACCTCCTACTCAACTCCTAAATGACTGTCCTACAAAACTTCATGCAAGGATTCCCAGGTGAAAATATCTTTTTTTTTTTTTTTTTTTAAGAAGGTTCCATGCCCAGCATGGAGCCCAACTCGGGGCTTGAACTCATGACCCTAAGATCAAGACACTTAAGTAACTGAGCCACCCAGACGCCCCTCTAGATGAAACTATCTTCTGACTCTTTATCTTTCCTGTGCAGAGTTGAGTGTTTTTCCAACATTCTGTTTATATTTCTTGTACGGCACTTGACAACGTTATAATGTCATCACTGCCTTATATCCATCTCAGCTATTAGACTGTGAGTTCCTAGAGGGCAAGCCCTATGTCTTTTCCTTAACTACTTTCCTAGCCCTAAGAGAGTATTCTGCACACAGAAAGGGTTCAGTATTAGTGAATAAATGTATCAAAACATTTGGGACTTGTCAACCTGTTTTACTTTTTAGATGAATGGTTTAAGATTTTTTTTTTTTCAATAAAGATCCATAATTCATCTAGTGGCTGCTTAATTTTTTTGAGAAAAAAAAATTTTTTTCTGTTTTTAACTTAGTTCAAACAATTGTGATCTTTCTTTAGAAATATGGAAAGCATGATTTATTTGTGGGAAAAAATGTAGTAAAGAACAGTAGCAGCTGACTTCTGATAGTGTGGGTTCTTTTTCCCTAAATATCAAGATATCAGATATCATTTCAGATGGTTCAGATATACTTACCGAATGACTTTCTAAGGTTCCTTGTATGAATCCAGGGTAGAAAATGAATTAATGTCTGGGGAAAACATAGGAATTAAATTTTCTTCACTAATGTTCTCTACATTTTCTTAGGCATTTTGTTGTATGCAATATGCTTGAAGCTTGCCATATTCTATAGTTAGCTAAGTCCATTACGGTGTTCAATAGCCAAACAAAGAGATTATATAAGAAGGATGGATGATCACAAGAGACTGTCCTGTATTTTTACTTATGGCTTTCTTCATGACTGCATCATTCCAAAACCCAGTTTTATTTAATAAGTTTATTTATAAATTCATTTTCCTCCAGCTCAAACTCTCCTAAATGCTTTCTGTAACATGACACGTTATAAAGGCACAATGCAAAATGCCAGAGATTTTCTGATGTCCCCAAGGTATAAAATTCCTTATTGCTTTTTTAAAAAAAGAAGAAATAAAGTAAACAATTCCAGTTTGCAGAGCTGTACATTACCAGAAACAAGACAGCAATAGGGGTCTGTCAGTCCCTGAGGAAAAGGAATCATTAGATGAAACACCGTCTCTACAATTTCCATCTTCATCTCGTCATCAGGCCCTATTTATCGCCATTCTGATCCTGCCTCTTAAATAGCAACTTCCTAGAAAATAGCTAAAGATGGACTTCAAAAGGGTTTGGTTCTCCAAAGGTTTTAGCTGCTTAAGGTATTACCTCTCCTTAAGCTTAGAAGTGACTACCTTCATAATCTTGATTTTTATAGAAAATCGATATATAAAACATATCTATAGATGTATAAAGAGATCTATAAATATACAAAACCTGTCTATATTTATATATTTCATTTAACTGAACAGAATTTTTAAATGTTTCCATTTATCAAAGTGAAGTGATAAAATTTGGGCTGTTTTCAAGCTCAGAATGACCAAATGTTAATTTGACTTTTTAGAATAACATTGGTGTAAGTATTAAGAATATGATAAAGTCCAAGAAGAGAAGATCCACCCCTAATGGTAAGGGCAAATTTACTATAAAAAATAACTTTAAATAATAATACCTGACATTTATCAAATGCTTACTATATGCAAAACACATTTAAATATAGTACATTCAAATGTATTATCTCATTTAATCCCCACAATAACCTGAGGAGGTGGGTACTATTATCTCTAATTTAGAGACAAGGGCACTGAAGCCCAGACACTGTTGAGTTACTTGACAGCTATTAACAGGAAGAACCAGGACTTAGCAAAACTGTTCTGATTCCAGAGCCCAGGTTCTGGGCTGGCACTATGCTAAGCTGATTAACCTCTTAGATTCCTAACCATGTGATACATAATTTTAAAAAAATGGGTGAAGGTAGTAAACCGGCACAAACGTCCAGTTACAAAATAAATAAGTGCTGGGGACATAATGTACAGCATTGGCTATAGTTAATAACATTGACTGTATGTTTGAAAGTTGCTGAGAGAATGTATCTTGAAAGTTCTCATCACAAAAAAGTAAGTTTTAACTATACATAGTGATGAATATTGAGATAAACGCTCTGAAAGAAATATGATCCCTGAGGCAAATTACAAAGGAACCTGATCTAATTTGGTGGAGGCAGAAAGATTTCCAAGGAAGGGATCCTTTAGCTGACTTATGAAGGATGAGCAGGATTCAAAAGGCAAAATGGGGAAGGAGGTGGTAAGGGGTCCAGGCAGAGGTTAAAAAGGCCCAGGGGAAGGAACAGGGATCTAGTGGAGAGTGCAACAGGGTGATGCTAGAGAGGCACATGGATGTTTACCAGGCTGTGCTTCTCTAGCCATGTTATTCATCCTAAGAGAAATAAATCTATGGAAGGTTTCTAAGGGAGTAGGTTTCTCTGTTTTGTAAAGATCACCCTGGCTGCAGCATGGAGCCTGGCAGCATGGAGACTGGCAGGCCAAGAGGTTTCCCAGGTAAGCATGCTATGCTCACTAATGTATTACTCAATGTGAAAAAAAGAAAAAGATATTTATAAAGTAAATAGCACTCAATTTTTTTAATGTTTATTTATTTTTGAGAGAGAGAAAGACAGAGCATGAGTGGGAGGGGGCAGGCAGAAAGGGAGACACAGAATCTGAAGCAGTCTCCAGGCTCTGATGCAGGGCCTGAACCTACAAACAGTGAGATCATGAACTGAGCTGAAGTCAGATGCTTAACCGACTAAGCCACCCAGGCACCCCATTAAATAACCAATAAACTTTATGCTTAATGCTTTTTCAATGGTTTGATTTATAATTAGTACTTGACATATTTTTTCTCTTTTCAGCTACATACCCAGAACTTACTCATTCAATTAATATTTATTAGGCCGGGCACTATAATGAGTCAGGCAAAGTTCTATGCACTAGGGTTACAGGAGCAAAAAATATAATAATTCTCTGCCACAAAGCTTACCTTCTAATGGAAAGGAGAGGTAATATACAAGTAAACAAATGAAAAAGTAAGATACTTGCAAGTAAAGATAGGTACTATCAAGAAAAGAAAACCGAGAGTTGAGAGCTATGAATGGTTAGAAAAGGCCTCTCTGAGAATGCAGCAGTTGACAAAAACAAGCAGAGCCAGCCAGGTAGAGAGTGATACAGGGCAGAGGAAAAGTATGAAGGTGGGGCTATGTTTGAACATAACGAGGAAACATCGAGAAGGCTAGGGTAGTCAAAATCAAGTAAGCAAGCTTTGGGGGAGTCAAGAACTCAAGCTAGAGTAGGAGCAAATCACTACAGTCTTCACACTGTGATGAGGAATTCTTATTTTCTTCTATGGCATTGCCATTATATGGCAATGGGAAGCCATAGGACATTTTGATACAGGGGAGAAACATGATCTGAGTCATCTGGCTACTATGATGTTGGGCAGGGAGTGGATAGCAGGGAAGGGCAGCAAGAACAGTAGCAGGAAGATAAAGTGAGTTGGCGCGGTGGACGAGGCAAGTGACAATGATGTTTCATTACTGCTGGAAGATGAAAAAGAATGGATTCAGGACATATAAAGACAACTATACTTGGTTGACAGAAAACGTCTATTTTTGTTAGGTTACAGACGTTTGCTATTTCAAGGAAACCTATAGGAAATACTTAAGCAAAAGAAAAAAAATTGCCCTTATTTCCGTCATAATATAAATTCAGATTCTGATATATCAAGTTTGTTTAAAAGTCAAATATGTCTGTATTATTGTAACTCGGGGTTTCTCCCTCGTTTTATAAGTGCCACAGGGGTTATGAGGAAAGCTTCTCTTAATAAAAGCACTTTGAAGATACAGAAAGGAGAGAAAAGTGAAAGATCCGCCAGTACTAACTACAACTTTTACTCTACGATCTTACATATTTTCATTTTACCCTGTCTATGTAACTTCTAGGACTCAACTGCATTTGCCAGGTTCATGGAAGAAATAAAACACATTAGACTCCTCAGTCAGAGAGTATTTTTTACAGATTGAAAAAGTGCACCCTGAGTAATATCTTAGTAACAAAAATGTTAAACCCTAGGGGATCAAATTTTACCTTATTTCCTCAAAAGTACAAGAGTTACCTGCGAAAATGTCAAGTTTTTAACTTTTTTCTTGAAGAAAAAGAAATATTAGTATTCCAGTAATTTAACAGAGAATGATAGCTTCAGTTATGATAGCTAAATGACAAGGCGGATATAAATGATGTGAAAAATTTATATGAAGTGAAAGTTCAAATGCAAATTTATCATAAAAAATTCTACAGGACACTTAAAATCCACTGACATACCTTAAACTCTTGGCATTAAGAAAGAAAAACTTCTAGAATAGAAGTGTAGAGCTTCATGTTTATAGTCTAGCAAGTATAAATTTCAAGGTCACCGAATTCATATGGACAAAAAACACAATGCTTTCGAAGCAAGTGAACCTAACCTGTCTATTTAGCTCTCATTTCCTCTGTGTAGATCAGGACAATGATCAGGGCAAATCATTCATCTCCAGTTTAAGGCTCAGTTTCTTGTGGCCAAGAGTCAGGATTCTGTCCTTATATCATGTCTTTCTCTTCTTTCAGTCTTGATCCTTCAGAGGACTTAGGGAGTCTCAGAGCTCACGTGAATCAGGGAATCTTAGTGGGAGGGGAGCCAATACTGGCTCCGGGTGGGGAGGGCAGGTCTCCTTCCCCTAATATAAGGAAGATTTTTATCTGCTAAGTATAAGAAAAGCTTCTATATCAGTTTCCTTTTCAATCAATTGTTTATGGCATAAAGTTGATGTTTAACTCCTTTAAGACTATTCTTTGGATTCTCTCAAAACTCTTTTTCTGTCAAGAAGCCTAGTTCTTACAATTCAAGAACATTTGCTTTCAAAACTATGGTTTTTTCAAAGAATTAAAAGCAATGTATCACTATAAACAATAAAACAAATAAACAAGCAAAAAACCCAGAAAATCTACTTCACTGATTTTTTTTTTTTTTTTTCTGAATTGTTTGCCCTCTAGTTGTGGACAATGCATCGACAGAAAGCAGCCAGCTGAACAGTGGTGGAAAAATAAGGAGGGGCACAGAGGAGGAGAGGCTCAGTAAACAGTTCATAAGATTACCTGTTGCAGTGAGACTTCTGTACTTCTTAAATTATGTAACTGATAACTACAGCTCTAGGAAAGAAAAACTAATTTTTTTTACAACCTTAATTTACAACGTAGTATAACACTGAAAATAAGAATATCAAATTCATTAGGTGGTTAAAAATATTTAGAGTGTGACTGTTCCTCAGCCTTAATATGCAAAGGCATAAATTAATGTAATAAAAGTTGCTTCAGAATCATGTATGTGTGTCAAGCAATGAACTTCCTTACCTTCTTCATGCAGATGTTGTATGAGTTAAGCAACCTTATCATATGTAATAAACAGAAAAACTGTTTAACAAACACTAAGAAGTCCAAAAGTGTGGTTTGCAAGATGGTTTCCACAGCTCTAGGCACTGTGTTCTTAAGACAGGAAGGAGAAGTGTCTAGAGCAGACACATTGGTCCCTTGTGGACACAAAAAAGTGCTTTTCCTAGAGGTCTTGGAAGAATCTGCTTATTTTCCATTGATCTGAATTACGCCACGCAGTCCTAGTTACAGGGGAGAATGGCAGTTTGTTTCTAGGGTTTGTTTTGTTTTGGGGGTCCTCCATACGAAAGGCAGGCAAGGAAGAAGGTGGCTGGAAACAGGTGCTAAATTAGCGAACTAACAACGTCTGCCACAATTGCATTTGATATAGTTCCAAAATTATATGTCTGATGTTAAAAATAAACTGGGAGAGGCCCAAATAGAAATCTATTTCTACATACTTGGTAAAATATCATGCATTTGTTCATTCTTATTGAATTCCTATGCGTACAACAATAAACGCATAAAAAGACCTTTTTCTTGTGGAGCTTATAATCTAGTGGGGTAACTGAAACAATAAAATAAATATATATCAGGTGACGGTAAGTAACACAAAGAAAAATCAACTTTAAGAAAATAGAGTTATGTATATGTGGTGTAGGCAGGTCACTTAGGGTAATCAAATAGGTCTCTCTCAGGAAGTGACATTTGAGTAGAGTTATGAAAGAGATCACAGACTCATGTAGTTACCTGAGGGCAGACTCTTCCAGGCAGAAGGAACAAGCACTTGGTGTGCACAAGAGACAATAAAGCGAACAGTGTGGCTATAGCTGAGTGAACGAGGGCACAAGTGATCAGTGATGCCATCAGAGAGAAGGCAGAGTATCAGGGTGGGGTGTTAGAGTAGATCTCACTTTTAGTGAATAATCACTGGCTGAGGTAGCCCTGTCACCAAGTTTCCACTGGAAATATAAAACCAGTGACAGTATATCAGGCACTCCAATACACGTCAGTATTTTTAACTCAAAACTGAGTTTACAAAGGAGGGATCTGAGGCTCCTACTGGTTAAGGCTCTCACAGTCTCTAATCTAAACACAATATGGCCTCATCATTTTGGCATATGGCCTGTTGGTCCTTGTCATTTAGCATGTTAGCAATATTGGCTTAAGCAAGATTTAACACACACTTATTTCATAGAGTATCCATCCAGACTGATCTATATTTTGAGCGTCCAAAAAGAGGGCACAATTTAGAGTATTTCTATATTTAATATACTATAGAAACAGAGGTTAACATTTTGTGGAAAGCTAACTGTCAAAGACTTCTAAATATTATAATCCTATGTGCATTTAATGTGTAAGAAGGATACAAGAATCACTTGCTATTCAAACCTATGTGGCTCCTGAGTTCAGATAGTGAGGAATGAAAGAAAATACACAAAGAAAATATAGATCTCCAAAAAATGTGTTCAAAGCTATTTGTTTCCTGAGGTTAAACAGTGAGGAATGCCTGTATGTTCTGATGGATGAATAGTACTTTAGGAGTTTCATCTAAGGTTTGAAAAGATAACATCAAAAAACATTTTATTATACTCAGCAGAAAATTGTAATCTCAAGTAAAACTTTTATCATGTTTCTTATTTTAAATGTACATTTGTTGTCCTTGAAACGATGAATTTGCAAAGTAAGCCCAGATAAATATAATGCTTGTTTTTAAGATGACTGTTATTTATTTATATCCAGGCAGATACATTATAAAATATTCATTAGCACTAGCATATCTTTAAGAGAAAGATAACAGTTCTATGACAGAGGGCACCATGTTTCATAAGATCTCAGATTTTAAAATGTTTCTGTTAGCCAAATGAAGCCAAATTAATAATTCAGTTTGCTCTAAAATGCCACAATCAATACAATAGCTTCTAACTCAAGTGAGGAACGATACTTTAAAAGACAATTGCCTTATAAAATAGATTCTATTCTTGTTTTGAGCCAGACACATAAAAAAGAAAGGGCAGTATTTTCTAGCAGACAGGAAAATGCAACATACAGCAAAAGCAATTAGTATGAGGAGCAAAGTGAGTTCTCTATAAGTGACAAGTGAGAGCTGCGTACAAAACAGCCTAAAGCAAAGAATCTCAAACCTATGTGGCTTGAACACAAGAATCACCTGGGGGAACTAATTAAAATGCAGATTCCGACTGAGTAGGAAGAGTGGGGTCTAGGATAGTATACTTTTAACAAGTTCTCAGGTGAGGCTGATGCTACTTGTTCGTAGATCCCACTTCTATGGCAAACCCTAACACACATCATTTTATAAATTCCCTACCCCTACAATGCTGTTATGAGAACTACACTACAAGGGTCAGAAGAGTACTCAAATATTTTCTGTAAAACATACTGTTGGGGCACCTGGATGGCTCAGTCGGTTGAGTGTCCGACTCTTGGTTTCGGCGCAGGTCATGATGTCACAGTTCGTGAGATCGAGCCACGCATTGGGGCTCTGCACTGACAGCATGAGGCCTGCTTAGGATTCTGCCTCTCCCTCTTTCTCTGCCCCTCCACCACTCATGTTCGCTCACTCTCTCTCAAAAGAAATACACTAAAATTTTTTTTTAAAACATACTGTTACATTTAACTGTCAGGAGAAGCAAGAGTAAATTCTTTTTTTAAAATTTTTAAAAAAACATTTGTTTATTTTTGAGAGAGACAGACAGACAGACAGACATTAGTGTAAGCTGGGGAGAGGCGGAGAAAGAGGGAGACACACAGAATCCGAAGCAGGCTCCAGGCTCTGAGCTGTTAGCACAGAGCCCAACGCAGGTCTCTAATTCACAAACCGTAAGACCATGACCTCAGCTGAAGTTGGATGCTTAACCAACTTAGCCACCCGGGTGCCCCAAGAAAATGTGTAAACGATCTAAGTTTTCAACAATGGGACATGGCTGAAAAAACATTTCATGTATCTGAATAAGAACTCAAGACAGACTAGAAACTCAATGTTATTTTAAAGGTTTTGAATATAATATGCATAGACCAGTCTGGAGGAACTTGATATTTTAAAGAAAAATAAAGATTTAATATTTAAAAAGAAAATTTCCTGTCAGTTATATTCCCTGTATCTGAGTATCCAGGAAACAGTTTATACCCTCAAATAAAGGTATAAACGAAGCTGTATTTATCTGGGTCTTTACTCAGGCTCATTCAGGATATATATACAGCAACTGTAAGAAAACATCTAAAAATCAAGCTGTTAGATTTCCTTACAGTGACACATGCTGTACTATTTCCTATACTTGAAAAGCAATAATGCATTTTATTTTTTTCAAAAGTGACATTCCACGGTCTTTCAAGTATTCTTCTCCTTTACCAGATGTGATTAATATTTATTTAGGTCCTGGGACGCCTGGGCGGCTCAGTTGGTTAAGGGTCCGACTTCAGCTCAGGTCACGATCTCGCGGTCCGTGAGTTCGAGCCCCGCGTCGGGCTCTGGGCTGATGGCTCGGAGCCTGGAGCCTGTTTCTGATTCTGTGTCTCCCTCTCTCTCTGCCCCTCCCCCGTTCATGCTCTGTCTCTCTCTGTCCCAAAAATAAATAAACATTAAAAAAAATTAAAAAATAATTTATTTAGGTCCTAATAGAGGCCAGGTAAAAACATGAATGAAAAAATAGTCACTGGCTGCAAGGAGCTGTCGTGCATATCATAATAAATGATGCCACTCCATGGTGGCTCAGACCAGGCATTTATATACAGGAAATGGAGAAGACGCCAAGTAATTCTTCTGTTTTTATAAAATGAAACCAAATTTTTGTTATGTACACTCTACAATGATACAAATTAAGTTTACTTTCTGTTTTTTTTTTAAGTTTATTTATTTTGAGAGAGAGCAGGCGAGAGAGCATGACCAGGAGAGGGGCAGAGAGAAGGAGAGACAGAATCCCAAAAAGGCTCCACATACAGTCAGTGCAGAAGCTTGACATGGGGTTCGACCCCACTAACTGTGAGGTCATGATCTGAGCCAAAATCAAGAGTTAGACACTTAACTGACTGAGCCACCAGGCGCCCCTTAAGTTTACCATCTACATGTAAATTTCAAAACATAATTTAGAACACATATATATTAAATAATTTAAATGTGAATAGTAGACTTCATGATCTCAAATTAATTACTCTAATCACTTCACTTTTTTTTTTCATATTAGGGAGAAGGAGTATATTTAGGCATTTCCTCCCTCAAGAGTCCCTCTCTTGGTTAGACTCCTTCTGAAGTATTATCACATCGCTCAAGACAGTGGTTAAGGGCAAATTCCCTATAAACGCTTTCTCTCAGACAATCAAAACAAACATTTACTTAAAAAGTAAAAAGTCTTAAAGCAAGAATATTGGGAGCTACTTATCATTAAGGATTATTATTGGTTCTCCATTATTATATTATACTGATTATATTATATTGGTTACCTATTGCTATTATAGCTAACTTTATGTGTTGTTGTTTTTTTTAAAGTTTATTTATTTTGAGAGAGGGAGAAAGCATGTACACAGTGGGGGAGGAGCAGAGAGAGAGAGAGAGAGAGAGAGAGAGAGAGAGAGAGAGAGAAAGAGGGAAAGAGAGAATCCCAAGCAAGCTCCACATTCTCAGTGTGGAGCCCGACCCGGGGCTTGAACTCACCAACTGTGAAATCATGACCTGAGCTGAAGTCAGATGCTTAACCAACTGAGTCACCAAGATGCCCCTATTGTTGTTTCTTTTCTTCTTTAAGTGTTTGATCCAACTGCTTCACATTTATTAGCTCATGAAATCCTCACAGCCACTGTATAAGAGGGGTAGTATTAATAACCCCATTTTAGCAAAGAAAGGGAGTCACACAGAGAAGCTGGTTAAACAATAGATGATAAGGTAAGATTAAAAGCCAAAGTCAGGTCCAGATCCCATGCTTATCACCATTACCTTATTCTGACCCCTCCAAAAACTAGAACTAGAGGTCATTCTTTAAAATTTGAAAGACATAAATTGAAGTATGAATAAATTAACATACTTAAAGTATAACAAGCATATGGAACCATCAGGAGCCAAAAATGTAAGCTTAAAATATTAGGTAAATAGATGTTTGTTCAAAAACGAACTGTTAGGAAAACTAGGATGTACTGAACAAAGTACGGCCTCAATCTATTGAGAATGAACTAAAGAGAGTCATCCATTCCTTTTCCTGGGGCCAAATACTGACCTTTACTGAACAAGCAGCTCCCACCCACTGTAGTTCCCACAATGTCTATTACCAATGCTACAACAACTAGCCTGAGCCAAAGGCAGATCCAATGAAATGACAGTACCTATAAAAAATCAGAGCAGGACCCAGCACAGAAGGGCATAAGAGATGTAACAATTATCATCATCATTATTGCCATTTACATATACTACTAATGTTATGGTATACATAAAGCATTTAACACCAATTGCACAAGGACCACTTTTGCTTCTCTAGGATTCTACCTATACTCTTAGTGGTATTTTTGTGCAAACCAAGTGAAAGAGATCCGTGAATTCTCCCGTTTTTTGGGTCTAGTGAATTAGATTTAGTGTGTTTCCAAAGTCTTCAAATCAATATGTCTGGATGCAAAGGTTGTAACAGCAATTTACACTGTTTGGTGTTCCTTGGCAGCTCCCACAAAACGCGCGCGCCCGCAAAACCAAAGAAAACTGGTAACATTTGCCTTTCTTTTAAATTTTTTTAAGATGTTTAAAAAAAAGTTTATTTTGAGAGAGAGAAAGAGAGAAAGAGAGAGAGTACGAGCAGGGGAGGGGCAGAAAGAGTGAGACAGAGAAAATCCCAAGAACAGAGCCCTACATCGGGCTCAAACTCATGAACCTGTGAGGTCACAACGTGAGCTGAAATCCAGAGTTAGACGCTAAACCAAATGAGCCACCCAGGAGCCCCAACACTTGCCTTTCAAACTCAATCCCTAGTATTCTATACCCCTCTCAACTGTCTGGGGCTTACTAAAAATGTGTTATTTTCGCTTTTTCAACAGTAACTACTGAAGGCCTTGACTGGACAGGGCATGTATCATTTAATCACTTGAACAATGCTGTGAGGCAGTTACTCTGCACTTATCTATTGAAGAGACACAGACCCTGAAATTGGACAGATTTGGTTTGGAATCATAGCTTTACCATATAGCAATAGTAGGACATTGAGCACATTTTAAATCTCTTTGTATTCCAGTTGTTTCATATGTAAATGAGGAATAAATACAGAATACTACAAAATTAGAAATACCATTTATAGGATAGGCATTGTATAAATAAGCTTATGCCACACAGTTTTTATACTTCCAAGAATTCTGATTTCTGTGAATGTCATTTTAATGATTTTTGATCACTGAACCCTAGTTAGCTTTACTTTCTAGTATTATCTTAAAATGGCATTGCTTCACCAAATGGGAAGACTTAAAATGTTTTAATAGTTCATAGTCTATAAGATACTTCATGTAGTTAGCATATGACAATCTTTCCACAAGGCAATTCAGTGATAAGTATCAACAGCCTTACAATTTTGAGAGACAGAAAATATGCTCACGAACACATACCCTTACCCTGGTCCTAACCCTAAACCTTCTTCTAGCCATAAACCAAACCCTAATCCTAGTGTGTGGACACACACACATACAGCAGAATGTTACTCAGCCACAAAAAACAGATTGAAATCTTGCCATTTGCAACTACATGGATGGAGCTAGAGAGTATCATTCAAAGTAAAGTAAGTCAGAAAAAGATAAATACCATAAGATTTCACTCCTATGTGGAATTTAAAAATCAAAAGAAAAGAGCAAATAGAAAGAAAAAAAAAAACAGAGAGGCAAACCAAGAAATAGACTCTTAACTATAGAAAACAAACTGATGGTCACCAGGATGCGGGTGGGGGGGGGGGGGAGAATGAGTTAAATAGTAAATAGGTGATGGGGATTAAGGAATGCACTTGCTGTGATGAGCACCGGGTATTGTATGGAAGTGTTATATCACTATGCTGTACATCAGAATCCAATATTACAATGTATATTAACTAACTGGAATTAAAATAAATACTTAACAAAAAAAGTATTTGTTGTATTTCTGAAAATGGTTGTGAAAACAGAGATCAAAACAGACTGATGGAGTATCCATTTAAAGAGCATTTACACACCAAAACCCCTCTTTTCTACAGGATACTATCTACTTACTATGTATATTCTCACCCTGACAGAAATCTGAGGTTTTATTCGCTGGGCAGGTCTCTGAAGTACAGGATGCCAAGCATAAACACTTAACCCTAACCCTAATCTTAACTCTGAGCCTAAACCTAACACTACCCCTAACCAGAAACCCTCAATTAAGCTCTACCCCTAATTCTAACTCTAAACTGAAACCTAACTTCTGGAGACGTCTCTGAACTGCAGGATATGAGGCATATATCCTCATCATAACTCCAACCCTAGCTTTAAACCTAATCGTACCCAAACTCCTAACTGTTAACGACTACTCTCTAACCCTAACTGTAAGCCTAACCCTAAACTTACCCTCTGGAGAGATCTCTGAACTTCAGGACAATAGGCATATAGCCTCACCCTGGCCCTCATCCTAAAATTAACCCTTATCCTAGCCCTAAACCAAACCCTAATCCTAGATCTGATGGAAAAAAGATTTGCTATACATACATAGTATTTCAGTATATATATGAATATTATTCAGCCATAAAAAATATAGATCAAAATCTTGCCATTTGCAAAGACATGGATGGAGCTAGAGAGTGTGATTCTAAGCGAAATAAGCCAGTCTGAGAAAGACAAATACCATTTGATTTCACTCCTGTGTGGAATTTAAAAACAAAACAAAACAAAAAAACAAGCAAATGGAAAGAAAAAAAGAAACAGAGAGGCAAACCAAGCAACAGACTCTTACCTATAGAGAACAAACTGATGGTCACCAGAAGGAGGTGGAGTGGGGGGTGGGGTGAAAAGGTGATGAGGATTAAGGAGTGCACTTGCTGTGGTGAGTACTGGCTGTTGTATGGAAATGTTAAATCACTACATTGTACATCAGGATCTAATGGTACAGTGTATGTTAACTAATTGGAATTAAAACAAAAACTTAAAATATGTTAATAGCAGCTATTACCAGTGTGAACACAGTTGATTTCTATTTTTTTTTGCTATCTCTTTAACAATAAGCCCACGTTTTCACTGTATTGTAATAAAAACCAAATAGTTACGTTTATCTATATAAAGCTAGTCACAGAGAAATATATAAATGAAATGATAGCTATTATATAGATATTAGGGAGAAAGAGCCTAAGAGAGAAAAGGTATGCATATACTCGCAAGACACCCACGTAGGAAGTTTAAGCGCAAACTGGTGTTAAGAAAAGAATGGGAGAAGGAAGGAGGAGAAAAGCAGTTAACAGTAAACCAAGGCAGAAAAGTATGATGAGGTAAACACCATATAACTAGTACCATCTGTGCTGCTTCATGTTGCCTGTTCCTGGTTAACTGCCATTTAGATATGCCTGCCTCGCTAGATCTGCCCTTTAAATAGTTATGGTCTTTAGAACAAATGGAAACAAGGCACACTGTTCTGATACTAGGAGAGCCTTAAATTTCCCTTCTATAAAATAAGGACTGGTAGAGAATGTATTCTGAGAATAGATGAAAACATTGAAAGGTACCTTAAAAGATGAGATTACTTGATCACACATCGCCATTACTATTTATCACATTTTAAACTAATCAAAATTAATTATCGTACTGGGGTCCTACCTCCAGCTTGGCTGACTATTAAACATTAAAGCCCATAGACTTTTGTTTAATTGGTACAGCAAGAGTGTGTAATCTTGAACTCCCTGGCACTTTCTGCTCGCAACATTTTTTCTTCTCTATTGGTTAACACCGCATCCTTCAGGACAACAACGCTTCCTCAGGGATCTGCTGGGACCCCTAAACTCCATTGCTATATGTAAACAGGCACCCCACCCTCCCTCATTATAGCATTCTTCATGCCATATAATACGTGCCTGTTTACTACCTTTACTAATCGACTGTGAGCTCCATCAAGGGCAGGGAGCATGTCTGATCTGTGCTCTGTTTTATTCCCGGTGTTTACTACATAACCGGACGTAATGCAGGGACTCAAACACTATGTGAATGAGTGGATGGGAGCTATACATGTTGATAGCACTTTGGTTCCTTGTTGATCTGGCATGAGGCTATGGACTTTTATTAAGGCTCATTATAAAACATCTCTCCCAAATTTATTTTTCTACTTACTACAAGGAGAGCTACTGAGAACACGGTTCACCACTTCAAATATTCTCTTTGTGAGGAGCTTAAGGGAGATGATTTTGCACCAGTGCCAAAAATATTAGTTCTCCAAGCAGTTTTTACTTCATGGACACTATGTATTGTGTACCTAGTCATTTCCCTCTTTGTACCAGCTGGGTCAATTTTATGTACTAACTTCACCCACAGCTTCATGTTATTTTAGTTATTTGTGCTTGTCGTTCTCTATCTTTCCTTACTTAAAAATATATTTTGTATGCCTTAAATCTTTCTAGGAACAAATCAGATGATACAAACATATTAGTAATATCAAACTCAGAGAAAATTATAATAATGTGTGGCTGAGATAATTACCCTGGTAATATGGTGCTTGAATGGATTGCTAAGGATGATCAATTTTCAGTTCCTAGTATACTCAATTAGTATGCATTTGGATAATTCAAGTTTGAAATATGTGTCTTCAGTAGGATATTTCTTAAATTCTACCTTGTTTTTTTTTTTTTTTCTCTGCCATTTCTTTAACATTTCTCCTCATCCCTACCGATACTGTCTTATTTAAAGCCCTCACCAGATTATTTGACTATTCCTCTTTCTGAGCTCCTGGTTTCCAGACAACTTGTGTCAGTCTCCACAATGTACCCTGAAGAGTAATCTCACTAAAATGTAAACTGTTGTCACTGCCTCCTATTGCAGAAAGGTCTCCTCAGCGTCACCTGGAAGTCTGTCATTGAATCCCCACCCCCCCCAACCTCCCACCATCAACCTTATCAGTCTTTTTCTAGTCACACTGAACTATGGAGGTTCAGAGAAAGAGCTAGGCTAATTCATTTCTCTGTACTTTTCTTTAAATTACTCTTACTGCCTAGACTGTTCTTTACCACCTTCAATAACCAGCAAAAACCTTTCATCTTCCAAGATAACTTAATATCTACTCATCTTACTAGACAGCTCAAGCGCCATATCTCCTGTGAAATATTTTCAGATTTTTTCAGGTAGAACAGATTATACTTTCTCCTCTGTATGCACAATACAGCCGATAAAATGCCCATCATTATTTTATTTCCATTCTTCTCCCTTCATTAACCTAGGTTCTCCAAGAAAAAGGTCATGCGTAACTTGTTCCCATATCCTCTCTGCCTAGTAGAGTGCCTGACAAATGGCAGGAGATCGCTCAACAAACCTGTGTTGAACTGAATCCCTCGCTTCAACTATGTTTATTTTTCTCTTCTTTGTTCTTTGTGACGATTCTACTGAGAAAGGTTGCTGTGCAAGGCTGAGGAAAAGCAGCAGTAGCAGTAGACAAATCAGAGGGCTCTCAACACTCACAAACTGTCTCATTTTGAACAGGGGGTACAGGCTCCAAGATGAAGAGGCAAAGTTACTATCCGTCACCTTCAAAAGCAGTGTTTTTCAAACTGTGGGTTTTGACTCATTAGGGAGTCAAGAACTCAATTTAGTGGGTCAAAACAGTTTGGAGTGTTCTGAAAAACAATGCTGACAGTGATCATGTATCCTCAAGGCATTTAAAAAACTGTTCTTTTTATTTTAGACATTTTTATGCATGTGGGATACAAGAATACCTTCAAGCCCTGAGCTAAGAGCCATACTAATTTATGACTACAATAAAAAAAATCACTTAAATCAACAGGCTGGGCTCTTACATGTACTCCAGTTGTAAGTGGGGCCATGATCCATTTTCCTCCCACTGCTATCTGTCAGCATCCTTACTGAACTTGTTGGACATATTAGATGTTGCCTTGTTCTTCACAATCTTCTTGGGAAAGGGAGTCCTAGGACTAAAACCTGAGTCCTTCCTGTTGGACTCTGGTTCCTTCCCTGACCTTAACCTCACTCACTCCTCTGCAACCCAGCTTTTTCCCCCAAGTTCCATCCCTACCCCCTTGTAACTATTTTTCTGGACCTTTGTCATTAGTGGATCACATGCCAGGTTGAGTTACTTCTGGCCTTCAACCCAGTCTCGCCTGTTGAAGAGACTGTCTAGACAGCCAGGCACTTCACATGGATTCTGCCATGCCCTGGTGTGCGGCACGGGGTATAAGCCCCAGCTATGCCAGTCTACTCATTGGATGCACTTTTCTTCAAGTACTTTCTAACCTTTTTCTATTACATTCCACCAGTATAAAGGATGAGTATTTATTAATTTTGGTCCTCTAGAACTAACAAAAGATCTGCAACTGTTCCAAATATTACAATTAATTTAGTTGCAAAATAGAATAAAGCTATACTCTAAAACCTATGATGAACCTGATTTTCTTTATAAAAGTGAGTAGTTGATAGTAGTTTGAAGTTTATGCTGTACGGACAGTACCTGGTAAACACTTCATAGAAAATGCCCCTATTTGCTACTTGCATAAAAAGTATGTTTACATAGACATGCATACAACACACATATATATTTGATGCCTTTAATTTTGTAACCTTTAGCTGCCCCTTAATAGTGCTTTCAAGCTTTCCTTTCTGAACAATTAATTTTTATGCAAACTTCACCTTCCTGAGACAGTCTTAATTTTATACATCACTGAATATTTTTATTTTAATGAGTAGAAGCACTGATTGCCATTTTAACAGCAATAACAAAAAGCTCACATTATTCAGTCATCCAAATGTTACCTTTCACAATCAAAGTCACCTTGCTACTTTCAACACAGTGTTAGCTGCTTTTAAGAAAGAACAAACTTGTTCCCTCGTTCCCGAGGAAATGACAAAATATGGAAACAAGCCTAATAATGGCACTTATCTTAATAAATTCTGGAACTATGAAAAAAGAATTATGTGAAAGTAGAATTTGGAAGAGTACTTGTTCTTCAGTATGTTTTTTGCTTCTTTAGCAGTAAAAATAAATGTATTTGATGAGATGTGAACAAAGTAAATTATTATTTACATGACACATAGTGACCTAAAAAGAAAATACTTTATAAAATCAGAACATCAGAAAAATGGGAACGGTCAGAAACTCTTACGTATACATTGCTGATCCATAAATAAAGATATGCAGATACAAGAAAGTATCTTTAAAAACACGTAATATATAAGCATCTTCTTTGAGTCCAAATATAAGCAATGCAAAGGAGGACACATACTAGCAGTTAGTAGATGAAAGACGGACCCCTGCTAAGTGTCAGCCTACTGGCACTAAGTGCATTGGTAAGGGTCAATCTGTGTGCGTGTGTGGAGGGGCAGGGGGTGGGGGGGTGGGGGGAATGGTGGCTGGATTAAAAAAATTGATAATGAACTTATAGATAAGAATCTACTTTTATAGACTAGTGTCTGGGAAAAATGTTGACTGCTCATTTGCAGATTATGTCAATAATAATAGTTTTAATATGTCACAGTTAAAGCATTATTCAACTGCATCATACTGTTAAATTAAACATTACTTTTTTGTGATTATTTTAAAATATTAACAGTTCTTTTGTATCTCAGCACTACCAAATACTTGTTACATGACTTGCCTCACACTCTTCTCTTTTTAATCACATAGCTTATAATCACTAATTTCAGAATTTAGGGGTTTGAATGTAGTCAAAAGCAAAATTATTACCATTAGTACAAGTACAGTACTGTTCTAAGTCTTAATACTGGTTTTGAAATACAGAACTTTACAAGGTGGAATTTTTTATGTGATAGAACTAAGAGAATATATTCTATTTAAGAAAGCTCTCCCCTCCACTTCAATATGCATACTCTCAACTACCCTTGTTCTCAGTTGTTATTTTTCATTATTTGAACATTTAAGATTTGTGACTGATCTTTAACCAACTATTCTGATTCAGTCATGAAAGAAGAGGAGAAGGAGGAAATTTTATATCTACTTTTATATCCACTTTATATCACATTCACCAAACAATTAGTATCTGACTATCCAATGGTTGAACCTGCTAATAAGCATCAAGATGTAAGGCACAAAGGCCTTGCCTATTAAAGGTTCACAGTCTAGTCTGAGCATATATGCAAATCTTACAGCATGCTACATGTTATAAGTGAGGAGAAAAAAAAAAGCCTAGGAGGTAGGGAAGCAGCTAAGTTTGCTGGGGCAAACTGATGAAAGGTTCATATTTGAAAGGAGCTTTGAAGCATGAGTAGGATGAAAAAAGAACCGTAGAGTGGGAGCAAACTGTGAGTGAGTTTGGACATTATCTTCATAAACAAGGATTCACAGATTTTTAGGTAAGAGAATGTCGTGACCAGGTATGTTTTAGCTATCATTCACGAAGAAGGTAATAAGGGCTTGAAACAGGGCCTCACACAGTGGGAGTAGAAGAAAAAGTTTAAAGGAAGAAGGAATCAACTTAAATAACCAATTATGAGTGTGATAACCAATAATACATGTGTAATGAAGGAAATGGAATCATGAAAAATTCCCATGTTTCTAGTTTTGGCAAATGGTTAAATGAAGCTATAAATTTAGATAGAAAATCCATGAAAAGTGGTAAGAACTTCCACTCTGGGGTTGTCTATCTTAGAAAACTTCAGAACTGTACGTGGCTTCAGTCACTATAAAAATAGCTCTTTCTCGGGGTGCCTTGGTTAGGTGACCAACTTGGACTCAGGTCATGATCTCGCAGTTTGTGAGTTCGAGCCCTGTGTCAGGCTCTGCATTGACAGCTCAGAGCCTGGGGCCTGCTTTGGATTCTGTGTCTCTCCCTCTCTCTGCCCCCTCCCCTGCTCACACTTTGTGTCTCTCTGTCTCTCAATAATAAATAAATGCTAAAATTTTTTTTAAAAAATAGCTCTTTCAGGGGCGCCTGGGTGGCTCAGTCGGTTAAGCGTCCGACTTCAGCTCAGGTCACGATCTCAGGGTCCGTGAGTTCGAGCCCCGCACCGGACTCTGGGCTGACAGCTCAGAGCCTGGAGCCTGCTTCCGATTCTGTGTCTCCCTCTCTCTCTGCCCCTTCCATGTTCATGCTCTCTCTCTCAAAAATAAATAAATGTTAAAAAAAAATTTTTTTTTAAAATACCTCTTTCACAAAATAAGCGCATAAACCTGTTTCAAAGTGTGGCTACTTTTGGCAAAATATATATGAACATTAAGGAGGGTGTGTGTGTACTGTTTATTTCTTGTTAAAGAAGCAATCCATGTTTATTTTATTAATTTACTTTTTAAAATTTTTTTAAATGTTTATTTATTTTTGAGAGAGAGAGAGCAAGGGAGCATGAATCCTGGAGGGGCAGAGAGAGAGGAAGACACAGAATCCAAAGCAGGCTCCAGGCTCTGAGCCATCAGCACAGAGCCCAATGTGGGGCTTGAACCCACGAACCGTGAGATCACGACCTGAGTTGAAGTTGGACGCTTAACCAACTGAGCCACCCAGGTGCCCCAAATCTATGTGTATTTTAAATATTTGGAAGAAAAAAAGAGAAAGATCTTTGTAAAGACTTGGTAACATTTTGGTATGTTTTCTTCCAACAATTTTCATAATTATGATCAAATCCTCTACAAACATACTTTTATACCCTGCTTTTCCCCCATTTATCATTATGACATAACTTTTGAAAGGAATAACTTAAACAAAAATACTTGTAGAGTTATAGTAAAATGACAAAGGGTTACTGCTATTTAGAAAGGTATATACCATAAAGTTAGAAAGCTTAAGATCACAGTACTGCCAATGACCATGCTATTAATCTCTAATTAAACGGGGAAAAAAAAACCTCCTTACTAGCTGATTAACAAATGGGGAGACAGAGACACGTTAGCAGCATCTACCCATCTAATTTTTTACTTTTTGTGGATGAGACTCTAAACACGTAAAAGAAACCCAGGGTCACGCGTACAAGTGTTTGAACTTGTACGACCACACTGCTATTGTCAGTGGAGCCAGGATTCAAATCTCAGTCTATTAGGACTTTTGGTTCTCTTTCCAGTATGCTATGCTGCCTCCCCTCAATACAAACCACAACGAATGATAAGGTTTCTGAAAGGGCCTAGGATATTCATTTAGCATGTAAGGAGATTATTTAGGACAGTCAGTCTCAATTCTAGTGGTGGCAAAGAAGAACCAGGCAGGTGGAGTGGTAGACTACATAATTCCAGTGGGCCTTTTCAGCGATAACATCTGTGACTCTGCACTCTTCACTAGGGCTCCTGAACCATTTTTTCTTTCAGTTCCCAATGCTATTAGTTTTCTTTCAGAGATTTTGGTGCTTTCACCCAATGTGTATTGGGTGAGAGAGAAGATCTAAAGTCTCCTCTCAGAGGCTTGCATGCAATTCGTCTATCAGTTCATGGACAGTGCGTACAAGAGCCCATAAGCGAAACGTGGCCCACTGTGCTATTTACAACTATAATGCTCCTCAATTTTTTAAATGTCTTTCGTTTCCAGTTTCTTTAAACAGATTATCTGTGTTGGCTGTCTCATTTCCTATTTTAGTACTTCACATCACTTTAAACTAGAAGCATAATTTGAAAATCAATAAGTCAACAAACTGCTCTTTGTCAATTGTTTCACCTAATTTCTGACCTACCAGCACAGACACTGCCCACTTTAAAAGAAAAATGAGATAATGAGTAGTATACAGTGAACACTAAGATAGTGGCTCAAAATCCTGGCTGCACATTTTTAAAATAACATAGACATAGAAAGCTCTTTAAAAATTCTAATGATTAGGACAACTCCTGATGAATTTAATACGACTCTGGGGAAGGGGAGTTGACTATAAGTACTATTTCAAAATCTCTCTAGAAAAATCCATGTAAGCCAAAAGGCAAAAGTCATAAGAGGGTACATACTTAGGATGCAACCAGTTTTCAGTGGAGTCTTCTGGAGGAAACAAAAGACAAGTGTGGATTAACTTTCAACATTCTGAAGTGCACAATACATGTAATACAGGTTGTCCGCAAAGGTGGCCCTAATAAACTGCTTTCGTGGCCGTAGGTTCCTTCTCAATATTACTTTTTTGCTCCTCTTATCAAGAGGAAGAATCTGTTTGTCCACCTATGAATCTGATCTACCCTCATGATCTGCTTTGACCGATAGTATACAGAAGGGACATTCTGTGACTTCCAAGCCTAGATTTCAAGTGGTCTACAGCTTTCACTTTAGCCATCGTGGAAGGCGATGCTTCCATATGAAAATCCTTAAGGATAAAAGATGACACGGACAAAGAGGAAAACCTCAAAAACCCTCAACCTCCTGATACATATTAGGCCATCTTGGTCCTTTTAGGCCAAGTTAAGTGCCAAATGCTATGGGCAAAACTGGTGTCAGTAGAGACCAGCTGATCCTAGCCTAAACTGCGAGCCAACAGACTTGGGGACAAATAAAAAGATGTGATTTTAAGTCAGTGAGTTTTGAGGCAGCATTACAGCAAGAGAGAACTAGTAAAGTAGTCTTAATGAACATAATAAATGTTAAAGACAAAGCAATACATTATTTCCTACTTCTCCAAAAGTAGGATTTATGTGCTCTAAATACTTGCTCATGTATTTTAAAAAGACAAGGAAAAAACCCAGAATTTAGCAAACACAGTCTTTCTGTTTTCTCTGTTAATAATTCAGTAACATATATTTAGGTTGGAACTTGAAATACAAGATCAAAATATAAGAAAAGGCTTTTTATAACATACAACAAACTACTGTAACAATAATTTTATATCATTTCATGTACATTCAGGATTAAAAAGTGTGTGGATATAAGAAAGCTCTTAAGTCTCAAAACTTTTTGAAGGTCATCTAACACAAAATATACAGTATTTGCGTGCATTGATGAAATTACTCAAAATGATGTCAAGTTTTCAGTAGATTTCCTTTTCACAAGAATTCGCTAAATGGCTCTTAGATTAATCCATCCATTCTATAATTATTTATTGAGTGTCTGTATGCAAAGCACAGTGTTAGATGTTATACAAGGAAGACCCAAAGAAGTTTAGTTTAGTCATTTTTTTCACTGACTTTCAGGAACCTGGGACATAAGAGAGGGAATGAGACAAATTTGGGGAGTTCCAGCTAAAGGAAAAATCATTTCTGCCTAAATAACTAAGAAAGACTGAGGAGGAGAAAAAAGTGTTCTTTTAATTGTGCCTTAAGAGATGGTTAGCATTTCAAAGGGATGCTCTGGTTCCAGGAGGACAGTCTAAATAGGCAAAACGACAAAATAAAGCTAAGAGGTGAGAAAATTTCAGAGTACAGTAAGCAGTCTAGCTTGGTTAGAACACAGAGTACATGGACGGAAAGTCAGATACAACTTACGGTAGATCTGCAAAGGCAGGGAATGGCACCCCCGATATTCATTTATGCTGTAGGCAGTCTGAGTCAAAGAGGTTTGGGAATATGACAGTAAAAGCAACAAATATGGAGCTACAAACAAATTAATATAAATTGAAAAAGAAGAGAGAATAGCTGGGAGGCCAGTGAAATAGTCCAAATAAGAAGAAACTTACGTATTGCTGTAATAAACGGTAGTCCTGGGAGTTACAAGAGAAAGTAGATATAGAAGGTATAAAAGGTATAGAAGGTGGATAAAAGCAAAAGGAAATCCTAAGGACATTAGGTCTTTCTACAGGTAGTGGTGTGACAATGCTGTGTTAACTCCTCAGATGCACCAGCATTCAGAAAAATAACTTTTAAGTAAGATGTTAAGTCCTGGCAGTTTTTTTTTTTTTTTTTTTCCCTCCCTACTGCTCCGGAGCAAGATGACTTCACATAAAGGAAATCATGCAGCTTATCACCAAGGATACCAAGAAATGCCCAAAGGCTATATTTCTCAGTTACATCCTCTGCTCCTTGGGAGTCCTTAGCATTGGTTACCAAAATCTTCTCAGGAGACATAATAGTGGAACGCCCACTGAATCCCCCCAGGGTTTTTCAGTGATCCCCTGAAGTAGACAGTGCCTAAGGATAAATCACCTGTGTCCTGGTGCTTACATCTCTGTTTTTAGCTTTTACAACACACCATCTTTGCTGAATATAGAAAACACAAGTCTTTAAAAATAGTGATGCTTTATATTGGTCCATCTAGATTATCTCTGCACAACCAACTACAGACTTTTTGGGTCTCTTTCCTAGATTATCCATAGAGCTCTAAAACTGCTAAAATCTAACCGGTCAATGAATTCCAGTCACGTTAGCCAAAATATTTTACTTTTTAGGCTTCTTGACTGTTTGATACCTCAAAACCAAATACAATAATGATAATGATAATGACCGCTACCAATTATTGGGTGTTCCTTAAGTAAAATGCACGTGTTCAATATTTGGTAAATATTTCCAAATTTAGTCTCACCAATATATTACAAAGAACGTGTTTTAAAGTTTATTTTTTGCATGAGAAAATCCAGGCTCAGAAAGGGTAAGGCATTCACCTAAGTGATTACCTAGCCAGTGCTGTAGAGGGTGCCCACAGGCCCATGGTTTTAAACCGCCCTACTACACTACTTTGCCTTGCGCACATGGCGCTCCAAGGCCTAAAGGAATCATGAGATAAAATGGAGAGCAGTGGATGGAACACAGTGATTAAGAGCACAGATTCCTAAGCCTCGAGGCCTGGGTGTGAATCCCAGCTCTACCACTTACTAGCTGGCTGACATTGCACAAGATATCTAACCTTTCCTGGTAAAATGGCAATAATGAAGTAAGTACCTCAGAGGGCTGCCATGAAGATTAAGTGAATAATATAACTAAAGGGAATGAAGCAGTGCCTGGCACAGAGACAGTGCTATGTAAGCGTTCACTGTTGCTGCTTTATCATTATCATTACCATTGTTTGACTCCAAAGTAAAAATATTACCTTTGAAATCAATCCTTTAAATGTGACATACCATTTAAGAAGGTTTGTTAGCTTTTTTCCCACCAGTATCGATTTTATGACTTTTTATAGATGTAGTCTACTGATATCAGGGGAGATGTGTGAACTTCAACTTCAGTCAACTTTAGAACAAGTGTCTAAGAGTTAGCAAGTCGGTGTACTGGAATTACCTAGGGTGCTTTTAGAAAACTGTCTAGGACCTGTCCCAGACTTAGGACACTAGAGTGTCGAAGGAATTATAAAAAGCTCCCCTAGTGATTTTGATGCAGCTGGTCCAGAGCATCTGACAGCCACAATACTGTAATTCTTTCAGGCATAAAGAAAACCTATTTAGAGAGATTAAAATCTCTCTCTCTCTTCCCTAAACATGTTACTGAGATCAAGTTGTATCAAAAGCTAAAAATATAGAGGCACCTGGGTGGCTCAGTTGTTTAAACGTCGACTTCAGCTCAGGTCATGATCTTACCGTTTGTGAGCTCGAGCCCTGCGTCAGACTCTGTGCCGACAGCTCAGAGCCTGGAGCCTGCTTTGGATTCTGTGTCTCCCTCTCTCTGCCCCTCCCCTGCTCATTCATTCTCTCTCTCTCTCTCTCTCTCTCTCTCTCTCTCTCTCTCTCTCTCACTGGCTCTCAAAAATAAAAACATTAAATAAAGCTAAAAGTATAAACATTCATGCTTTGGGATCCTTGTGAAAAGGAAACCATTATATTCTCCATATTTATTATTCCTTAGTGGAAAGGAAAGTTTTGGCATTCAGTATGACAACAATCACCTACCAGGTGCTGTACAAAATGTGTACGAAGACTTTTTCCTTCTAAAGTATGCAGCCCTGAACTTTGATAAAATCTAAGCATTGCGAAATAGAAAAATATTCTAAAACTGAAAGTAGTCACTTACCACTCTTTGGCTCACACATACCTATAGTGGCTACAAAGGCTTTTTGCTCTCTTGGATGAGCTGGCACAGTGTTTTCTTTCTTTCCTCTTTCAGTTTAACCCCAATAGTAAACACATTCATTTACTCTAGGTTAGATGATGGCACTGCATGAAAGTTAGGGACTGCAGAGAATGCTTCAGAACCTCCTAGAAGAGGAGAATTCAGCAATTCACTTCTGAGTAAGCCGAAACTCTTGATCATATCACAACATGCACTATTCCCCCAAACTATTACTAATTAGTTTAAAGGCTAACTCAAAGTTCTAGCTTCTATATTTAGCATAATGATTAGAGACCTAGATAACTAATGAATTAAATGAAAGAGAACTTACTCTTCCTTATCAAACTAAGCACATTTGTGGAGTCTCCTTCTGATTTACACTATCTGAGAAGAAATCATGACTGTCTTTCTTTTCACATGGCACTTAGTTGTTTCAAAGTAGTATAAAAAACATTAGGAAAACTGGTCTTTTAGGGTACTTAGGAGGCTACTAAGTACAAGAAACTAAAATGGACATCCTACAGGAAAGCTGTTGTCTCTATCATCAATACACCTGTGGTATGTTTCTATGGACTGAAATGGACTCTAGTAGCCTGAGATATTGCTGTAGTCTCTTACTACTTGGGTGTTATTTATGTGCCAAGAAGATCTGGTTTATTGTTGGATGTTCCTGGCTTCAGGCAATGCTGTAAGGTAGATCAATGCTGTCTTCAGTACCATACCTTTTACCTAACTAGCTCTTGCTCTCAAGCTGCTTTCCATGTTCAGGGCCACTCAACCTTTTTTAAAAATGCCTTGCGCCTCTTACTTTTTCTGATCCTGCTTCTCCATCTAAACTTGATGACCCTTCACCCAACTTAGGGAAGACCTGAAGGACTAATAATCACTTTAGCCAAATTATGGTAGTAATGTCTAATACTGTATTAATTAATTATGCCACAAAAACACATTAATCTTCAGAAACACAAGAAAACTACAGAAGAGAGTAATGTGGAAAACTCCAGGGAAGGTCAGAGAAAACACTAATTTTCCCCCCAAGCTTTCAAGACCTATAAGCAGCTACCACTTTTCTCTCAAGATTGGCTTAACTCCTAAACTCTACTAAAACCATCTGTGGTAGGCAGAATAATCTCCTCCTCCAACCAAAGGTGCCAATAGCCTAATCCCTGGATCCTGTGGTTATGTTAAACGGCAAAAGGCTGACTTCAGATGGAATTAAAGTTCGCATCAGATGGCCTTAAAATAAGGAGTTTAGCCTGAATTAACTGGGTGGGCCCGATGTAAATTAAAAGAGTCATTAAATGGGAAAAGGGCAACAGAAGAGTCAAAAGGAAAGAGATGGCATCTTAAGAGAGACTTAACCAGCCACTGTTGGCTTTGAAGATGGAAGGTAGGCATGAACCAAGAAATGTGGACTCTAGAAGCTAGAAAAGGCAAACAAACAAAATAGTTTCTCTTCTAGAGCCTCCAGAAGGTAATAAAACCCACCAACACCTTGATTTTAGCCCAGTGAGATCCATTTCAGACTTTTAATCTCCAGAGCTACAATAAATTAGCGTTGTTGGAAGTTACTAAATGTGTGGAAATTTGTTATAGTAACATTAGGAAACTAATACACCATCAAAGTACACAGAAGGAGCTCAAACCCTGATTTCCTTAAAATACATGCTTGGTATTTTTCCTACTGGATTGTGCTGCTGCTTGACAGCGGAAATTGCCTCATTTGTAATTGTTAGTGATTAGACAACATAGATGATTAATTGCTGTGCCTGAAGATACAAGGGAAAAAGAAAGATCCAGTAATTTTAAGTAATTGAACTTACACTGCAAAATAGATTTAAATGTTCAACTGGCCAAAAAATTTAGTCAAAAGAACTCACTGGCTAGTATGGCCCTGTTCTGAATCTTCTTTCATTCAAGAATAGGGGAAAGATGATTTATCAGATTCAAGTTAACAAAACCCTGCCAAACATTAAGGTGTAAACAGTTCACTGTCATCTACTAGCTTATATCATTTCACTTCCCTGAGCCAGCATCCCCTTCCACACTGAAGCACAACATTTGCCACTGATTTTATCCTGCATTTAGGGCCATGTACATTTCCAGAAAACTAGACATGCCACCTGAAACTTAAACCAAAATATATGGAGTATCCATAGCTCCTTCAAAATACTTTATCCTAAATATTATTGCAGAGTGCCTGTGTTACTCCCTCTAATAAACATAATAAATACCACTGAAAAGCAGCTTACTACAAACAGTGACAGGTTCTTAGCTGATGGCAAAAAGAGAAAGCATTCCTATTATTTTGTAAACTCCTTCTCACAAAGCACAAATTCTCTACTGTTTTGATTTGACAAGAAGCTAAAATTTATGCCATTCCATACTCTACCCAAGTAGATGAAATTCTTTGATGGAAAGAAATGGCTGATTGTTTCGCTCCAAGAGGAAATTTGGTGCCCTCTGGTGTTGGAAAACTAGATGATCCATAAAGCCTTTACAAACTAGCATTCCAGAGAGGGTCATAAAAGCACAATTAGAGTGGAAAAGCTTATTTTAATTCAATACAGATATAGAGTTATTTTTTTGCAGAAAGTTTTGCTTTTGGTTAATCAATGTTTATTGATAGAATATTAGACAAGCACTATAAAAAATTAAGCCTATTAGGTAAGACTACTTGCCTATATTATCTGTTGTAGCCTCTAGCCTTAAAACAAGAACAAAGATGAATGGTTTAAGATTTTGAGGCAAAAAAAAAAAAATGAATAAAAAGGGCATGACATCATTAGGATGCTATGATTTATAATTGATGCTTCAATTATATTACACAATGTTAGAGACATTAAAAAAAATAAAACAAATGATAACACCTGTGAAAAATACTATCCATCTTAGGAACATAATTAATAGAGCTGGAGCTCCCTATACAGCACCCTGGATCATATTCTCCCTTCCCTTCTTAGGCAACCACTCTATTCAATTTGATATTTAAACGATTGATATGTAAATGTAATTTTTAGTTTTCTGCATTTTCTCTAACAATGTTATGCTGCTTCTGAAACTGAAAATTACCTTTAAAATATTACTTTGTAAAAGAAAGCCCAGGTGACAGCAGTTCAAACTGGTCATGCAGAGCCAGGGAGAGGATTCCAGCTACATCCCCAGTTTGGGGACAAGGAGAAGCTGACATTGTGACATTCTTAAATATGAGAAGATTGGGTGACACGTGTCTCAGCACTATGCAGTTCTAAGGAAGTTTGAGCAGGACAAGAAGGCCCTATGGTTTTAAAAAATAGGTTAGTACATGGATTGACTACTTTAGGCTTTGTTAATGGAGGGGAGCCTCCTCTCATGTCTCAGCCCAAGTTTCTCTTTGTGTAAAATCAAAGGTACTGTAGGACCTATTTCCCCCCCTTCCTTAGAGAAGTAAGCTTCATAGACCTGTGTGACCAGTTGCTCTAGAGTGAGTTTTCTGAGAATCAGATCCTGAGATGGAATTTGCAGGGTATTTATTAGGGAATATCCTTGTGGAGGGAAAGAAAGCAAGATTTGGTAGAAGTCAAACTTGAGGTAGAATGCCTGACGACAGCCTCAGCAAACTCCATGGAGAGCTCTATTGTAAAATGACCATCAGTTATCTTTATAATGAGTTGAAAAGTTCTAGTCTTTACACCCAAGGCCTAGACCGCACGCGCGCGTGCGCGCGCGCCCACACACACACACACACACACACAATCTTTATTTCATGTGTCTCATCCAGGTCCTGGCATATTAAAAGAAAAATAAGTATATATCTATGAATACACTGGTACTTAAATTCTTAAATTGTCATCTCAAAAAAAAAATAGGTTAGTACAGAAATGGAATAAGGGACAACAGGTGGACTGTGTATAAACCACTTTCGTTAATGTGGTAAATGAAGCCAAATGTGGAGCTTTAGAATGAAAACCAGGCACAATCTTCCCAGAGCACAAGAGGTCAGAAGAACTGAAGACACAGTCTAGATCTATTCACCCGACACACCTAGACTAAGCTCAGTCCTACGTGATAAGCTCCAATTTTCCTTAAGTGTCACTCTGGGACTAGGTTACTGATGATTCTGTTTTCTCCTTTTTCCAAATGGTCTTACACAAAATTTGGGAAAGGATAGCATGCCTCCTTGCCATTCTCTTATACCCCACTGCCTTTTCCCATCAGTGCCTGGGGAAGTCAGTGCCTTCATGCTCCTCTCTAGTGTCCAAAGCCTGCCTCCCTCAGAGCTTCCTCCTGCTCCGGCAAGCTACCAGCTCATGGGAAAGAGGGGATACAAGTAAAACACCTTGTAATGTGCCTAGCATACACTCAGGCTCAGTAACTTCTAACTGCTGCTACCATCACTCTCACAGCCAGAAACTCTTCATTCCACTCCCTCCCTTCAGGTTGCTCTTAGAACTCTCATTCTCATAATACTAGGCTAAGAAAAGCTATGTGAAGATATTAAATGTCACTTGGACATAAGTATTTGTACTGTCTTTTACTATATGCAAGGAGCTATATTAGGTATTAGAAGGTATAAGATCAAAGTATCTTGTCCTTTCCAATATGCTTCTCCATCTAATTTCTCCTCAGTCTGGTTCTAGCCAGCTGCCTCTCCTCTGCAATATCCATCAGAATAAATTCTCGTCGCTCTTGTTAATAAATTCTTTATTGATCTCCCTTCTTTCCAATAGTTCTCAACTCTGGCTATACATTATGATCACTTGAAAATTAAAATATACTGTATGTATATACATTTTAACATACAAAAACACACATAGTGATGTCCAGTCTAGACCACCTGAAGTATAACCTGATAGAGCCCAGGCACTGGCAGTTTTTCAAAGCTCCTCAGAGGATTCCAACTTGCAATCAGGGTTAAGGAACCAATGTTAGCCAGGACCCTTAAATTATTTTCCATGCGTAAAATGTTGGCTACATTATTTATTTGTTCAATTCATGTACTCAGCAATTACTTACTCAGCTCTTACTGTGGACCTAACCTAAAATTACTCAGCAACCACATGGCATCTTCAGAATCAAACATATGTTTCTTACCACTCCCTCATAACTGTTCCTCAGTTAATCATTTCTCTTTTCTTCTATGCCATCAATCTTCTCACTTCTGCATAATCTTCCTACTCTTCCCCAACCAAGCTTACTTTCTTTGGGACTGCTCTGGGATTCTCAATGTATCTCAAGGTCTGTTTGTTAAATCCAACATTTGTTAAATCCAAAACAATCCTGGATTTAAAAAGCTGTTGTCCAAACATCACGATGATATGACATTTCTGCAAATGCATAAGAAAAAGATCACTGATACTCATATGTGCCTTCCCCCTTCACTCAAAGGTCCCGGAGTCGAAGAATCATATTTCATTCATTGTTGTAACCTCAATATTTAGTATAGCTTCTGGCCAAGAGACATCTACCCAACAGATACCAGTTAAATGAACAAAAGAATGAAAGAAAAATTAAGGTATATGATACAATGTTTTCTTAATCATCTAAGAATGATAAAACATGTGGGAAATCTTTCTTGAGAGGTCACTTTTCAGCATGGAGTTTGGGATCTGCATCTGCCACATACTAGGTTTGTGGGCCTAGGGAAGTTATTTAACCTCTCCAATACTTAGTTACTCCATCCATAAAATGTTGACAATAGAACTTATCTCATAAAATGGTGTAAAATTAGATGAAATCAAGAGCTCAGAAAAATACCCAGCCTATAGAAAGCTTCATGAGGTAGGCAAAATAATGGCTCCCGAAAGATGTCCATGTCCTAATCCCTGAACTTCTGAGTATGTTATCTTACATGGCAAAAGGGACTCTTGGAGTTGTGATCAACTTATGCCTTAAAATGGGGAGATTACTTTGCATATTCCATGTGGGCCAGTATAATTACGAGGGCCCCTAAATAGGTCAAAGAGAAGAAGTGACAGAAGAAACAGAGGTTGGAATGATGCTGCTGCTGGAAGGAAGACACAAACCAAGAAACAGAGACAGGCCAAGTAACAGATTCCACCCCAGGGCCTCTAGGGGGAAGGCAACCCTTTCAACATACTGATTTTAGCCCCATAACATCCATTTTCAGAATGGGGCCTCCAGAACTATAAGATGATAAACTATATTGTTTACAGCTACTATGTTTTTGGTTATTTGTTACAAGCAGCAATACATAAGGGATATGTAAGTGTGATAATTATTATTCCCCCTCCCCCATTCCTGGGCTAGTATCAGTACTGATGTCATGTCAGTAGTATATATCCTTGATATGATGTGTTATGTCATGAAAACAGCATTTTATCTCTGTGGTCTTCTTCCCCAAAACCCATGTACAGAAAAGTGCTAATGTAGCATATCTATCTATACTTAAAAGGTTGGCCCTTGATTGACATCTGAGTATTTCAATTTCTGGAGGGCTCATCACCCTAACTGATAAGACTGGCTCACTGTGCTTCATGTCTAAACAAAAACATATGGTTTATGCTGATTACCTGCTTTCTTTCTGGAGTCCAGAATTTTGGTATGTTCCAGGCAGAAGGTGTCCACATGGCCAGCCTCCAATAAAAACCCTGGGCATTGACTCTATAATAAGATTTCCTGGCATACAACATTGAACATGTTGTCACAACTTGTTGATGGAAGAACTAAGTTCATTTTACATAACTCAGTGGACTCTTGGAAGCTCTATCTGGTTTGTTCCAGAATTTGCCCCATGCACCTTTCCCTTTGCTGATGTTGGTTTGTATCCTTATACTATAATAATACACAGATGTGGGTGTGACTATAGGGTGAGTGCTGTGAGTCCTTTTAGTGAATCATTGAATGTGGAGGTAGTGTTGGGGACCCGTGACAAAATCTATAATCCCAGTCTAGGAGCACCTGGGTGGTTCAGGTGGTTGACCATCCGACTCTTCACTTCAGCTCAGGTCATGATCTCATGGTTTCATGAGTCCCAGTTCCATGTTGAGCTCTGCACATTGACCACATGGAGCCTGTATGGGATTCTCCCTCTCTCCCTTTCTCCCTGCCCCTCCCCTGCTCATGCTCTGTCTCTCTCAAAATAAATAAATAAACTTAAAAAAATTGTTTAAAAATAATTCCAGTCTAATCATGAAAAAACCATGAGGCAATCTTATTTGAGGGACATTCTACAAAATAGCTAATCAGCATTCCTCAAAACTGTCAAGGTCATCAAAAACAGGGAAAGTCTGAGAAATTGGCAAAGGCAAGAGGAGCCTAATGAGATATGGTATCTAAATGTAATAAAATGTGGTACCCTGGATAGGATCCTAGAACAGAAAAAAGAACTTTAGATAAAAACTACAGAATTGTGAATAAAATATAAAATTTAGTTAATAATAATATATCAATACTGATTAATTGTAAATGTACCATACTAATGTAAGTTACTAATAATAGGGTTAACTAGGTGTTGGCGTAGGGGAACTCTCTGTACTAGTTTCACAACTTTTATAAAAAATCCAAAAACTATGCTAAAATAAAAAAAAAAAGCTTTTATTAAAAAATCCCTGATTACCTACTGTGCATAGAGTATTGTGCTAAGCATTAGAAAATTTAGATCTTAAGATAAGGGAATTATCAATTCTACATACTTTTGCTCCAACTACAGTTATTCATTTACCTGTATTTTGAAATCAATTGAAATGGCAGGAAAACAAAGTTAAGGTATTTGCTAATGCCTATTTGACAACTTATTTATATCTTATTTTCTCAGTTGAGGGTGACTTCCTGGAAGGTAGAACAAATGTAGAAGTATCAACTTATTGAGCAAGCCCTAAATGCTGTTACACTAATAAAATGAAGAGAGTTGGTCAACAGGCAACATAAAAAGATGTTTAATATGGGGCGCCTGGGTGGCTCGGTTAAGCGTCTGACTTTGGCTCAGGTCATTATCTCACGGTTCATGGATTCGTGCTGACCACTTGCTCAGAGCCTGGAGCCTGCTTCAGATTCTGTGTCTCCTTCTCTCTCTGCCCCTCCCCCACTCATGCTTCGTCTCACTATGTTTCTCAAAAATAAAAATAAATGTAAAAAAAAAAGAAAAAAAAAGATGTCTAATATTATTAATCATTAAGGAAATGCAAATAAAATTTGCAATGAGTTATCACTTCATATCTGTCAGAACAGCTAAAGTAAAAAAGACAAGAAATAACAAGTGCTGACGAAAATATGTAGGAAAAGGCATCCTCATGTACTGTTGCTGGGAACGCAAATTGGTGCCGCCACTATGGAGAACATTATGGATGCTCCCCAGCAAATCAAAAATAGAATTAGCATATGATTCAGTAATTCTACTACTGGATATTTACCCAAGGAAAATGAAAACATTAATTTAAAAAGATATACGTACCCTTATGTTTACTACAGCACTATTTATGAGAACCAAGACAGAGAAACAACCCAAGTATACATCCATCCATAAATGGATAAGTAAAATGTGGTGTGTATGTATATGTATCCAGACATACAGATAGACATAGTGGAATATTACTCAGCCATAAACAAGAATGAGATCTTGCCATTTGCAACAACATGGATGGACAAGGTATAATACTAAGTGAAATGAGTCAGACAGAGAAAGACAAATGCTGTATGATTTCACTCATATGTGAAATTTAAGACACAAAACAAATGAATAAACAAAGGAAAAAAGAGACAAACAAAAACTAACTCTTAAATGCAAACAACAAACTGATATTTGCCAGAGGGGAGGTAGGTGGGGAATGGGTGAAATAGGTGAATGGGATTAAGAGTAGACTAATCTTGATGAGCACTGAGTAATGTATAGAATTGTTGCATCATATATTGTACACCTGAAATTAAAATAACACTGTATGTTAATTATAACTCAATAAAAAAAGAAAAAGAAGAGTGACAAACTTAAACTGAAAAAATAAATTTACACAAAGTAGACAGAGAAATAAATACTACTCTGTCTCCCTATAACTAAAAGTCATGATGTTCTTTCCTAAAAGACCATTTCGTGACTATGTTTCTATGTTTAATGAAACCAGTAAGATCTGTGGCATGGAATTCTAAATGTCAGATTTTCATTACTAAGGCTTTTTCTGTCAATAAACCATTAATTTTCTGCTGGACAAAGAGAAAAAATTGGGAATAATTGTTCAATAGGTGGATTACTATTATAATTCAGATATGCAAAAATTCCTCTTTTAAAGAGACAACCAAATATGTATTTGGAATATGATTTGTGAATAATTTGAAGATGACAAATGAAGTGTAAATGATTAAATGAACTCCTTTGAAATTTATGCAAAGTTCAAAATGATCACTGTGACAAATCCATGAAAATGAAATTTAGTACCTTGTGGAAAATATCTTTTCTAGATAAACTATAAGCGTGTCCTTAATATAATTTATTGGCTTCTATTCTCCCAAGTGTCTAAATCATACCTTTGTAATAATACAAGTAGTCTTAACTTATTTAATTAATTTAATTCTATTAAATGAGTCTGAACTCATTTAAAATAATTATGTTGTATGACTACAATATATCATAGTCATTGTAGAAGTTCAATGATTTATTACAAACCATGATATTTGGTCAATTATTTTATATTCTCATGCACAACACTCCACAGAAAGGTAAGGTAAATTCTCTTTTCACAATAGCTTCCTGGGGTCTTAAAGATATCTCTTTAAGAGATATTTTCTTTTATTCATATTACATAGACTTAAATTAAAAAATATTATGCAACTATACTAGAGACAGCTTTACCTTCCCTTAACCGACAGGAAGAACTATTTTCCCCAGGAAGAAATTTTTTATTAATTTCCTCAAAATGCTAGTATTTCAGTCTTTTCATGATCATACTAACCACTTAGACCAACAAGGTGGGCCAAAAAAGAAGTCTCAAAGGAAATTAGAAAATGGTTTGAACTGAATTATAATAAAAATACAACATAAACGTCACAGGATGTAGGTAATGCAGTAACTAAAAGGAAGTTTATAGAATTAAATGCTTAGATGAGAAAAAAAAATTTCCACTTGATAAGTTTCTATCACAAAGTATTTTTTTCTAAGAGAAAAGAAAATGAAGTCAAAGCAAGGAAAATGAAGACAATATTAAAGGTAAGAGTAGAAAATAAGAACTTAAAAATAGCAAACAATAGAAAAAATAATTGAAACCCAAGGCTGGTTCTTTGAAAAGATCAATAAAATCGATAAACCTCTAGCAAAACTAAAATAAAATTTAAAAAAAGGAAAAAGAAAAAGAAACAAACTGGCATGGTAAGGATTAAAAAGAAGATGTCATTACAGACCCAAGAGAGATTAAAATAATTATAAAGGAATATTATGAACAATACTAAACACATAATTTCAACAATACAAACTTAGATAATTAATTGAAAACAACTACTGAAATGTAGTCAAAATGAAACAGGTAACATAAATTGTCCTATAACTACTGAAGAAATTGAATTACTAGTCAAAAACCTTCCAAAAAAGAAATCTTCAGGTCCAGAAAGTTTCCTTGCCAAATATTTAAGAAAAAATGACATCAATTCTTCATAATATTTTCTAGGAAATAGAAGAGGAAAGATTATCTCCTAACTCTTTTTACATGGCTAGTACTGTCATGGTACCAAAACACACAAAGACAGTACAAAAAGAGAGAAAACTTCAGGTCAATATCCTTCCTGTACAGAGGTTAAAAAAAAAAAATCTCACAAATAAATATCGCAAGTAGTATCCAGCTATATAAAGGACTAGAATACAACATAATAAAGTGGTGCTTACTGTGGGACTGAATGATTAATCGGTATTAATACTGAAAATGCATAATCATATCAATCGATGCAGAAAAAACACCTGACAAAATTCAACATCCATTTAAAACTTTTAGCAAACTTGGAATATAAGGAAACTTCCTCCACCTTATAAAGCGCATCTACACAACACCTAAAACTGACATGTTACTTAATGACGAGAGACTGAATGCTTTCATCCTAATACCAGGAAAAAGACAGGGGTGTCTGTTCTCCTCATCTTTACTCAGTATTGTGCTGGATGTTCTAGCTACTTTAGTAACACAAAAAACAGAAACAAATTCCAGATTGGAAAGGAAGAAGTAATGTTGTATTTCTTTGCAGATAGGATCATTTAAATAGAAAACACAATGGGATCCATAAAATGACTACTATTCCTACTACGTAAGATTAGAAAAGTTCTAAGACACAAGATCAACATATAAACTCAATTTTATTTCTACATATTATCAATGAAAAACTGGAAATTGAAATTTAAGAAAACAATATCATTTAACAACATTTAACAAGAAAACAATATGAATACTGAGAGATAAATCTGATAAAAGATGTCAGAGATGTGTACCTTCAACATAAGAAGACACAAAGTCAAAACAATTGTGTTTGTGTACACTAGTAATACACAATTTTCAACAATTTTTAAAAATGAATAACACCAAAAAGTAAGTAGGTATAAATCTGACAAAACATGCACAAGTTCTGAATGATAAAAAGTACAAACAAGTGGATGAGAGAAATCAAAGACCTAAATAAGAGGAGAGACATACCATGTTCAAGGATTAAGAAAATCAACATAGTAATGATTTCAGTTTTCCGAAGTTGATCTGTAGATTTCATATAATACAATTAAAATACCAACAAGGTTTTTTTGTAAACATAAACAGGCTAATTCTAAATTTTATATGTGAAGTCAAAGGAACTATAATAAGTAAAACAAGTTTGAAAAATAACAAGCTAGAGGAATTCTAGAATCCTATTTTATGCCTCATTATAAAGCTATGATAACTAAGACAAAGAACTACTGGCAATGAGAGAGACCCCAAAATGAACTGAAGGTAAGAGAATCCAGAAATAGACCCACGCATACACAGCCGAATGATCTTCGATAAAGCTGCAGAAACATTTCAATGGACACAGGACAGTGTCTTCAACAAATGGTGCTGGAGCAATCGAGCATCTCTATGCAAAACAATAAATCTTGACCTAACCTTACACCGTATTAAGAAAATACACTCAAAATGAATCCTAGTTCTTAATGGGGAACTTAAAATTATAGAACTTTTAGACAAAACCACAGGAGAAAATCTTTATAACCTAGAGTTAAGCAAAAGAGATCTTAGATATGACACCAATGGCATAACTGATTTTAAAAAATGAGAAATTAGATTTCATCAAAATTAAATATGTTTTTACAGGAAAAAAATATTGAGAATGAAAAGACAAGCTACAAACTCAGAGAAAATCTTTACACATCACACAAGCAATGAAAAACTCACATCCAAACTATACAAACAGCTTTTACAACTCAACACAAAGAACACAACCCAACTAAAAATAACTAAAAGATTTAAACAGACACTTCACTAAACAATATATACAAATGGACAAATAAGCACATGAAAAATGTTCAACATCATTAGGAAAATGCCATTAGGGAATTCCAAGCTGAAACCACAATGTGATACAACTACCTATCTACTTATGACAATATAAAAAATACTGAGACTACCAGGTGTTAGTGAGGAGGGACAGCAAAGCAAATTCCCATACATCCTGTCTTGGAATACAAAAGAGTACAGCCATTTCCAAACTGGAAAACAATTTGACAGTTCCCAATAAAGTTAAATATATGCTTACCATACGATCCAGTAATCTTACTATTTACCCTAGAGAAATGAAAAAACTGAGGTTCACACACACAAAAAGAACAGAAATGCTTCTAACAGCTCTACTCATAATTGCCAAAACAACTGGAACAACTCACCTGCCATCACAGGTGAACACACTGGTTTATTAATAATGATGGAATATTACTGAACAATAAAAAAGAACAAACAGTAGATATATGAAATAACTTAGACGTCTCTCACAGGCAACTGTACTGAGTAAAAGAAGCCAGTCTCTAGAGGTTATATATGATTCTAATTTTTTATAACACTACATTACTATTTTATAACATCATCAAAGAGACAAGCTAAAGTAATAGAGAACAAATCAGTGTTTTTCAGAGATTAGAGGTAGGGCAAAGATATGATTATAAAGATATAACCAAGGCACAATTACAGAGGCAGAAGAGAGATTCTGAGGTTGATGGAACTATCCTGTATCCCCATCATGGTGGCTGTTATATGAACCTGTGTATTTAGATCATAGAGCTATATGCCAAGAATAAATCAATTTTATTGCATAATAATTACAAAAACTAAAACAAAACACTCAAAAAGACTATGATGAATAAAAAAACCAAGTTCGCTCAGCACTATCTTCCCCCAAAGTAGATGTTTAATTAACATCTGTTGAATAAAACACTGTAAGTTGGCTATAGTTTCTGTTTCAATGTTAGTCTCATTTATACCCCAAAGCTTCAAAAATTTAAATAACTTTTTCTAGTGTCATTAACACTAGGTAAATGCCACATAAAGATGTCTAGCTTGTGAAAAAAATCATTAAAAATATCAAATAAAAGTCAGAAATCTAGATTTCCCAATGAATTATTTTAAACTTAAAAAAATTTATCATTAACGGATAACTTTGCCTTTATATCTTGTATGCTTATCTTCCTTATTTAAAAAAGGGCAGGATCCATGATGAAGTCATTACTCAAAGGCATGGTATATGAAACACATATTTGATAAATGTTTACAGAACTAACTACTCTTTACTAAACACGGAATGAACTGAATAGCTAACCCATTAATTTATCTCAAATACTAAATCTTTCTAAGATTTATCCTTTTGTTTCACTTAGCAAAACACTTGAAAATTTTTCTTCTTTCTGGCTCTAACCATGGTGTGTGCTCGCATCACTAACTGTCATTTCCACGCTGCTATAGCTAAGCGGACGATCTATCGGCGTTTGCCTATAGCTCCTGTGCAACCAACCAAACCTCTTAGGGTCCTGCCATATTACCCCCTATCCTGAAGTGTCACAGATCTGACTAGAATTCATTCATTCTGATCCATTAGCCAGGCAGGCTGGCTAAAATACACGTATGTGAAGGAATAAAAGTAACTTCATAAAAACAAACGAACGAACAAATAAAAACCCACTGATGTTGGTCTTGCTTTGCTCTAAACTGTATGAAGTAGAGTGTTCCTATGCTGAAAGGAATCGGTAATATAGATCAACTTTTCAGAAGTACCCAGCCTAAAAACTAAACACATTTTTTAAATTGCAAGGATGTTGTCTGCATATATTTACAGTACAGAGCAAGTATAATTATACTTCTTTTAAATTTCTATTTGTTAAATTATTATTTTAGAGCTCTCTACCTTATTTTTCAGGTATTATTTCTGAATATTAACATATTATCATCTCCAATGTACCTATGGGTTTAAGTCAAATTTTCAATTAAAAATATTGTATTTTACAGCTTCGATAAATTAAGCTGTGAAGTGTATTATAATGGTGCTAAAATATATTCATTTTTTTACAATTTACAATATATGCCTTGATGCCACATTACACCATCACTTGCAAATAAATCAAACTGCAATCCTCTTGTCAGCATCCAGTCAAAAATGTAGTAATTACCTATAATTACACTATCCAACCAGACAATGAAAAATAATTAACCTGATTGAAGCACTCACAGTAATTTTATTGTATTCAATCTATGACTAGAATCACAAACAACAAGTTCGCTTGTTTAAAATAATGAATTATTATGCACAGTTGCAGCTTTCTATATTTAAGCTCTAAGGACATTGTTGATATTCAACATACTGATTAATAAGGATTGCTATTTATTATGAACAAGTAAATAACAAAGGCAATTTTTGAAAAAAGTTTACATAGAAAATACTGGTCCTCAAACTTTCAAATTTTCATGAGCACCTCATCCATTGGCTTCCATTGGTCTCCTCAGCACCTGCAATTTATTGTTCAGTGCCTTCACATAACGGCTTTTGAACAAATCATTATAGGGACAGAAGTTTAAACCATAGAGCAGCACACTTTCCTATAAAATTACAGTAAGGGTCAATTATTATCAAGACGAATTTCATAACTTAGCACAGTAAACTATATCTGGATCATGTGAGCACATAATTACATAAGGCTCCTTGAAAATATCCATTTAAGCTAAAAGTGATGAAAGTCAATGAATTTGGCACTAGATTGGATTTAATTAGAAAACCTGTTTTGTTTCAACTTAACCTGAAATAAAATTGCCGTAAACAATCCTAACATGAATAAATTTAAAATAATATGACAATCTCATCTCAATATCATGATTAATATTTGCGTAAAATATTAGAATTGGGAAAACCTCACAAAAGGACATTTTCTAAACATAGGTGAGCACAGAGACAGGCTTATATCTGTCAATCATAAGAGAGGTACATGATTATTAAGTTTACCTAGACAGAAATGTCCTTTCAATACTCATTAAAACCATGTTTTTATAATATAGGTATCCAAAGTTAGCTCCTTTCCCCAGAGCACAATATTAGTAATACAGAATTTTTAGTAAACTCTCAAAAAAATTACCTGCTTCTGTAGCCATCTTTCATGCCTTCGTTGTTTCCTTCTCAGATTTTTCAACTTGCCCCTTTCTCTTTTATTGAGCCTCTGATTAATGGCACCCAATGAGAAAGTGCCCGAGCGCAGGAAGTCCAGTGGAGAGAGGTGTTCTTCCTGGTCCGAGGCCTCTATCATGTTCCGACCAGCTGAGGGCAGGTCCATCAGGAAAGTCAGGTTGTTAGAACTAGCATGGTCAGTGTACACTGCGGAAGCTTCTAGACCACACTGAAATTCTCCTCCTCTTTGTGTCTGGGTCTCACGGGGAGTCACTGAAAATCTTTGCAGCAGCATATTAGGATCAAAATTGGATGAAATCTGAAAGGAACAGTTATTTTTACTAGATTCTAAAGGCAAGCCTGAAAGGTGAATAGGCTGTGTTTCATTTAGCCCGGGACAAGCAGCAGTCTTACTATGTATTTTATATAAAGTGGGTAATAATGTCAGTTTCTCACTGATGTTCAGATCCAAACTATGTGATTTCCTATGAAAAGCTCTTGTAGTGCATCTGCCCGTCACAAGCTGAGGAACAAAAAGCTGGTATTTTGGATCTGATGCTTTGAAGAGCAGTTTTTCATTCTTCATCTGAAAATATGTTGACCGTACCTCCAGGCAGAGTGCTTCTGTTAATCTTCCAGGGCCATTATTATTTTGGGCCATATTTAAAAGCCTGTGATTTCTGTTTTTGGAGGTGCCACCTGTCAGCAGAGTTTCCTTGTCACAACCTGACTGAACTCTAGGATGTGACAAGTATTTCAGCGATGGTCTCATTAGTCGGCCTGCCTGTGTTGGCTGATAATCGGTCCGGCTCTTAGAGAGATGTACAGCTGCAAGCTGGCCACAGGAACATTTTGGAGTGCTGACAAAATTAAAGCCCCCTAAACGGGCCCCACAGAAAGGGCAATTCAGTTTTCCAACTGTCCACTGGGCCTACAGGTAATAAAGGAAAATAAGACAATGCTTTCATTGTAAAGTAACCAAAGAGAATGTGAGTTGTTTTGTTTTGTGTTTTTTTTTTTTTAAGCCAACCACATGAAAGTTTTCTATGCCACAGAAAAGGCTAGCTTTCTGTTTTCTGATTAGTAGACAGACCAATAAATGGAAATAAGCCTTTTAATAAACAGAGATAAGCAACTCCAAAGTTCTAGAATGATAACATATTATACATTATGCCCATCTCAACAATACTCCTAAGAATTCTAAAAGACTCTCTCAAACAGTAGGTTGAATATGGATGCAGTGTGAATTAATGAAAAGAAAAATACACTATGGAACCAGGAAGCAAATCAGTCTACAGAGCTTAATTTGCAAGTAAAATCTCACAGAAAAGTGTCTGTTTTGATACACTTCTTGCATACCAAACACTGTGGGAGGGAACTTTACCCAACCAACAGAATAAAGCTCTTCCTGCCTTTTTACATACAACCAAAAGATATTGGTTGCGTACATCAGAGTACAGTTTCTATATTCAAATGGGAAATTAACAATAAACTAGCTAAAAATTAGTTTTTCAACAGAGGTAGTGGAACATCTGTAGCATCCTGATACATTTTGTAAAGTTCAGGACACTTAAAACCAGTGTATTGGCATGTTCCCAGGAAATCATTACAATGTGAAAATGAATGCAAGGGATACCTATCAGATGTTATTTTTTAACAACAACAAAGAAAGTCATTGGAGAATGGCAGCTATACTTTTCCAAAATCATATTACTTATAGTTTTCTAATACATAGGTGTTTTGAATTGCGAGAAAATAATGATACTATAATGTCAACAAAATGAGTTCCTGCTCTTATAATATTTCATCAAGGAGACTTAAAAATGTGGTAATTTGATTTTGATTGTACCACTGACGGTCATTACTTATCTAGTTTATTTTATATGTGTGTACATACACGAATGATGCAGGATATTTCATTCAGTCATTGGGCACTATTCTAGGTGTATCTAAAAGATACACTAATAAACCACAGAGAAAAACTTCTGACTTCATGGAACTTATATTCTAATAGGGGAGCTAGGCAATTAACAGGGTCAGTAAGCCATATGTGTATGTGGGAAAGTGTGTGTGTGTGTGTGTGTGCGTGCGCGCGCACGCAGTAATGTTTATATTTATACATGTCATATACACGTATGCATATTTACCAGTACTATATATTACTTATTGTGTGTGTGTGTGCATATGTAAAATATAAATAGGTATATAAAACAGAAAAGGGAGAAAGGAAGTGTGAAGAGTGGTAATAGTGGGGAAGGGCAATTGATAGCTTGCACAGGCAATGCCTCATTGTGATTAAGACATATGGAAATGAAGGAAGAGGGGATTAATTGTGGGAAGAGCAATCAAGGAAGGGAAGAGCAATCAAGGTACTTCGAAATACCAATTTCGAAGTCTGAGGGTGAAAAGTACCTATAACACTCCAGTAATAATGAAGCCAGTAAATGCAATCAAGTGTTACACACCCTTTCTTATCTCTTGAAAACATGTATTCAATAAAAAATAGCTCTAGAATGAGGATAAAAAAACTTGAAAGGATTACATTCCTAATTGTACTCAGAAACTAAGGAACTTACTTTTTGTATTAGGCAGTTTATCCATTCTGGAAGAGCTTCTATATCCATGTGCCACACATGACAAATATTTTGATCATCAGCTGAATCATGTCTATCCTGTTGTATAAAAATGCATGATATTAGTCATTACCAGGTTCTGGATTTATTTAACGAATTTCATGTTTGAGTAAAACACAAAAATATACATCTAGTTTTAGCTAGGAAGAAAATATACACTGCTCTCCTCTCCTCACTCCCTCCTTAAACCCACAAAGACAAAAAAAATTTTTTTTCAGGGAATAACCATTTGGGAATTAAAAAAAAAACATCAAATTAAATTTAAAATTTAGCAATAAGTCACTCAATAGAAAAATCTGGCACCCTATTCCTTTTTCCTGGGTGTAAGAAAAAACAGCGCCATTCATGACAACTTTCCTGGGCCTTTCATCTCTTATTCCATCTGTACTCTACTAATGACAGAATAAAGGAGTTGCTATATAATCTATCAAGATGCTCAAGAAAAGTACAAGAGGATGAGGGAGAAGAAGAATTGTGTAGGCAGCTGGAAAAGCCCCAACTAAATTTCAGCTGTGTTAGAACAAAAAATATTTCAAAGAGAGATACTTTTGGCTTTCTGAAATAGATATGTAAAAATAACTGTGATATATAGGTGAAGCGATACACGTATCAAAAAAATGCAGGACAGAGCAGCATGGAGATGTATGACTGTTTATGACCTTAGTGAACCTTAGGCCAATTATTTTACCTCTCTGGGTTTCAGTTTCTTCACCTGTAAAATACTTCTAGATAGTTGCTAAGGTCCCTTCTGAGTATACAGAATATTATATGATGACAAAAAAGAGTTGCTTGAGAATAACAGGGAAAAATAAGGCTTCTGCCCACGGACCCATTTCCAAGGTGAGATTTTACATAGATATAGTGTTTCCAAGTTGCACAATTCTTTTTAAATTTCCCAAGCAGTTACACAACTAGATACTATAATTGTATTAACAAAATAAACAAGGAAATTACTAAACATCCTTTCTAAGTTTGTATTCATAGTGACACGAATGAAAGAAGACTGAATGTCTTTAAGAACCTTTCAATGAATAATTTACATTGTGACTTGGAACCAAGATCACCCTCAATTTCTAGGTTTAATCTCCCAAGCTGGTTCCTCTGGGCCCTATATCACTTTTCTCTTCCATTCATACGTATTAAGATACTAAATGGTGGCCCCATATACAAGAAAAGTTTCAGTATGATGTATTTATATATCAGAAAGATCTATAAAGAAGCCATCTTAATCTACTTTCTGTCAGGCTCTTAAAAAATCATGAAGTAAATTAAAAGAGGAAAGGACAGGAGATATTGTTGTATGTTAGACCACATTTCACTATTTTGTACACCGTACACAATTGTATTTTATATGTATTTATTTATTTATAATGGAGAAAAAATACTCTTGTTAAAAGGTTTCAAAATTTTCTAATTCTAATGTTTTAAAAATCTACAACACAAGTAGAAAATACTTCACTGACCAATACAAAGTCTGTTGAAAAGGATTTATAGTGGGCCAAAGAGTTACTTTACAGTTCTATTAATGATGCCTGAACTTTAATTCTGGCTAACAAAATGCAACTTACCATGTCAACAGTGAGAATAATGAGAAATAGCCAGGCAGGCCCATGCCAAAATGAAGAACGTATTACTGAATGGAAACAAAGTGAGGAAGAGAGGAGGAGATACTACGACACACAAAGGTTTATTTTATTCTAGATTCTCATAAAACAGAAGATGGAAAAATTCAGGCAGAGCGAAGAAATTACTGGTTTCAAGGTGGTAAAGTGAGTGCATATTCCAGTTGATCCTCTCTCTCAAAACAAAAAACCAATATAAGACATTTACAAAAAGAACCCAACCGCTGAATTAGGAAATACAGATGGGGAGATTTCAATGAATCAGAAATTATGAGGAACCTGTGAAAGATTAGTGAAGAAATAAAAGCACAATGTATCTAAGTTCCAAGTACATAATAGATGAGAACAACACAAAGAATGGTCCATGTCAAACAGGTGAAAACCAGAAACAGAAAAGGTCCTGGGTAACTATCACGGGCGGTGAGTAAGTCTGTGTGTCTCCAGGCAAGAGGAGTACTTGGACAAGAGAAAAATGGGGCAACATTCAAGGGTAGCTAGAGATGCCTAAAAAAGATGGAAAGCATTTGCAGCAAGTTTAGAAGATGAGCTACTGAGGACCAATGTCTATTCTTGCTAAAAATAGTACTACAGCATATGAAGAAAGTGAACTAGATTTGTTTGTACTAATAACATGCATCGCTGCTATATACTCTTTGTTCTTTTAAAAAAAGGCAGGTGAAAGAAATAAATGCACTCTGAACTATGATATTAAAAGCATATATAACCTAAAATTAGATGAGCAGTATTATGGCTTTTCTATGGAAACAAACAAAAATGGATAGAAAAAGTCCCTAAAAGGCCATGTAGTAAGTTGCTAACATTGGTTAGATTTTTTTTTAATTTTTTTAAAACATTTATTTATTTTTGAGACAGAAAGAGAGGGGGAGGGTCAGAGAGAGGGAGACACAGAATCTGAAACAGGCTCCAGGCTCTGAGCTGTCAGCACAGAGCCCGACGCGGAGCTCGAACTCACAGACTGCGAGATCATGACCTGAGCTGAAGTCGGCTGCTTAACTAACAAAGCCACCCAGGTGCCCCAACATTGGTTGGATTTTAAGGAAGAAAGACCAAGGGTAGGAGTTACTAAAAGGAAACTTTAACTTTCTCATAATTGTTTTAATGGGAGAATATATTAAATTACACTTACATGATTACAATTTTATTTAAAAATTGGTTCAACTGAAAAGGAAATAAATTGATTATTTCTGATTCTGGCAATCCTAAAGTAAGTGGAATTAGATATGCTCTCAGCATTATAATAGATAATACTAGGGAAATATATTTTTAAAAAAATTGTATAAGACCTTGGACAAAATAAATGGCAGGACTGCAAACACTGAGAAGAGAAACATAAATGAGGGGAGCCTAAAAATCACCCTTGATTTCTGCCCTGGGGAAATTCTAGAATCTTGATGTAGGGAGGAGGAAGCCAAGAACATAGAAGAAGTCTTGCTGATAAAATGAAGATCTAAGTGTACAGAGGCTAAATAGCTAGAGTTTATAGACAATGTACTGGCAAGGAGAAGCCTACAAATAGAAAAAAATTCCAGAGAACTGTAGGGATTCCTTTAAATCTTTGGTTGAATACCAATATGAACACATGTTGGGTGAAATACCAGAGAACCAGATAAAGAAAATTTACCAAGGAAAAGGCATCTGCTAGTGAACTGTAAATTTAACTATTCACACAGGGACCCCAGCAAGCTGGGAAGATATTCATGTTCCAATTAGCCAGAGTAGCAAGATCTCAATGAACATCTTGGGTATTTAGTAGATTCTAAAGAGTCCTGTCATAAGAGCAGAGCTAAATTAGCCCTAGAATAAAGCCTATTAGAAATCAACCTACAAAAATTTAAAAATAGGCCTGCAAAGAACCAAAGTCAATCACTAGTAATTTATATGCCTGCTAAAAACCTCTTTAAAGGAAGATAATAATATTCAGACACCCAATATTAAAACTAAATGTCCAACTTACAAAAAAAAATTACTAGATACGTGCAAAGCAAAAATGACCCATAACGAACAGAAAAAAATCGAGCAACAGAAATAAACCCAGAAAAAAGTGGAAATGACTGCATAAGCAGATAAAGACATTAAACCAGCTATTATAAATATGTTCAAGCATTAAAAGTAAAACATGAATAAAACAAAAACAGAAAAGTCTTAAAGTAACAACAAACAAATGGTATATCTAGAGATAAAAATTCTATCCAAATTAAAAATGTAACACTGTGTGTCAACTATACTCAAATAAAAACTTAAAAGTAAATTTAAAAATTTTAATAATTTTTTAAAATAAAAAAAAAAAAGTGAGAATGAAGCCCTGTAGCTCTCAATCAGAGAGTAAAGTAAGTTTCTTTGACCAATGACTGAGTTTAGCTGTAGGTTTTTCACAGATGACTTTTATCAAGTTGAGAAATTTTCCTTCTTCATTTTCTGAGTTTCTATCATGAATGGGTATTGAGTTTTATCAAATAATTTTGCCACATGTATCAAAATGTTCATTTTTTTCTTCTCCATTCTATTGATACACTGAATAATATTGATTGACTTATGAATGCTAAACTAATTTTTATTACATAATGTGTAAATTTATTCCTAAATTGTTCATGTTTTTTGATGCTGCCATAACTGGTGTTTTACCAGTTGCTTACTGCAGTCTTCTGTGGCTAGTTTAAATAGAGTTGAATTACCATACTGACCTTATAGTCTACAAACATACTAAACTTACTCCTTGCTGGTTTTTTGTAAATTCCTTAGCATTTACTAAATATATGATAATCTATTACTAAATTGTACTAATGTTTTATCAAATATTTTTGAGACTATCTTCATAAGAGGTGTTGATGTGTGGATATCTTTTCTAATAGTATCTATTTTTTTCCTCTGTTCCCCTCTCTCTCTGCCCCTTCCCTGCTTCTCTCTCTCTCAAAAATAAATAAGAATGGGGAAAAAAAGAATACTTGTTTGTTTTTGGAGGGTACAGGTTTTCATCTCAAATTCATCTCCTTTAATTGATGTAGGTCTGTGCGTAAAGTCTATTTTCTCTTGATTCATTTAAATAATTTGTATCTCTTTCAAGTTTTATTCCATCTAGGTTATCAAATTTTTTCATAAAATTTTTCACTACATTGTTATTATTCTTTTAAGGTCAGTGCCTCTATAATGATGTCTCTCTTCTTCCCTAATATTAGTCATTTGTGTTTTATCTGTATTTTCTTGTTCACTCTAGTTAGTGACATATTAATTTCATTGTCTAAAAATATATCTTTTGATTTCATTCTATTTTCCTTTTTATTAACTTCTGACAGGTGTTAGTTTCTTCCTGTTGCTTACTTTTTTAAAAAATTTTTTTCAGGTTTTTTTCTTTTAAAGTTTATTTATTTTTGAGAGAGAGACAGAGTACAAGCAGGGGAGGAGCAAAGAGAGAGGGAGACACAGAATCCAAAGCAGGCTCCAGGCTCCAAGCTGTGAGCATGCAGCCCGAAGCGGGACTTGAACTCATGAACCACCAGATCACAACCTGAGCTGAAGTCAGATACTTAACTGACTGAGCCACCCAGACACTCCTCCTGTTGCTTACGTAAGATTTAATTTGCTCTTCTTGCTTTCTTACCAAGCTGGAAGCTTACATTATTGATTTTAGACCTTTCTTCAAATAGAAGTACTTACACTCTAAAGTTTCCTGTGACCGCTGCCTTATCTGCATCCTACAATATATGGCTTATGCATTTTCCTTTTCACTCAATTTCAAGTATTTTCTAATTTTTCTTGTGATTTCTTCTTTGACTTTAAGTTTTAAAGTATGTTTTTTAATGTGCAAATATTTGAGGATGTTTCAGATAACTTTCTGCTATTGTTTTCTGATTTAATTTCATTGTACCTCAGAGAACATATGTGGTATTACTTACTTTCTTTAAAATGTAAATAATGGTCCAACAAATGGTATATCTTCAAGAATACTACATTTGCACTTTAAACAAATACCTGTTCTGCTGTTGTTGGATATGTTTCATAAATGTCAGTTGTGTTGTCTAAATGTAATGTTTTCTTACTGAATTTCTGTCTTCTTATTCTATAGAATACGTAGAATATTCTTACTCTACAGAATATGAAGAATATTTGTTTATGAAACAAACCCCGAAATTTCCAATTATAATTATGGGTTTATACATTTACTCTTTAAATTCTGTCAGCTTTTGCTTCAAGTATTTTAAAGTTCTGATATTAGTTACATACATACTTCAAATTGTTATGCATTTCTGGTGTATTACTTCATAATTATGAAAATATCTCTTTATTTTTAATAGTATTTGTAATTTTGAAATCTACTTTGCCTGATATTAATATAGCAATTCCAGTTCTCCTTTGATTTATGTTGGGATGATAAAAATGTGTTATTATTTCATTTTATATTTCAGTGAATTTCTTATAAAAACATATAGTTTGAAATTTGTAATTGAAGCATGTATATCACTTGCATTTAATGTTAATACCAATATGTTCAAGTTTAAATTCAGTATCTTATTTCCTATTTGTCTCATGATCTCTCTTCTGTTTTTCTTCTTTTACTGTCTTTTACTGTTGGCTCTTTAGAGCTAATTATTTCTCCTCTCCTCCTCAGTGGTTGTTCTTTTGTTTACAATATGCATCTTTAATTTATCATAGTCTTCCTTTAGATTATAATATATGACAGTATGTGCAGATTGGAAACTTATGCAGTATACTTTGATTTTTTGCTTCCTATTCTTTGTATTATTGTTTTCACACATTTTATTTTTGCATTTATCAATTACACGATAAACTGCTAACATTCTGCTTTAACAACTGTCCTTTAAGGAAAATTAAAAGGATATGTACATTTACCAACACATTTACCGTTTCAAGATCACCCTATTCAGTTGTACTGATACAAATCCCATTTGATGACATTTTCCTAATACCTGAAGAACTTCCTCTAATAGTTCAAATTTACTGGTGATGGGTACTTTGAGGACATGTTTCTATGAAAAAGTTTTCATTTCACCTTCATTTGAAACATTTTATGTACTGTAAAATTACTCTGTAGTATACAGTCCCCTGGATTTTGTGAAACGCATAGGGTAGATTATACATAACTATGATCAAGATACAAAAACAGTTCCACTATCTTCCTCAAATTCTTTCATGCTGGCCCTTCATAGTCAATACTTTCCTCCCCACTTCCCAATCTGTTCTCCATTCCCATGATTTTATCATGCTGGCTCACCCTGTTCAAGTGGGATAGTCAGTTCAATAAACCTAAAACTTCCCCATCTTCCCCTGAATCCCAGTTCAGCTTCTCCACCTCCTCGACCAGACAGACGTGTATCTAACTCTTTGATGAAGGGGTATAGTTTCTGACACATATTCACAATATCAAGAACAGAGATAATGAAAGCGGCCTAGGTTTCTATTCATCTTCTAGGTTGCCAGCTTTTCCTTGCTATACCCTACTTCACATTTATCTTCCTTTCCTAGCTCTGTCAGTCTTAGCACTCACTATGTCCTGGTGTCTTAGGGGTTTAGCTATGTCAGTGCTCCTGTTCCTTCTAGTTACAGTTCTGGGCCTAGCATTTTTTATGCTTTCATTTCAGTATAGACAACACATAATGCTATACTAATTTCAGGTGTACAACACAGAGATTCAAAATGCATTATGCTATGCTACCAAAAGTGTAGCTACCATGTGTCACTGGTACGCTATTACAATATCATTGATTATATTCCTTATGTTGTACCTTTTTATCCCTGTGACTTATTCATTTCATAATTGGAAGCCTGTATCTTCCACTCCCCTTCACCCATTTTGCTGTCCCACTAACCCTTCCCTCTGGCAACCATTTGTTTGTTCTGTGTATTTATGGGTCTGATTCTGCCTTTTATTTATTCATTTTTTTAATTGCACATATGAGAGAAATCATATGGTATTAGGCTTTATCGGTCCGACTTATTTTATTTAGCATAATACCCTTTAGGTCCATTCATGCTTTGGCAAATGGCAAGATCTCATCAGTCACTTCAATAAATGGTGCTGGGAAAACTGGACACTACATGCAAAAGAATGAAACTTGACCACATTGTAACACCATACACAAAAATAAGCTCAAAATGGACGGAAGACCTAAATATGACACCCAAACCCCTAAAAATCCTAGAAAAGAACACAGGTAATAATTTGACATTGGCCACAGCAACTTTTTTCTACATGTGTCTACCAAGGTAAGGGAAACAAAGCAAAAAAACAAACAAACAAACAAACAAACAAAAAAACCTATTGAGACTGCATCAAAATAAAACTATTTTGCACAGTGAAGGAAACCATCAATGAAACCCAAAGGCAACCTACTGAATGGGAGAAGAGATTTTCAAATGGTATATCCAATAAGGAGCTAATATCAAAAATATATAAAAAAAAAACTTACATAACTCAACACCAAAAACCTCCAAAATGATCCAATTAAAAAATGGGCAGAGGACAAATGGACATTTTTCCAAAGAAGACACCCAGATGGCCAACAGACACATGAAAAGATGCTTGACATCTATCAATAATGCAAATCAAAACCACAATGAGATATCACCTTACACCTGTCAGAATGGCTAAAATCAGAAACTCAAGAAATAACAGGTGTTGACAAAGATGTTGCAGAAAAAAGAACTCTGGTGCACTGTTAGTGCACTGTGCACTAAATTGGCACAGCCACTATGAAAAACAGTATGGAGGTTCTTCAAAAAATTAAAAATAGAAATACCATATATTCAATAATTCCACTAACGGACATTTTCCCCTTCCCTCCCTCCAAAAACAATGAAAACACTAATCTGAGCAGACAGATGCACATTTATGTTTACTGCAGCCTTATTTACAATAGCCAAGATATGGAAGCCATCTAAGTGTTGAATGATAAACGACTGGATAAAGATGTGGTGTACATATACAATTCACTCTTTTCTATGCCACATTGTATTGATGTTCCAAGTTAGTGGAGTATGGCAAGAAAAAGAAAAGAGACACACAGATTAAAAATAAACAAAATAACAAAATACAACTTCACACACACTACGATGGCTAATAAAAAAAATATTAAAATAAAAAGTACATAAGCATAGGTGAGGACATGGAAAAATGGAACCCTCTAACATTTGCAGTGGGAATGTAAAATGGTGCAGCCACTGTGTAAATAATACTGTTTCTCAGTAAGTTAAACAGAATTACCAATTTACTTATCGAGTCTACTCCTGGGTGTATACCCACAATAATTGAAAATAGGTTTTTAAACAAAAACTTGTACACATATGTTCTTACCAGAACTAATAACAATAATCAAAAGGTGGACGCAACCCGTGTATCGATCAACTGATTAATGTATAAGCAAAATGAGGTATATCCATAAAATGAAATATTGTTCAGCTTCAAGAGAAATAAAATAGTTATACATGCTACTATGTGGATAAATCTTGATAACATAATGCTGGTAAAAGAAGCCAGACACAAAAAGCTACATAGTGTCTGATTCCATTTGCATGTAATATTCATATCTACAGACATAAATCAGATTAGTAGTTGCCTGGGCTTTGGGGGAAGGGGAAATGGAGAGTGACAGCTTAATGAGTATGGGCTTTCCTCTTGGGAGGATGAAAATGTTCTAGAATTAGACAGTGATGATGGATGCACAACATGGCAAACGTACTAAATATCCCTCGTGGTAAATTTTATGTTATGTATATTTTAGTACAATTTCTAAAAAAGAACATAGTAACTTTTTTATTCACAGTCAGTATACTATGAAAAATACTAAGGAATTCACCAAAAAAGCTGCCTAAAAATCTGCATAATTTCAGTATACAACATCAACATACAAATTTCTGTATATCACATTTCTGTATATTAACAACACATAAAAAGTGAAAATGTTTAAAGTATCACTTACAATAGCATAAAAAAACATGAACTACTTAATTATAAATTTGACACAACATAATTAAGACCTGTCCGCTGAAAACTACAAAATACTATACAAAGAAATTAAAGAAGACCTAATTAAACTAAGGAATATACCATGAAGGCTCAATGTTTTCAAGATCTCAATTCTTCCCAGATTAATCCACAGATTCACCACAATCGTACTCAAAATCCCAGAAGATTTATTTATTAAAATTGATGAATTACAAAATTTATGTGAAAATGAAAATTGACCTAAAACACCCCAACAAATTCTGCAACAGAAGAAGAAAGGTAAAGGCCATACACTATCTAATCTCACCAGTTATTAGATCAATGGAATGGAGTCCAAAAATAGACCTGTATACAGAGTCAATTAATTTTTAGTAAATATTTCAATGCAATGAGAAAAGATCTATTTTTCAATAATTGGTGATGGAACAACTGAGGTTAAAAGAAAACCAAAAAACCAAAACAAAAAACCTTGATGCTTACCATACACCACACACAAAAATAACTCAAAATGGATCAGAGTTCTAAAAAGTAAAAGCTGTAACTGTAAAGTGTCTAGAAGAAAACAGAGGAGAAAACCTGTGAAACCCTGTGATAGGAAAAGGATTCTGAGAACACAAAAACACAAACCATAGAGAAGAGGATATGATAAACTGGATTTCATCAAAATGAAAACAATCTACTGTTTGAAGGTGTCACTAAGAAAATGAAAACATAAACCTATACCTGACAAGAACTTTTTAGCCAGAATATGTATGTAAAAAAAACCTCTTACAACCAAGTAAGAAGAAAACATAATTAAAAAATAAATGAGTGCAGATTTTTTTTTCAATATATGAAATTTATTGTCAAATTGGTTTCCATACTAAATGAGTGCAGATTTTAACAGACACTTCACAGAGGGAGATATACTAGTGCTCAAAACCACATGAAAAAGGCAGAACATCATTAGCTCCTGGAAAAATGCAAATTCAAAGCACAATGATACCACTGCACATTTATTAAAAAAGCTAAAAAAGAACAAAAAGAGGAGGAGGATGAAGAAGAGGAGAAGGAAAAAAGGAACCAGCAATATCAGTACTGACAAAGAGCAAATGAAAATCTTATACATTGCCAGTGGGAATGGCAAATGGCAAAGTCATTTTAGAAAACCATTTGTCAGTTTCTTAAAAAGCTATGCCTACACTTACCACAAGACCTAGCAATTCCTAGCAATAATCAAGAAATATGAAAATATATGTCTATGTAAAGATTTGCATATAGATGTTCATAGCAACTTTATTATAGCTCAAAACTGCAAACCTCCTAAACGTCCCAAAACAACTATGGCATCCCTACAGTAAACAACTATAGGATCCATATAACAGAGAATATTCAGTAATAAAAAGAAATCAACTACTGATAGATGTGGTAACATAAATCAACCTCAAAAACTTATCCTGAGCATAAAAAAACTATATATGAAAGAATATACTTATATTCTCTCTCTAAATATATATACATATATATTTGTATATGTGTATATATGTGTACTTTCTACACATATAGCTTCCGTGTGTGTGTGTCTGTGTGTATAATATATATATATATATATATATTATATATAGTTTCTCTATACACATATAATTTCTATATATAGAAACTCTGGAAAAGACTGAATACTGTACACGTTGGCTACAGGTACATGAATACATATACATTTGTCAAAACTCATTCAAGTGTGCATTTAATTACATGTAAGTTACACCCAAATAAAACTGATTTTAAAAAAATATGAAAGTATCCTTAAGAAAAGTTATTAAGAAACACTTGTGAATCATACAATTTTGTTGGTAAGCTTCATAGGACATATACTACCCTAGTCCTCTCTGTATCTTCAGATAAAAAGACAGCCCCTGAAATAAAACACGCACTTACTAAATGCTTGAAGAACGAAAGAAAGCCTATTCTGTGCTCAATTTTTTAGAATTTTCACTGCAGTTATTACCTTTACCTTTCCGAGCCCTATAGTTTTTAAAGTATTTCCTTCAAACTACTGAAGACTGACACAAATGTGCAAAGATAGTGTGCCCATTTTCCCTTTCTGTATTCTTAAAGAAAATACATTTAAGAACCTGAATTCTTAACAATTTGATCATATATGAGCCAAGGCTCATCATAACAAATTTAAGCGGACTATACAAATCTCTTTATTAAAGAACTTTGGGAAACTATTTGGAAGTGACTCCATAAAAATAAGCAGTCTAGCTTTACCTAAATATTTTTGCCTTAGAAACAAAATGAAATTAAGGATGTCATTTTTGTAGAATATAATTAATCTCACAAACATCCATACTCAAACACATTAGCCCCTTACATTAGGAGCTGAGAGATCTTCAGAGTAGTCTAAATGCAATGAATTATTTAAAAAGCTGTTATCAAGAATACAAATTCGAATAGACAAAGTCATCTTTACTTTGTTATTAGATCCAGAACTACTTCTGACTTTTCAAGCTTCTGTCTATATATGAACTAAGTAAATAATTCTACATTGGTACAATAAACAGTAGGATATTAATGTCAAAGTAAGAAATGGCAATGAACCTATCAATATTTATTTCATGATTACTAGACCCAGTGTTGACCATAAAAAGGGAGTAAAAATTTATATGTAATATATAAATGCATATATATACATATATAAATATATAAATATATATATACATATATACATATATAAATAAATAAATAAATAAATATATATATATATATGAATGCATGCCAGGGACTATGCTAGGTACTTTAAATTTATTGTCTTGTTTGTTTATTTCATTGTGAGTATTCCATTAATTTAATCATAAAGTGATTATGATATTTAATCCCCTAAGATTGACCACGATAACTAAGAAACCACCATCGACTGAAAACTGTAGAGATGCTTTATGAATATTTTTGTGAGAATAAATTGGGAGTCATAATTCTAGGTAGGTAAAAGATATTTTAAAAGGTACTTATGTTTACTGGCTCACTAACATTTATACTGTGTTTACTATGCCCAGGCATTGTTTTAAGGATTTTTACTACTTTACAGATAAGGAAATTGAGACAAGAGAAATTAAGTGACTTTATGTAACTTGTCCAAGGTCACATATTAAGTAGTAAAGCAAGGATTTCCATCAGGCAGGCAGGCTTCAATACTCCCGTCCTGAGTCACTAAGTTTTCATTGTTACTTCCTGCATGTAATAAATACTATTGTTTTCAGGGCAATCAACTTTCCGTTATCTTTAGCATATGTTTGTTTTAAGGTGATACTGCTTTTCCTGAGACTTAGAAAAAAACAAAACAAAAAAAACCTGACGCATAATTTATTTTTAAGTTAACCAAAAACCATTACACTAATTTATATAAGAGGAAAGGTAGATTTAGAAAAAATTCTAGTTTCTTCTGATATGGGACCCCCCAACCTGACCTTTATTTGAGAACTATTAGTATAAACCAAGCACACATTTTTCTCTAAATAGTTGAGTTAAACCACAGTTTCATACCAAGAGAAACAAAAGGAAAATTGGTTACAGCAACTGATACAGGTGAGAGGAATGTAAAGGCTGGATAAAGACTATATAGTGTTCTGTTTCCTCTTCAGAAAACTTAGAAAGGACCAAGAAAGCCAATGTAAACAAAGAAGCCTCAATTATAAATAATGAGACTGCCAACTACTTCACCTGTACTTATACACACAGTCCTAGAAAATATACATATTATTCATGATATTTACTTCCAATATAGACTTATCGGTAAAGTAGAACATATCATAAAATATTATGTTTAGTTTATAAATCTACAATCATCTAATTTTTTAATAATCATACAAGTTTATATGATAAGACAAGTTCTAATGAACGTGTTTTAAGACAAATGACAAAATGGAAGGATTCCAATTTCAGGAATTTAATGCCTTTCAAGTAATGGCATGAGATGTTATCTCCTAGAAAAAAAATCAAACTGAATATTAGAAAAACTGTATTACTAGGACTTAATAAAACCTTACTAGACAGTTTTCTCATGTCTCAAATTTATGCATGAGGAAAGAATGAAAAGTTAACAGCTAATTTCACTTAATGCTGTCAGAAAAATGTTGACAAAATATTTCATAAATGAAATAATTAGTTTCAAGCAGCAGGGGGAGCTAAGGCATTGTTAATTTGTGCTTTAAGGGTAGGGAATGTTTCTTGTTGCTGTATATACAGAGAACTTCATTTAATTTTAAAATTATAAATTTTATGTGTTATCTTTTTATCATTTAATGATCTTTACGATGCTAATCAAGCAGAACAGGTTAAATGTAAAAAGTTGACATAGACAATTTAATATTCCAAGATGTTTTGAAAAATGTTCAACATTTGGCATTTCCAATGTTAGCTGTAATATTCCCTCAGCTAATTTATTAAAAGTGAGCCAACTATACACTTAACTATTACTGCTATAAACACAAGGAAAAGACAGAGTAACAAACATGTCACTTACATTAACATTATTAACTGAATATTTAAAGTGTTAAAAAAGTAAAAGAACCAAATTCTATTACACTGCCCTTTGTTTCTTATTTGGACTCTGAGAAGATACTTCAGGGTGAAAAAAACATTTTAACTCAAAAGGTCGGAATGAATGAAAAAAAATATTAAAAGACTCACTTAAGGGCAGTCTCCCCACATCTGTTGTTGCCTAACTTTCTAAAAATTCACTCTTCACACAATAGCCAAAATGATCTTTTTAAAATTCAGTGGTCATATCACTTCTTTTCAGTAACTTTCCAGCTCTTACAATAAAAATCAAACTCCTTAATTTGGCTTACAAGACCATAAATGATCTAACTGGTAACTTGTTTTTCTTGCCTCAAATCTTGCCAAAACTTCCTCTTGCTCTCTCAACTCCAATCATGGAAATCTTCTAGTTTCATGGATACACCACATTCTCTCCAACATAGGTCTTTGAACATGCTGGTCTCAAAGTTTAGAATGTTCTACCTTCCTGTTACAAGCAGTTTCAATTCTGTCTACATACTGTTCTTATGGTTCCCAATACTTTTTCTTCTTGCCACTTACATGGCCAATAAATATTTATGATTGACCACTATCCTGAAAGCTTCACAAGGACAAGGCATCTCTCTCTTCTTGTTTGAATTTCCAGTGTCTATTACATGAACTATTTGTTGTGTCTTACTCGGTTTGAGTTGCCACAGCAAAATACCACACAGCTCATGTGGCCTAAACAGAAGACATTTATTCCTCACACTTCTGGCGGCTAGAAATCTGAGATCAAACTGGCAGGCAGCATGCTCAGATAGGAGTAAGAGCTCTCTTCTCAGCTTGTAGATGACTGCCTTCTAACTGTGGCCTCACATGGTGGACATAAAGAGACATCTCTCTCCTCTTCTTATAAGGCCACAGTCTTTTCAGGCTAGGGCCCCATCCTTAAGATCTCATTTAAATCCTAATTGTCTCCTGAAGACGTATCTCCAGATAGTCACACTGGGTAATAGAACTTCAAAATGAGCTTGTACAGAGGACTCCATGAAGTCTGTAGCATGTGGAAACTGAGTATGAAATATCTGCTGCCACTAAGGGAACATAAAAATATTTAAAATGTAATAAACAATATAAATATGATTTATTTCAATATGATAGCCATTGAAGGAAAGATATCCTAAGATTAATAAACTCAGAGGGAAAATGAGCAAAATATATAGCCAAAAAAAGGTGGAAGAGTTGTGTAATCCAATAATCAATTCAACACTCAGCGATTACATTATTGCCACCTTGGTGCTGGGACGGTGTTTTGTTTTTTGTTTTTTTTTTTTAATTTTTTTTTCAACGTTTATTTATTTTTGGGACAGAGAGAGACAGAGCATGAACGGGGGAGGGGCAGAGAGAGAGGGAGACACAGAATCGGAAACAGGCTCCAGGCTCTGAGCCATCAGCCCAGAGCCCGACGCGGGGCTCGAACTCACGGACCGGGAGATCGTGACCTGGCTGAAGTCGGACGCTTAACCGACTGTGCCACCCAGGCGCCCCGGGACGGTGTTTTAAAGCTGAAACACTTCACAGAATGTAGCTCAAAAAGAGTCAGACTTTTTCAGTTATAATGCTTTTAAGTGTTGGATTATTCCTCAGTCCCCATTTTCCTCAACTCACTAGAAGCTGGTACTTGTCGCCACAACTCTCTCAACTATAATGAATACTGACCAATGATCTCCTCTTTGCTAAAGCCAATGTACACTGTTCATTGTCATGCAGGGTCTCTACACATGACCAGTGTGTCTGCCACCTCTACACAAATCTTGGGGGCACCTTTTACAGACCAGCACCCTCTGGAATCGCGCAGTGTACAACCTGTACTTTGAAGCCAGTGTCTGTTCTTCGATATCTCCACCCAGTGCTATTAGCCAATCTCTCTTCCTAGAAAACATCCATCCTTTGAATTCTGTTAACACTATATCCTGATTTTCAGTCCTACCTTTCTTGCTACTCTATTTTTCTACTCTGTGAGCTTCATTTTTTCCATCCATCCTTTAAATACCCTTAGACCCTCTTCTTTCTTACTCCATTCACACTCAGCATAGTGAGCTCACCTAGGGTCATAGCTGCACTCTCCACTTGTATGCTAATGACTCCCAAATCCACATTTTTATGCAGTTGTTCTCCATCCCACATCCTCAGAATCAGTAGCCTCCTAGACATCTCTATTTGAATGTTCTATAGACCATATAAACTCAACATGTCCAAACTGTATCATCAAAGCTGGCTAAAAAACTAAAACTGAGGACACCATCCCTAGCCACTGGCAAAGACTTCACAAATGGAGGGCATTTCTGTCATTTTATTTTTAAGGTTTTAGGGTTTTTGTTATTTTGCTTTTGGTTCTTACTTATATTTCATGTGCTGCAGCCCTAAAGAGTAGGGTGGGAGCCCCTTTTCTCCATGTGGGCATTGCAGACTGCCTCCAAATTCCACTCTAAATTCCCTGGTGCATGCCTTCCTACGTGCTGGTGGCTGGAAAACTAACGTTCAAATGTCCCAGATTCCCTTAAAGCTCAAGTTCCACAAATACCTAGCTTCCACCAAGCTGATATACCCAATCACTATTAGGAAAGATACGTGATGACTGCATTTGTGCTTTATTTTGAAGGTATTTGACTATTCTGCAGCACAAGTTACTGTGATCCCAGTATCCAGTTTTTAGTTTTGTGGGGGCTGAGAGGCAGAGCGTAACCTCCATTTCCTGCATTGGATAGGGCTAAAGAAGTGTGGTTCTCAAGCCAAAAGCTATGGACTTTAGGTTCTGTCTCCCTAGATTCTTAATCTTCTAGGTTGTTCTGAAGGCCATTTCACATCTGTGTGGGGTGATGAAGACAGGAGATAGAATCTGAGGTTTGCTCAGGGTGAGGAGATTCTAAAGGGGAACGCCTACATAAAGTTGGGCTATAACCTCAGTTTAAGAGTGAACAAGCAATAAATCTGTTGCTCAGAGGAACACAGAAGAAAACTTGCTAATGTCAATGTGAAAGGAAAGGGAAAAAAAAAAATCTTCTCCTGAGGGCAGAAACAAAAAGTACAAAACATAAGGGAGATGATTAGTAAGTTCAACTACAGTATATTATGAATTTCTGTTCATGAAAAGATACCACCAAGAGTGAAATACAACTTCTACAAACTGGCAAAAGATATTTAGAATAAAAAAAGAGTATTTGTATTTAGAATACACATAGAACTTTCAAAAACCAAAGCAAAACCACCTAAAAACGGGCAGAAAAGAAGACATTTTACAGAAAAGACAAATGGTCTCGGAGATGACATGTTAAATGCTGGCAAGGATGTGGAGTGACAGCAATGCAAAACCATTGCTCATGGCACTGTCATCTGAAAAAAGTTTAGCACCTCCCAGTGAGGTTGGAATATGCACATACCCTAGGATGCTGTGACTTTATTCTTAGAAATACACTCATGCAAACTGGCAAAAGACATTTACAACAGAAAATATCTGTGTCAAGACATGTAGAAGAAAGCTCATAACAGCACTGTTTTAAAAACAAAACAAGATAAAACTCAAATTATCAAAGGTAGAATGAATTACACCAGAATACTGCATTACACAAAAGTGAACATAAGTGGTAGTTATACTGAACGTGATAATTTAAGTAAAATCAACAATTTCTGGAAGAACACCTACTTACAGTGTGATTTCATTTACAGAAATTAAAACAACACAACACTTCCAGAAATAAACACAATTTATTTTATACCCATGTTTTTAATTGTAGTTTAATAGGCAATAAAGATAATAGGTAACAAATTTAGCATTCCTTCAGCATAGCATCTGATAAAACTATGTTCAGATTCCAGTATTTTATTTTATAATTTACTTTAATTAAAACAGACCTTTTATTCACCTTCAATATTTTTATGAAATGTTTCCATTTAAAAATGTAAAGTGTTTCTATAATTTAAAGAAAGACTGAAAAAGAAGCTAATACCAATATACCCACTACCCAGTTTAGTAAAGACAAACACGATTACCACTTTAGAAGCCCCATCAGGACCCGTGATTACATACTCCTCCTTTCTCCAGACTTAACAATGATACTGACTTATTCCTAAGCCTAGTTTTTAATAGATGTTACATATGAAGGTGTTATTTTACATGCATATTAGATATTTTAATATATTTTATTATACATAAACAATGAATATATATTTTTATAAATATGTATTGAATATAAATTATTTTATATAAATATATGACAGTTTCAATAGTTTTATGTGTGTGTATATATATTTATATATACATATGTGTGTGTGTGTGTGTGTGTGTGTGTGTATATATATATATGTATACATATACATTTTATTTTAAATATAAAGCTACAGAGACGAACAACAGATCGGTAGTTGCCTGGGGCTGGGCATGGGTGCAGGCAAATAGGCCTGAGGAAACTTTCCGGGGTAATGGCAAGGTTTTAAAACTGTACTGTAGTTGGTGGTTGTCCAACACAAATATTTACTGAAAATCATTTAATCATATTCTTACAATGGGTGAACTTTATGGTTTACAAGCATGTGTGGGTGTAGTTTTTTCTCCTTCTGGGAAGCCTTCCATGACTAGCCCAGGCAGCAGTTTGTTCACATCTCTCTGTTACTGTACTTATCAAATCAGTCTACACCTTGACCTGTTTTGAACTAGAGTTTAAAGCTCCTAAAAAATAATAATAAAATGAAACAAAGCTCCTAGAGGACAAGAATATCGTTTGTATTCCGTACCAGTTTCTTCTACAACCCAACCCAATACATCCTAAAGTAGCACCTAGAATTTTCTCGCTCATTAAATAACTGTTAAAGGAATTAATGACTGGGAGTTCTGCAGGTAAATGGAAGTAGCAGCCACTCTATTGACAAAGTGTAAGACTGCATGATACCCTGAGGGAGGAGCCAAAGCAGCAAAGTGAGTGTGGAGTTTAGAGTACTCCCTTTGGACCCTCAATGTCAGGTCCAAGTGTAGCTGCACTGCTTAGAAAAAGTACAAACTGGAGCAAATTATTTAATTGTCTGTGCCTCAGTTTCCTTATCTATGAAATGGAAATTATCTTCCTCAAGACAATCTGTTCTTATAAACTATAAACAATAAATAATACAAAACATTTATAACAATGCCTGACCAAAAAACACAAAAAAGGTACTTGACATCAGTAATCAGTAAGGAAATGCAAAAATGCAAATTAAAATTATAATGATATACCAATATACATCTAGCAGAATGGCTAAAATTACAATCTGAAAATACCAAGTGTTGACAAAGATGTAGAACTGGAATTGTCATCATTGTTGTTGGAAATTAATATTCACCCTAGAAAACTAGTAGCAGTTTCTGAAAAAAAAATATTAAAACATACCCACTCTAATGATTCAGGAAGGAATACTGACCAATGAAGTTTGGGAAGATGCAGCCTGGAACATGAGTGAAGGGAGATGTAACTAACTTTTCAGCAGAACCCTGGAAAGCTCCCTAATTTAGATTCTGAATGATGAAAAAAAGCAGGCATGAGAAAGACTAGTTACTGCCTTTCAGGATTACAGTTGAGATCTGTAAGCCTGTAAAGTAAATTAATATTTGTAATGCATTTGGAAACAATACCTGACATAGCATGTTATACTAGTGTTTGCTAAATAGATTTTAAAAACATACCTAATCTGTGCCCCCCAGAATTCATTCCTACATATACACCAGAAAATACATCAAACACAAGCACAGAAAGTTTTTTACAAAAATCTGACAGTTTTATTCATAACCCAAAACTAAAAATTCAAATGCCCATTCACAGAAAAAAATAATAAATTGTGGTATATTCATCAATAGCATATACTCAGTAAAAAACAATAACAACAAACTACAAACACAAAACACGAATGAATGTCTAAAACATTATGCCGAACAAAATAAGTCAGGTACAAAAGAATACATACTGTCTGATTCTATGTGAATGAATCAAGGTTAAGAACAAGCAAAACTATCTATGGTGATAAACATCAAAATAGTAATTGTACTGTGAGAAGGAGAGGAGAGAATTGGCTGGAAAAGGGCAAGAGAACTTTCTGGAATGATGGAAATGTAGACCTTGATCTGATTCATGGCAGGACTGAAAAAATTTATGAAGCTGCATACTTAATTTTTTTTACTCTAGGTAAATTATACCCAACAGAATACTCTTGGCATGACCAGTTTTTCTTTCCCAATTAAAATGCTTTGTCAGTTTTTAAAAAGGATCTGTTATGTAGTTAAGTATGTAAACCAAAATGGTCTACTATTATCAGTTCCAGTTGGCTAATTTGTTAGACTTATGAGGAAATAATCATAATCACACATGGCTGAGGCAAAAAAAAAAAAAAAAAAAAAAAAAGAAGAAGAAAGAAAGAAAAAAGAAAACAAACTAACAAAAACCAAAACCTGAGTATCTCTTGAAGAAGGAGAAGTGAATAATGACAGGTGATTACAGCCACTCTCTTTGTTGAAAGGAGAACTTCCTATAAAGTCTATGGATTATGATCTAGTTTGCACTTCTTTCATAATGCTCTTAGAGAAGTCTAGGGCTTTTAGTTTTGTTGCTTAAAAAGCCTTTATTTTTGCCAGGACGACCAGTTAAATGCTTTTAAATATTATTCAGGTTTTCCTACTGACTCTGAATTATACATGAACTTCCTAGGCCCATACTGAATATTAAATACATACACACACGGATACACACACACACGTGTGTGTATGTGTGTGTATGCGTGTGTGTATGTGTGTACATATATATACACTATATACACAGTTATATATATATAAAACTTATTTTATTTTATATACACACTATATATATACACACACAATAAAATAAGTTTTCCATTTCTCACTAGGATCTTGAATTTAATTTTGTGTTGATGACTAATGTTCATTCATAGTGGGAATAAGAAAAACACTGACTATTATCTTCAACTTACATCTAGATACTGCACTTAAAATTTTAAGGGCATGTTAATGTCAGCAGCTAAAAATAAAATTAATTTTAACTGTGGAAGATGGGAAGCCTTCTGAATAGCACTTTGAAAATGTTTTCAGTGGTGAGGTAAAAGAACATAAAAGAAGTTAAGCCAGGTGTTAAGGGATAGGTGTGCACCTGTGGGCGTGCTCACGGCATTTGTATACTAGGAAATAGTTTGAAGTTTGGAGTACTCACCGTAATCACTTGATTCTCAAGATATCTCATTAAACAACCAGAACTTGCTATACATTTTCTACATTTCCAACAACGAAGAATACTTATGTCTTCTTGATTGTGATTTTTAGTTATCAATTCTTCATTTCTTTTCATCTGTGGGAAAATGAATGCATTTTTTCAATGCTGAACTGTGTCAGAATAAACTTGAGTTTCTAAACCCTTACCACCACATCAGCTACATGTGGAGCAGAAGAAAAATAATTCTTATTTACTGAGGTACCTACTACCAGGTCTTGGGCTAGGGACACTCTATAAACTATGTCCTGGATTGAAAATTCAATTATGATGATGATGAATTTTGTTAGTGACTACCAGCTTATTTTATTTTTGCAGAACATTTTATGTCTTTTTCTTTCCATCTTTCTCTCACTAAAAGTCATAAAAAGCAACTGCTAAAGGATCAATTAAATAAGTTACTGCAGTGGCCTTAGAAGAGCCATAACAAAGAACTACAAATATTCTTCTAAATAGGAAGTTTAAATAACCACAGCATTAAATTTTAAACATAATAGAATTTGAGTTGTAGTTAATTATATGGTAATAGTAAGTACTTTCTTTAAATTGATGGTAAAAATTCTTTATCCTAAATGCAGTAATTTCTCTTAAATATTGTACTCAGTGGAACAGTTATTATACTACATCTTGTGGTATATGTAGTCAAACAAAAAAACTTGGAGAATCACCCTAACCAACTTTGTAGTCTTATTTTTATACCTGAGATTTTATGTAAATACTGTAAATTAGAGCAATTTGGCAGAACAATTTCACACTAATAATTCCAAAATATGTGCAGTATAATTAATAACGGGCCTGGTAACTATTCGTTAGAAAGAAAGGAAATGTTATTTATTAAGGTATCCACAAGGGACTGACTAGTTCCCTGGCCACATTTCCTCATTTGTTAGCTCTTTCATTTTTCATTCATTCTTCAACATTTCCTGACAGCTAACCAAATGCCACACAAACTCTGGGGACAAGAAGTTGAGTAAAACTTATTTTCTGTCACAAATGTACTCACTGGGTAGAAAACTGATCAAAGTAACGAACAGTTTTCTACTATAGCTCATTATAATCACTTGGGAAACTTTAAAAAATGATGCCTACGCCCCAGTCATAGAAATTTTGACTTATTAGGACATGGGGAGGGAGTTAGGAGTGGGTAAAGTTCCCCAAGGGATCCTACAGTCAGGGTGGTCCTATGGTCAGGGTGATCCTATGGTCAGATCCTATGGTCAGGGTGAAGATAGACACGTATTATACAAACAATTAGCTAAACTGCAAGACTTAAGGACTATAAAAGAGAGAATTCTGATACACTTTCACCAAACTGAAAGGATTTAAGGAACTGCCTGGGAGGGCACAGCATGACCCTCTTACAGCCAATCTAGCTCCTCCAACCTTCAGGTAGCTAGATCCAGTTCTGTCTCCACCAACAACCGCACAGACCATCTTAGTCCAGTTGACTACTCTAGGTCCTCAACAATCTTAAGAATACAGTATTTGCAAATGTCTCATCTCCTCCTGCCTTTTCCGTTGTTGAAACCCTCTCCTTTACTTCTTTGGCACTCCTTTCTTCACTCTAGATCCTTCTCAGTGTCTTAAATCCTCATCTCCCTTTTTAAACACCAGTGGTTCTCAGCCAGGAGTGGAGACAGCAGGGAGGGGCCCTATCAGAATCAACGATGGAGAAACTCCCTATCTATGTTCCTCCTCTCCTTGAGATGCACATGCCTCCCTATTTTTCCACCCTTTTCTCCAAGTGTCAAGATGTTCCATGCTTTCTTGGGGTGCAAGTATGCAGTTAGAAAAAACCCTGTAGGTGAGTCTAATAAGTCTTTGTTGAGAATTACTGAAAATTACAGTGTCACAACTCTTCCATCTATGATTTATAAATCTATATATCTAATGTTTATCTTATTCCAAAGCTCTAGAGCAGTAACTTCAATTTCCAGATGTCAACTGCACATCTCTGTATGAATCTCTCTCACGGCCTTTGTAGTGACTGTTTGTTGTCTAGGTCTGCGCTACCCTATACGGTAGCCACTAATCAGGTGTATTACTGAGCACTTCAAATATGGCTAATTTCAACTGAGATGTGAAGTACAAAGTACACACTGGATTTGGAATACTTTGAAGGAAAAAAAAGCTAACACCAATCATTAAATACCAATCATTTTAGATTAATTTCATGTTTGTAACAATTCATTTCACTTGTTTCTTTTTACTTTGATTTGGCTACCAGAATTTTTAAATTGCATGTATGCCTTCTGTCATGCTACAGTTAGATGACACTCGTCCAGACCTCCTCCTTGCAGGTGTTTGCATCATGTTCTCATCACAAGGAGCACCTGGGGGTGTTATTTAAATGTAGGTCACAGGGCCACATTCCCAGAGAATGTGGGTAGAAAACTGTTTCTATGGTAGGAATTGGTATATTTAAAAAGAACACTAGGTTATTGTTAGAGTGACCCAAAGGCCACAGTTTGAGAGACACCAACCCACAGAATGCAGTCAAAGCTCCCTATTGTGTCAAAAAAAGGCCCTTTAGGTAGCACAAGGGATCTCTGTGGGGGAAGTGCTCTCAATCTGACTGCAATGGTGCTCACATGAATCTATACACGCAATAAAAGTGCACAGAACTAAATACACACAACAGAGTGCATGTAACTGGTGAGATGTCAATTAAGTAAATGGTGTGAAGGATATTCAGGATCTCTCCGTGAATCTATAATTAACAATTCACACTTGAATCTACAACTATCACAGAGTAAAAAGTTAAAACAATGTTTACCACATACAGTAAAAAGTCCAAATTTTAAAACTTCATAGTATTTTTACCAATTCAGTGTCCTAACATATTTGTATAATCCTCTATAATGCCTTTTCTCTATATTTTTGCATACTTTTTGATGCCTCTTCATATGACTAAGACTATTTTCTTCAAGGAGAATAGGAATATCATTTAGTTTTTCCTCTTCAAAACAAAAAACAAAGCCTTTTACACCCTTTAAAATCGGACTCAAAGATGTTTGTCAAGCTTGGTATCCCCTCCATGAATACTCCACATCAACACTAATGCTTATCTTTGTGCAGTTCCCCCAAATTACTTTTTATGCTTTCATACTTGGAAATTTGCTGTTCTCTCTTCTGTAATGTCATTTCTCTTACCGCTGACTTTACATTAAGAAATGCTTTTCACCCTTTAAGGCTGAGCTCAAAGCGTTCTTTTACAGAAGCGCCCCCAGGAAAATACAACCATTCCCTCTTCCATGTTCCCAATGTACTTTGCACACACCTCTACAGCAGCACTAGTCACGCTGCATTACACTTACCTCTGTGTATGTGTGTCCTATCAACTTACTCCTAAAGAGCACAGTATTCTTTGCAACTCCATATTCTTACAATCAAACATGGTACCTGGTACCAAAAAAGACACCCAACAAACATTTGCTGAAATCAGATGAACAAGATCTGGGAGACAGCTCAGCTTACAAATTGTCTTTTTCCAATACCAAGTGTTAAATATGTCTAGACAACTATTAGTGGGGCAGAGTGGACAGAAATCCTTTTGCCAGTGATGTGAGGAGCCCAAGACATAAAGCTATGTTTACACGTACCTAAGCTTAAAAGGAGAAGCGGAAGCTACCCAACAGTGATGTATTTCTAAGAGAGCTGAGGTGGCTTCGGTCAAAGAATCTATGCTCAAGGAAACAGCCAAATACGGTAAATGAACTTATTACCAAAATGGTCATCTCTGAATAAATCTGAACACACCAGAGTTATTGGCTGCTAACTCAAACTCATCCTCACCTCAGCACCCTTCATACTAGTAATGGTAATAGGAAGAGGGGAATGTAGAAGTAAACTACCGGAAACTGTTTTCTGAACTCTGTGATACACTCGAGTCTAAATTTGGGGTAGCACACACCTAACACCACATGGCTTTAACACTGTGAGGACTTGGAGGTAACGACTAGAGAGTACTATCGAAACAAAGAGAAAAGCAACAGAGACAGGTGATCTTGGGAAATGGTCCAACACAAAAATGAACTCATTGCTGAGTACATAGGGGCCATCTCAGAATGCTCAGAAATACATGCAGGGACTGTGCAGAGGGGCTGGGTTCTGAGTCAACAGATGCGGATAACAATGTGTAGAATCCTGGTATTAACTGTTCATAGAATTGCCATGCAACTTACAAGTGGGTAAGGCCTAAGGAATTCAGGTAGAGTAGTCTTTGGCTGCTTTTCTCACAAATCCTATTCCTCATCTCTTATTCTGGTTCTGATCAGATCAGATATATACATTTTTCTAACATGGAGTGCTCTCCTTGGACCCTAGTTCTTCCTACCTGTCACAGTCTTGGTCATGTTGACCTCATCTCCTGTCCCACACTTGTCTCTTGGACCAAGCTAGCTCATAATACCTACTTAATCTCCACAATGCCTGTTCATAGGTTTCCCTTTGCCGTACTTCATTATCCATCCTGATACTCTTGACACTTTGTGGCATTTCCTCAATGCACTGGGGATTTGGGAAATAAAGGTTTCCTGAGTTATGCATATCTCTCAAATATCAACACATTTCATTACAGAATTTCAAAAAGGCCATGTGTGTTAATATCACCATCAACATCAGCAAAAAAGTTATTTAATTATGGCACCGTAGTCAAGCTCACAGTGTTGGATACAACTTTTCCAAAGCACTAATTTTTGTTTAAAGTTAAAATTCGATCACTTGCAACAAATACTACAAGATACCCGAGTGGGAACAACTACATTCTGTCAGTCATTCAAGGAAACACGGTGTAGTAGGGAAAGGTGTACAGAGCAGCTCTCAACTAAAACATGTGAAAGGGCTTCTCCTCTGGACTGCCATCAGCTTTCAGTGTACTGCAGAAATGCTTTATGCATTCTTTATTTTTTTATTCATGCAGAATATTTAAAGAGTATGGATTTCAGAGGAAAGATTTAATAAAATCAATAATATGTACTGCTTCAATCAACAGTTTTTTAACAGCATGTGAGGGCAGTGAAGAATAAAATGAGTACTAGCACAGTTTGTCACCAATGCCTTGATTCTACTAAGGGATCAGCAGTTATACTCACTACTGCTTTTGCATTATTAATGAACATGTTAACACATTTAAAAAAGGTAAATAAGGGGCACGTGGGTGCCTCAGTCAGTTGAGCATCTGGCTCTTGATTTCGGCTAGGGTTGTGGGATCCAGCCTTGCATTGGGCTCTGTGCTGAGCAGCATGGAGCCTGCTTAAAATTCTCTCTCTCCCTCTGGCCCTCTCCTCAACTAGCACACTCTAAAAAATTGTAAATTAAAAAGTCAAATGATATCTTAATATTACCAAGAAAACAGTTTGACCTGATTTTCTCAAAGGTCTTAGAGACATAAGGGACTGTGGACCACGTTCTGAGAATTGTTACTTTATGCAAAACAGTGATCCCCAAAACGTTGCCTATGAAAGTCTTATTTTTCACCATATCCTTTAAAATATTTAAGAAGTATTTATGAGTCCCTATGCAGAAACATATTTATAATTAATTAAGTTGAAATTTTCTCTAAAGCTAACAACTGAATTATAACCTCCATAAAGAAGTTTCATTCCCTCGTCTACCTTTGCAACTTTTTAATGGTTAAATATCAGCATTTTGCACAGGACTAATTCCACACTCCTGGGTCTCTAAGGTTTGCTCACCTTCTTTGTTACTCATGAATTTAAACTGGACATGTATCAATTTTGAAAATTAACCTAAAATTAGAAAACATGAATAAACCACAACTTCAAAAATTAAAATAGAACTCAAAATATCTCCTCCAAAACCGATATAAAAAAGGGAGGGAGGTCCATACAAAAATGATCTAGTTGGAAAATTATCCAAAACTTTCAGAAATGGGTAATCTTTGTAACTTACATGACTTTATAACTATGTAACTTATATAAAAGGAAGATTAGCTTCAAAAAAATAATATAACCTTGACATACCAAGGATACATAAGGATATCCTTACATCTGTAAGAATACATAAACCAGACAAGGCGAGTATAGAAAAATATATACCAATTTATTTATGAACATAAATGCTAAAATCCTAAATAAAATATTAGCCAACAGAATCCATCAATTAAAAGAAAAAAAAAAACATTTTGACCAAACAGGATTATTTTCAGAGATTCAAAGAAGGTACAAAATGGGAAAAAAAAATCTATCCAATATATTCAACAAACTAAAGGATTTTAAGAAAAAAAAAAAAAAACACATGACCATTTTAAAAGATGCAAAATAAAAACTTCTGGTGAAATTCAATACTTAGTCATAATTAAAACATGAAAATCCTCTGCATCATAGAAGAAAATTTCCTCAACCTGGCAAAACGAAGAGTTTACTGAAATCTTTAGCAGTTTAATACTTGATCATGAAACTTTAAAAGCACTCCCTGAAAATCAGGGAAAAAAGACAACGATACTCATATTCGCCACACTATTCAACTGTGTAGCAGAACTACTAGCAAACACAATAAAAGGAAAGTAAATTAAAGGTTCAAGGATTGAAAGGAATAAGTTAAAAGGAAACTAAGTTCCTGTTATAACACATGGCATCATTTTTCTTCTTTGGGGCTGAAGATGTTTCCACCTTCTTAGAACTATATAAATCACACTGGTTAGCAGGTTTGTTCCTTGATAACTGAGGAGAAAACACGTATAAACAATACTTCTGTCATGCATACACATGCACGTTTCTTTGTTCCATTACCACATTGTTCATTCTCTTGATTTTCATCTCAACTGCACCACTTTCATTTACTTGGTACCATATTTAAATTTTTCACGTATTCGTATATATATATGCAGTCTAAATGTTTAAATTCAACTTTTAGATTTATATTCAATACTTCCAGTATTACTAATGAGCAGAAAGACACCTCCCCCACCCCATGAGAACATTTCTCACCAGTTTATATGGTCAGAATAAGATCCTGGAAAATATTTTCCCACACTGTTTTCCTTATTCAAAGAGTGTGCTGCTCAAAGAAATCTGCTGGGACACAATGCAAAATTAAAAACTAAGGTGATGCAGGACTAGTAATATAGTAATTCTAATGCAATATTAGTTTCCCAGTGTGGAGATTCATTGCTATACACTTGTGATCCATTTACTTTTCATATTCATACTGTATCATATTTCAATATAGGAACTACTTTAAAAACTTGCAGTGACTTCAAAGTCAGTCCTTGCTTCTGTTCCCACCACCATATGACCCCATGCTTGCCTCTGATTGAAAACAGTAGATAAATAATGCTCAATATGGTGCCATGTCTACAGTGGCAACTTTCATCATCTAGTCCTGGATGGATACAAGGCCAGTTTTTATGACAGGTGGAAGTCAGGGAATTCCAATGGGACAAGGAGTCAGAGATGCATATTCCTACCTCTGCCTAGAGAGCGGTTACTTACCTATCACCAAGGAAAAATGGGAGAAAACAGGGGAATATGTAGCAATGTGCCCCTGGGGCTTGCTCATTAGAATACTGATGTGTCAAAAATCAGTTTATAAGGGAGCGGATAAAGAGTTCTGATCCCTTTCACCACCAAAGAATAGTTTAAATGCTAAAGGAGCCTTTTGTAATCCAAATCATGAACAATTGGGAATGGGTCAAGACAGAAAAAACTAATGCAAAGAACTCTCACACAGGGACAACTTTCAAGTTCAACACATCAGTCAGACAACAACATCAATAAAAACATTTTTGTATTTCATTAGAAAAGAATTCTAACTTTTCTATCAGAACAGTAAAGAAAGACAATTGTAAATTAGTGATTTCAAGCAATTTCATCATCTTTTTATATTATCATCTAATATTTGGGCAGAGAGAGGGAGGGATAAGTAGGTGGTACACAGGAGGATTTGAGGGCAGTGAAACCATGGTGTAGGATGCTGTAACAGAGGATACAAGGTACTATTTTTGTCTAAAACCTATAGAAATATATACAACACAAAGAGTGAACCCCAATGTAAACAACAGACTTTAGCTAAAAATAATACATCAAGGGGCACCTGGGTGGCTCAGTCAGTTGAGCATCTAACTTGATTTCAGCTCAGGTCATGATCCCAAGGTCATGGGATCAAGCACAGTGTGCAGCCTACTTGAGATTTTCTCTCTCTCACCTGTCCCCCACCCTCCCTGCCGCTCTCTCCTGCTAGTGCTCACTCTCTTAAAAAAAAGTACATAATTATTTTGATGTAACATAGCACTATTTACTCAGAGTTATTATTCATTAACAAAGTAGGATTCATTTACTTCCTTGGTAGTTATGCAATTCAAAATAGCTTTTCCTCTGAAACTTGATATCAACATTGGTTTTCTAAATATAGGAAAAATTTCTACCTTGTCAATATGTTACCTGTTACTTGGGATGCCATAACAGAAGACCATAGACTAGGTGGCTTAAACAATACAAATTTCTTTTCTCGCAGTTCTGGAGACCAGAAATCCAGTATCAGGGTGCCAGGAATTTGGGTGTCTCTTTCTAGCTTCCAGACAGCTGCTTTATCCTCACATGACCTTTCTTCCGTGCATGTACTTTTCTGGTGCCTCTTCCCATTCTTATAAGGATAACAGTCCTATAGGATTAGGGACTTACCCTTATGACCTCATTTAAGCATAATGACATCTTTAAAGGCCATATCTCCAAATACCATCATACTGGGGTTAGGACTTAAACACATGGAATTGGTGGGGGCGGATGGGAGACAGAGCTCAGTCCTTAACATTTCTTCCTCTGGCCCCCCAAATTACATGTCCTTTCAGATGCAGAATACATCCACCCTATCCTAATAGCCCCCAAATCTTAACCCATTCACAAATCAGCTCTAATTCCCAACTAGCATCTAAATCAAGTATGGGTGACCCTTTAATTATTCCTGAGGCAAAATTTCTCTATAGCTGTGAACCTGTGAAATCGGAGAAATTGTGTGCTTCTAAAATAAAATGGTGGGAAAGGCTGAGGACAGACACGGTTCTATGCATGAAATACAAAATGTCTTTTTTATTGTCTGATGTGTTAAACTTAAAAAAAATCAATATAAAGAGAAATCTTACAGAAAAGGAGAGAGAGGTCCCAAGCAAGTCCAAACCTAGCAAGTCAAATTTCATTAGATATTAAGACTCAATAATAATTTCCTTGGTCTAAAAGTCATCTGTTAGTGAATAAGGAAGAAATACCAAAGAGTAAAATGGACAAAGAATTTAGAGGTCCCTTATTGATTATTATCTATGAATTTCTTAAAAATTAGAACCAAAGGAGGTGAAATTGATAAAAATATGGAATGAGTAATGCATACCAAATTAGAAACTAAAACACTACACTATTTTAGCCAATTTAGACCATCTCAGAGCAAATAAAAAAAAAGTTAGAAATATTGAGAAAAATCTAATCAAACCACACTAGAGTAAGAGGTGATATTAACCTCAATACTCAATACCATGTTAACTCAGTATCATGTTGCTATCATGTTACCTAAATGAGGAAGCATCTATACCTCCTATATCTGCTGAAGATTGGCTCAGAAGCAGTAGGTCTACATATAAATATGCCCATGGGAGCATATTTGATGCTGATGAGATAGGATATTGGTTTTTTAGATAATGACTACAAAAATCAGAAAGAAAATATTCCATTACTGATTGAGAAATACACTCGCCATACCCTATGGGGGCTTAAATTACAAATGTGTATAAGATTTTCTGGCTTAAAAGCATCATGGTCTATTTTTAGACAGTAGACTAAGGCATAACTCATCATCTAAAAGTTGTATACTGGAATTCTGTCTCCATGAAATGAGAACATTTTATATAGTTTTATGTAACTATATATACAATGTATACGCATATATACGCGTGTGTATATACATATATATAGTATATTTTGATATATATTTCACGAAATGAGAATATATGTATTTTATAATATTAAAAAAAATAGAATGTTCTTAACGAAAGAGAAATCTCATTTTTACATAGGACACAGTTACCCTGGAAGTAATCCACCAATGTTCCAAAGTGGGCTTTGGAACCATGACTGTTCACATGAGTACAACATTATATGTAATAACTCTAAGGAGAGTCAGCGGCACAGATGTTACTTCGTAAACTGAGGCCATGCCACTTCCCCTTGCTGATAGTGAATCTTAATGTGTTGTGAACACAGAAGAAGAAAATGTGCCAAACCCAAGTAGGCCAAAGAAAAGAAGTACTAATAAATACTGCAATCAATTGTCAATGAAAAGTTGCAAAAATATAAATGAGTTTTTAAACTAACAGTCATTACAATTGTTTGTGACCTACGTAAGAACACAAACAGGACCCAAAAAGTAATCTTAAGTTAAGCAGAAATTAAAAAGGGGTCTTACAGATATGACCAGATTCCAGTGGAATGTACATGCCTTCTGTGGCTCAATAGATGTCTCTAGAACACATATAATTTAGTGAAAGCTGGCTTACAATTCAAGATTCCTTTTTCAGGGGCTCCTGGGTGGCTCAGTCGGTTAGGCGGCCGACTTCGGCTCAGGTCATGATTTCGCAGTCCATGAGTTCAAGCCCCGCGTCGGGCTCTGTGCTGACAGCTCAGAGCCTGGAGCCTGTTTCAGATTTTGTGTCTCCCTCTCTCTGACCCTCCCCTGTTCATGCTCTGTCTCTCTCTGTCTCAAAGATAAATAAATGTTAAAAAATTAAAAAAAAAAAGATTCCTTTTCCATTAGTTTTCAGAATTTCTCAACGGTATGTATGAGATGCTTTATGAAAACAAGTAAGAGACTGAATCGGGTGATTTCTAAACTGTCAGTTCTGCCAATCTAGACTTGGTGGCTAGGGTGTTTAAAATGGTAATTAAAGTCAGCAAATTATTATTTCTAAAACTGTCATAAATTACAGAGAGAGAGCTCTATCTTCTTCAATAACTGCTTATGTTATACACTTCAGGATTCAAACATGATGAAGTCAACTTCAACAACTTGAACTGCTTAAATGGTTCTGCATACACTTTGGTATTCATATCCAGAAACCATTTTCTTGAAAAGCACCCAACTTCTGATGATAACCAAGTACTGAATAATTCCAACTACATAATCCCCATCTAGTTACCTTCCACCCCTCTTCTCCCTTCTCTCCTACTTGCCCTGGAACTGCTGAACTCTCAGGCAGGATGCAGTGCATATTCAACTTTAAGGAGAAAAGATAATATGCATTTGATGTTGTAGTATCTACCAGTTATTTCCTACCTTCTCCAGGAACTTCTTAAGCTACATACTATAAAGCAACACCACCACTTTATTCTTTTAAATTTTTCCTTTTTCCTTTTCTTTCTCTCCCAAACCTACGTCAGATGTTCAGTCTTGAACGCTCACTGCAGCTTTTCAATACAAGTGACACTTTTAAGAATTGTAAAAAAAAAAAAAAAAAAGGTACTGAAGAGGCACATTTTCTAACTTCTGTATTTGATTAATGTCACCCATTTTAACGGCTACCATTCTTTGGTAAAAGAAGGAATAAATTCTAAAGATGAATCAAAGTAAGAGTGTGGAGTACCCATACATATACTTATTCCTCAGACACTACTTTCTTAGGGGGAAAATTTAAGAAAGGGTAGAAATTACATACAGAATTAACAGAATTGTGAGGAAAGCAAAATACACTTTACAAAAATGCTGTGTGTATATTTGTATTCATATGTAAATACCAGAAACCACCAGATGATGTCTGCAATTTTTTGTTCCAAGGAATAGGTTTAGTCATTTTGGAGATTTTTGAGCAATCTAAAGTAGGCCTACCATATTTTAAATAAAAGTACCACCAATATTCCTGACTGGACCAAGAAGAGACAGTAGCAAGAAGAAAATAAAATCAGGTGATACTTTAAAATGAATTTTAAATTGTGCTTTGAAGCTACAGATGTTCATTCAGTAAGTACTTGCCAAGGCCCTACTACTATTTTGTGAGAAAACACAATGAATAACGAATACATGGACTATGAAAACATATGGGAGGGTGACAGGGATTCTAAGCCAATTGGGTGAGAGAGAAGACACCAAATTGACATGATTTGTGGAGGGAAACATCCCAATAACCAGTTGGTCCTGAGATTAAACAGAGTCTTACTTCCCCAGATGCTTCTCATGCTGATTTCTCAGAAAGGTAAAAATGGGCTGAAATATCTTTACTTTATGTGAAATACATTAACATGATACAACACATGGTCTTAACTGAAAGGTGATAATAAGTAGTTAACTTGCCATGCTTTTACTGGACAGCTATATTCTTTTTGATGGGTCAAGTATCAACTATCAAGAAAGGATTCAGAGGAGAAAGTGGCACCACAGAAAAGCACACTGATTTGGCTTCAAAATCCATTTTTCTTTTGGGCCAAAAGAACAGTTACACAGAAAGGCTTTTTGTTGACTATGGAGGCAGCCATACTAGCTTACTGCAAAAGACTGATAGCAGAGACAAAAAAAAAAAAAGAAAAAAAAGAAAAAAAAAAGAAAAAGAAAGAAAAAGGGTATGTGCCAGTGGAGAAAGCACTGACCTAGAAGAGTCAAAATCCCTGAGCCTGTTTATTTAGGTAATTATCCTATCATTTTCCCTCCAAAAGGGTTTAAAGCTCCTGGTGCTATTACTGTTTGCTTTATCTTTCCTGAGCAGCCTTTACCTTTGAGTAGTTCATGTGTTACATAAGCCTCTGATCAGTACTCATGTCACTGTACCACCAGGTATTATATTAATGGGTACATCTGTTTCTTCCTATAAATTGTAAGCTCCCAGAGACAGGGCATAAGATTTTGTTTCATTTTATATTTGTGTGTGTTTTCTTGTTGTTTTTTTATTTGAGAGAGAGAGAGAGAGAGAGCAAGGAGGGGAGAGGGGTAGATGGAGACAGAATCCCAAGCAGGCTCCACAGTGTGGAGCCTGATGGGGGGGGGGGGGGGGGGTTGCTCAATCCCATGACCCTGAGATCATGACCTGAGCCAAAATCAAGAGTCAGATGCTCAAGAGACTGAGCCATCCAGGTGCCCCAAGATTTAGTTGTAAATAAAAATTCTGAGTATAAAGTAGAAATACAGTTACTAAAACTATCAATTACCAGATAAACTCTGTTTGAATGGGAAAACACTGCTGCAGTAATCTCGCCAAAAGACAGGACTCAGATCACGGTGGTAGCAGTGGTGGTGATAAGTAATGGTCAACTTCTGGACATACAGTGTAAATAGAGGAAACAAGGTCTCCAGAGAGACTGCATGCGGGGTCTAAGAGAAGAATCAAAGATAGCTCGAAATTTTTTAGAATGAGCGACTTTAAAGATGGAATTGCTATCAACTGATATGGGCAAGGATGCAGACACAAAGGAGGGGCAGGTCAGGAGCTCAGTTTTGGATGTATGAAATCTGAGGTGTCTATTTGACTTTCAAGTATCACTATTAAGGACACGGCTGGATTCCAGAATCTGGACTTGTAAATTACAGTATCTGAGGAGGAGATTTAAATGAGGATGGTTCTCTAAAGCCACAAAACAGAGGAGATCTACAAGGCTGTGAGTATGGAAACAGAAAAGAACAAACTAATAAGCCCTGGGCCCACTTAAATTCTCTGGGGATCTAAATTTTTTTCAGTTATGTCTATTAATTCTCACTCACTTCCTCTTTGGTTTCATAATCTCAGAATATAAACTCATCTTTACCATGAGACAAGTGTGGGGCCTTGTTAGAGGACTTGTTCCTCCAGGAAAAAGTTTCACCTTCTATCTGCCAGGTGCTGAAGGGGTATCACCAACGAAAGAATGCTTTGTAGTTAAGTTTCTCAGTTTGGGGATCCTTGGGTCATCCTGGTAGTATAAATTCAAGCCCTAAAATCTGAAGTTAAGGATTCTCAGGTTATTTAAAGGATGTCTTAATCTGAAAACAGATGAATTATAGACAGAATCAAGTCTACCTTTGCTATACATACTATTTTTACAGTAACTAAATAGTTGATGGGGAAAAACTCACGAGACATCATGCTATTTTGAGGCATCATGCTCAAATGATCCTACATAAATGTAGGATTATCAATATAATCACCATTTTTCACCCCTTAATAAAATGATAGATTTAGGAAAAAAACACCACCAGTAGATACTAAAAACATTAGAGGGAAAAAAAAGGATGGAGCATTTTATAATGTAGGTACAAGGCTGTACCACATGAACTCAAAGATCAAGCCTAATATCTTAACTAAGCAAATCATAACTAAATAGAGAACAACTGTATTAGTTTGCTAGGGCTACCATAACAAAGCACCCTGTGGCACTGGGGGGCTTTAACAAAAGAAGTTTTTTCTCATAGTTCTGGAAGGTAGAAGTCTAAGATCAAGGGACCATCACGACTGTTTCTTCTGCTGTCTCTCTGCTTGGGTTTTAGATGGCTGCCTTCTCATGTGTCCTCACATGGTCTTTCCTCTGTAGGCACCCATCCTGATGTCTCTGTGTGAATCTGAAATTTCTCTGCTTATAAGGACACCAGTCAGATTGGATTAGGGCTCACCCAAACAGCCTCATTGTAACTTTAAAGGCTTTATCTCCAAAAACAGTCACATCCTGAGGTACTGAGAATTAACTCTTCAATATACAAATTTGTGGGGCACCTGCGTAGCTCAATTGGTTGAGGGTCCAAATCCTGATTTCAGCTCAGGTCATGATCTCACCGTTCGTGGGACTGGGCCCCATAGCAGGACGGACAGCACAGAGCCTACTCCGGATTCTCTCTCTCTGTGACCCTCCCTCCCCTCTTGAATTAAATAAATAAGTGTTAAAAAAAAAATGAATTTGAGGGGCGCCTGGGTGGCGCAGTCGGTTAAGCGTCCGACTTCAGCCAGGTCACGATCTCGCGGTCTGGGAGTTCGAGCCCCGCGTCAGGCTCTGGGCTGATGGCTCAGAGCCTGGAGCCTGTTTCCGATTCTGTGTCTCCCTCTCTCTCTCTGCCCCTCCCCCGTTCATGCTCTGTCTCTCTCTGTCCCAAAAATAAATAAACGTTGAAAAAAAAAAATGAATTTGCAAGGACACAATTCAGCCCATAACAACAACCAAACATCAAGTGCCTCCTGATGCAGTGCAATTAAAAATAGTCAGCACCAGGGTGCCTGGGTGGGTCAGTCAGTTGAGCGTCCAACTTCCACTCAGGTCATGATCTCTGTGGGTTCAAGCCCCATGTTGGGATCTGTGCTGCCAGCTCAGAGCCTGGAGCCTGCTGTGGATTCTGTGTCTCCCTCTCTCTCTGTCCCTCCCCTCCTCGTGCTCTGTCTCTCAAAAATAAATAAAAATGTTAAAGAAAAATTTTTTTAAATAAAAGTAGTCAACACCATCTATAAAGTATTCTTTAAAAAAAAACAACCTAAACTGAATCAAGCAAGCATCTAAATCTAAGAGCCATTTTAATTACTAAATGAAGAATAAAGGAACATGTTAAATAACACCATAAGGATATGACTGGCCAAATACAAAATATGAAAAATTCTACAGAACAAATAACTTGGGTTTTTTCAACAAATAAATGAATTTTTAAGAGGAAGGAAAAAACTTAAGAGATATCAGATATCAATGAAAAGCAATGTGTAGACAATGACTAAATCTTAAATCCAAGAAATCAACTTTAAAAATACAGATTTTTGAGACAAATGAGCAAAATTATACATGAACTAAGTTCAATGTGGATGTGCTATATAATGCTGTTATCTTTTTTAAAGGTCCTGAGTTAGAGATCAATATTGTAGCTTTGGTCATTCACAGGTCCAACTATATAATATAGAAACAAATTTCATAATGTAGAAAAAAGAATGAAAGAATAATAACTATTGAAGCTGATGGATACATGAGGATTCATTATACAATTCTATTTCTGAGTATGTTTCAAATTTTTCACATTTAAAAAATTTCATAAAGCAAATTTTCAGATGAGACTTTTCTCCATAATCTGCTCAAGCTAGACCGATACAGACTTCTGTATAATCTCTCTGTGTCTGTGGACATTGGTTTTTTTTTGTTTTTTTTTTCTTTTGTTTTGTTTTTTTGTTTTTTTTTTGTTTCTAATCTCTTATTACACTGAGAATGTTGGCCTTTCAAAATCTTGGCTGTGTGGGAAGTTTCAGTTGCCAACTGCCTGCCCTCATGTATACCTGAGGATTCTGGCCTCCTGGATGAGTCTGAGTATTAAAACCCAAGCCCCTGGGGGAAAAAACCAAAACCAGAACAAAACAAGAAGCCCCTCCGTTAGTGAACCTAGGTGACCTCACTCTAACAGCAAGGATAGTTTCTGTGTGTCTACTTTCCAAGCTCTGCCCACCTTTGTTCTTTCTGGCTCCAGAGCTTTCTTTTACTTTGTTACAATGTCATTCATGAATGTACGTGATACATAATCAAACGTTTCTAGACAAGTTCAAGCTATTTGTAGCAGAGGTTTTCAGGTTATAACTGAAAGCTTCCCATTCTGTTAACTACTGCAAGAAAAACTTATTCCTGTCATTTGGTAAGGTCACTGAGAGTTCAAGTCATGATTCTTAGAATATGTTTGGAGAACTTCACAGTCCAAAAGGGAGGGGCAATGGGAGGGAAGAGGATTAAGGTGGACTGAAGAAGCTTCCTCGCCAGTTCCTTCTAAAAGGGAGAGTGGAACAGAATCTCTCTAATAGACCAAGGAAGAAATGTGGGCAAAGAAAAATATTTCATCCCATGTACTCTCTAAACAATAAGCAAATGTGTGTGTGCCTTCAAAAACTCCAGGCCAGAAATGATGGTTCTAGTCACCAAAATTTTACTCCATGAAAACCTGAAACATTTTATTCTCCACACTGAAGATGTTAATGCAAAACAAATCATTATTCTGCTGCTTCTTTCAGAGGCTTCCTTGTGCTCTGCTGACCAGACTGCTGTCTACACTCCACCCCACGCGGCTCTACAGTCCAGCAGTCCCCCCTTTTTTCATATCCTCCACTCCACTGGCTCCCTCCTCTGCCTCCTACTGCTGGATCACTAAAAAGTTTACCTCCACCCTCTAGAGAGTACTTCCATATCCCTCAAGTCAGCATAAATACCCCTTTCTGAAGGGGGTGCAGGTGGGGATCATCCTGAAACGATTATTTTCTACTAAATACCTTTCTAGTTCTCCTTCAGAACATTCATCACACTTTTCATTACTTGTTCCATGTCTGTCTTCGCTGCTGAGTTGCAAGCTCCTTGACAGTGTAATTTATTGTGGTGCTGACACAGTGTTGGGCACCAATCAGTTGAGTGAATAAGTAAGCAGAGGTAAGACAAAAAAAAAAAAAATTACTTCCTCACTCTGCTTAAAGTCAAGGCACAATTTACTGGCATCACCAGGGTAGTTTAGCAAACACCACCGAAGGAAGCTGGTCTCCGCCTCATAAAGCTTACAAAGATTCACTTTTTAGAGACTCCATCTTAGAACACAGTCTGAGATTCAGGACATCAGATGTAGTTTGACAACTATAGATTACTGGATGTATTCAAATTATTTATAAACATCTATGAAGGAATCCATCAGAAAACCTTACTCTTTTTAAGTTTCTTTTTTTTAAGTTTTATTTATTTATTTTGAGAGAAAGAGCGCAAGTGAGGAAGGGACAGAGAGAGAGAGAGGTGGCTGCACACCACCAGTGCAGAGCCCAATGCGGGGCTCAAACTCACAAACCATGAGATCATGCATGACCTGAGTCAAAGTCGGATGTCCAACCATCCGAGCCACCCAGGCGCCCCATCTTTCTCTTTAGCAAAGGGCCATAAAGAGATATACTTTGTTATTTTTAAACTAAAATCTCTAATCATAAAACATGAAGTCAAAGGTTAGTATTATTTTAAATACTAGATACTATTTTGAGCACAGTACTTATAAAGTGGCATTAGCTCCTTTAATCATCAGAACATTCCCATGAGGTAAGGATTGTTAAGATCATTTTATGGATAAAGAAACTGAGGCCTAGAGAAGTCAAGTAACTTCCTAAACTGTTCTCACTACTTTGTGAGGAAAAGGTTCTTATTTTCTAGA
>NW_024412377.1:108630490-108730445 GCF_014898765.1 Herpailurus yagouaroundi
GACCCTCCCTCCCCTCTTGAATTAAATAAATAAGTGTTAAAAAAAAAATGAATTTGAGGGGCGCCTGGGTGGCGCAGTCGGTTAAGCGTCCGACTTCAGCCAGGTCACGATCTCGCGGTCTGGGAGTTCGAGCCCCGCGTCAGGCTCTGGGCTGATGGCTCAGAGCCTGGAGCCTGTTTCCGATTCTGTGTCTCCCTCTCTCTCTCTGCCCCTCCCCCGTTCATGCTCTGTCTCTCTCTGTCCCAAAAATAAATAAACGTTGAAAAAAAAAAATGAATTTGCAAGGACACAATTCAGCCCATAACAACAACCAAACATCAAGTGCCTCCTGATGCAGTGCAATTAAAAATAGTCAGCACCAGGGTGCCTGGGTGGGTCAGTCAGTTGAGCGTCCAACTTCCACTCAGGTCATGATCTCAGTTTGTGGGTTCAAGCCCCATGTTGGGATCTGTGCTGCCAGCTCAGAGCCTGGAGCCTGCTGTGGATTCTGTGTCTCCCTCTCTCTCTGTCCCTCCCCTCCTCGTGCTCTGTCTCTCAAAAATAAATAAAAATGTTAAAGAAAAAATTTTTTAAATAAAAGTAGTCAACACCATCTATGAAGTATTCTTTAAAAAAAAACAACCTAAACTGAATCAAGCAAGCATCTAAATCTAAGAGCCATTTTAATTACTAAATGAAGAATAAAGGAACATGTTAAATAACACCATAAGGATATGACTGGCCAAATACAAAATATGAAAAATTCTACAGAACAAATAACTTGGGTTTTTTCAACAAATAAATGAATTTTTAAGAGGAAGGAAAAAACTTAAGAGATATCAGATATCAATGAAAAGCAATGTGTAGACAATGACTAAATCTTAAATCCAAGAAATCAACTTTAAAAATACAGATTTTTGAGACAAATGAGCAAAATTATACATGAACTAAGTTCAATGTGGATGTGCTATATAATGCTGTTATCTTTTTTAAAGGTCCTGAGCTAGAGATCAATATTGTAGCTTTGGTCATTCACAGATCCAACTATATAATATAGAAACAAATTTCATAATGTAGAAAAAAGAATGAAAGAATAATAACTATTGAAGCTGATGGATACATGAGGATTCATTATACAATTCTATTTCTGAGTATGTTTCAAATTTTTCACATTTAAAAAATTTCATAAAGCAAATTTTCAGATGAGACTTTTCTCCATAATCTGCTCAAGCTAGACCGATACAGACTTCTGTACTGTGTCTGTGTGTTTTTTTTTTGTTTTTTTTTCTTTTGTTTTGTTTTTTTGTTTTTTTGTTTCTAATCTCTTATTACACTGAGAATGTTGGCCTTTCAAAATCTTGGCTGTGTGGGAAGTTTCAGTTGCCAACTGCCTGCCCTCATGTATACCTGAGGATTCTGGCCTCCTGGATGAGTCTGAGTATTAAAACCCAAGCCCCTGGGGGAAAAAACCAAAACCAGAACAAAACAAGAAGTCCCTCCGTTAGTGAACCTAGGTGACCTCACTCTAACAGCAAGGATAGTTTCTGTGTGTCTACTTTCCAAGCTCTGCCCACCTTTGTTCTTTCTGGCTCCAGAGCTTTCTTTTACTTTGTTACAATGTCATTCATGAATGTACGTGATACATAATCAAACGTTTCTAGACAAGTTCAAGCTATTTGTAGCAGAGGTTTTCAGGTTATAACTGAAAGCTTCCCATTCTGTTAACTACTGCAAGAAAAACTTATTCCTGTCATTTGGTAAGGTCACTGAGAGTTCAAGTCATGATTCTTAGAATATGTTTGGAGAACTTCACAGTCCAAAAGGGAGGGGCAATGGGAGGGAAGAGGATTAAGGTGGACTGAAGAAGCTTCCTCGCCAGTTCCTTCTAAAAGGGAGAGTGGAACAGAATCTCTCTAATAGACCAAGGAAGAAATGTGGGGAAAGAAAAATATTTCATCCCATGTACTCTCTAAACAATAAGCAAATGTGTGTGTGCCTTCAAAAACTCCAGGCCAGAAATGATGGTTCCAGTCACCAAAATTTTACTCCATGAAAACCTGAAACATTTTATTCTCCACACTGAAGATGTTAATGCAAAACAAATCATTATTCTGCTGCTTCTTTCAGAGGCTTCCTTGTGCTCTGCTGACCAGACTGCTGTCTACACTCCACCCCACGCGGCTCTACAGTCCAGCAGTCCCCCCTTTTTTCATATCCTCCACTCCACTGGCTCCCTCCTCTGACTCCTACTGCTGGATCACTAAAAAGTTTACCTCCACCCTCTAGAGAGTACTTCCATATCCCTCAAGTCAGCATAAATACCCCTTTCTGAAGGGGGTGCAGGTGGGGATCATCCTGAAACGATTATTTTCTACTAAATACCTTTCTAGTTCTCCTTCAGAACATTCATCACACTTTTCATTACTTGTTCCATGTCTGTCTTCGCTGCTGAGTTGCAAGCTCCTTGACAGTGTAATTTATTGTGGTGCTGACACAGTGTTGGGAACCAATCAGTTGAGTGAATAAGTAAGCAGAGGTAAGACAAAAAAAAAAAAAATTACTTCCTCACTCTGCTTAAAGTCAAGGCACAATTTACTGGCATCACCAGGGTAGTTTAGCAAACACCACCGAAGGAAGCTGGTCTCCGCCTCATAAAGCTTACAAAGATTCACTTTTTAGAGACTCCATCTTAGAACACAGTCTGAGATTCAGGACATCAGATGTAGTTTGACAACTATAGATTACTGGATGTATTCAAATTATTTATAAACATCTATGAAGGAATCCATCAGAAAACCTTACTCTTTTTAAGTTTCTTTTTTTTAAGTTTTATTTATTTATTTTGAGAGAAAGAGCGCAAGTGAGGAAGGGACAGAGAGAGAGAGAGGTGGCTGCACGCCACCAGTGCAGAGCCCAATGCGGGGCTCAAACTCACAAACCATGAGATCATGCATGACCTGAGTCAAAGTCGGATGTCCAACCATCCGAGCCACCCAGGCGCCCCATCTTTCTCTTTAGCAAAGGGCCATAAAGAGATATACTTTGTTATTTTTAAACTAAAATCTCTAATCATAAAACATGAAGTCAAAGGTTAGTATTATTTTAAATACTAGATACTATTTTGAGCACAGTACTTATAAAGTGGCATTAGCTCCTTTAATCATCAGAACATTCCCATGAGGTAAGGATTGTTAAGATCATTTTATGGATAAAGAAACTGAGGCCTAGAGAAGTCAAGTAACTTCCTAAACTGTTCTCACTACTTTGTGAGGAAAAGGTTCTTATTTTCTAGAGCCTTAAGATTTGTAAGGATATGAGGAGTGAAGCGGATTGAAGTCCTTACAGACAGTTCAAAGTTGGGGGAAAGTGCTCTCTCTTAAGCCATTTATTGGAATAAAGGAGGCAAAAACATCGTCGCCCCCCCCGGCCCCTTTTGCTGGCATCCAGGAGGACTACAGTAAGAAAAGCAGAGGTAAGACAGGGAAGTAGTAACTAGTTCCAAGCTTCAAGATCTACTTTCAGTCCTGAGCAGCTTTTGGGTGACATCAGAAGTACTCCAGAAGTACTCCCCTTTAACTCTTCTAAAAATAAAACAGGCTCCAATGAGTTAACAGAGTTCACAAAAACTACACACACTCCTAGCTTACCATACGGGGAGTGGTACTTTTTTCACTTTTAAAGTTTGCACTGCCCTTGTGTACTCCCCCCCCCATCCCCCGCCCTTCTTTAGAATGATGGAATCCACATCAGGACACAGGTAATGGGTTATCATTCTCCAGTTTCTCACTATGTGGCAACAGATGCTTCTAGAGACAGGTGTTCTGCATAAACAGGCCTACAGCATGGGTCTCTCTGAAACTCAGTGATGCTCTTACATGGTGTACTAAGAAGATGTGACTAAAGAATAATCCTGAAACAGCCATGGTGTACTGGTTGTTTCTTCTGTCTTCCCCTTCAGTGAGGCCCCCAGCGGCTACTGGATGTATGGTTCCCCTTGCCTTCTTCAAATGTTTCTGCACACGTGATGCACTAACTTATCCTACATTCTGAACAGCTACTCATGATTAAATCCAACATCAATAATTTCACACACAACAATTTTAACGGTGATTAGTAAGACAGCCCGATGAAATGGATTCAACTTGCAAAATTTCTTTTAAGTTCAGTATTTTGAGAATACCAGCAGTTGCCCTTTTCCCCTCCTACGAACTCTTATAAGGATTTCCAAAATTTCACCTTGACAAAATAAATGAAGGGGCTAGATACTTCACTAATTGTAGAATCCTTGAGGCACAAATCAAGGGCTAAGGCTACAAAATATATGGGCATAAAATATAAAAATGTGGAAAAACATGGTGCTACTACCCATCAAGACCTTGAAATTATTGTTACATCGCAACCCCCTTTAATAATCAACCTTCCTTTGTTCCACGGTATTTCGGGGTGCCATTTAAGTTTGTTTTATTTCTTTTTCTCCCTATACCCTTTAATCCCAGGGAGATCTGCCTAGGCTTGCTGTTATACAGACAAGGTGAAAAAAATTACCACGGTCACTCTTCTGGCCGCCTGCTCGGGTCTATGGTGGCAGAGTTTGCTAATAAACACAAAGTGCTCCACATGGTTTCGCTATCTCTAGCAGGGTGTCAGCCACCTGTTTCTCTGTTCTCTATTGTATTCTTCAGAGGGGGTGTCATGCACCAGCTTCTTTGGCCTATCCGTTTCCCCGGGAGAGAACTGACAGGACCCATGAAGACAGGTCCGAGTACAACTGCTTCCATACACTGTCAACAGGGTTCTTTGGGCTGCAGGTCTCCAAATGCTCTGTGGCACCCACCACAAACCCCCTACATTCCGCTTATGCACGTCCTGCAATTTGCATGGAACACAGAAAGTAAAGGAATATCCACAAGTCCCTGCCTCACTGAGCGGTATCTCAGAGGGTGGGAGGGATGTCTTCCCAGTTTGCTAGTTGGCAGAAGACCTGCATACTTGAGGGAAGTGACTGAGGGAGCAGAAAGAAGCCTCCGAGTTTATATTCACCAGGCAGTCTGCATCAACAGGCAAGAGTAGCATAGGAAAGGAAGGTGCTGATGTGGGGAAGTTCTCACCAGAGGACAATCTGCTTCCTGAGGTCACTTCTCTGGTTTTTGTGTTTTATGTGGGGTGTGTGTGTGTGTGTGTGTGTGTGTGTGTGTGTTTTCTTTGTTTTTTGTTTTTTTTTTCTGGTTTTATGTTGAGTTTTCATGTTACTCTGCATCTTCAGAGGAACTTAAAGAAAAATGCGAAGAAACTACACTGGATGCTGCTATTCAGGTATCACTTTTGAACTGGGAAATTCTTTTACACAATTGGTTAAAAGATTAGTAATTTTATGGACATTCCAATGACAAACTGCATGCCACATTTATTTCTTCATATTATTTATAACTCATCTTGGAACAATTTAGGTCAGTAAGGTAAAAAGCGGCAAAACTTTGAGAAACACCATTTTTAGAAGAGGAAAACCAAATGGCTAGCAGTCATATGAAAAGTGCTCAATTCTGCCAGAAATTGCGAAAGTTAAAATTAAAATAAGACACCATTTCATAACCATTACATTGGGAAAAATATAAATGTCTGATAATATCACATTAAAATGGTAGGAAGCAGCATCAAGAGACTCATAAAGCACAACGAGGCACGAACATATTGGAAAGCAATTTGGCAAACTCTGGTAAGAGAACGTGCATCTACTGATTTACAGTTATACATCTAAGTGTTTATGTACACAAAAAAAAACCTAAAAAATATATCATATAGGAATGTTCATTTTAGCAACACTTTGCAGAAGCAAAACACTAGAAACATACCAAATGGTCATCAATAGATGTGACAAATAAATTTCTGTTCGTGGATACAATGTAATACTGTATAATAAAAGTAAACTAAAGCTACGTGTATCTAGAAAAAACTCTACATTATGTTAAACAAGGAAAAAATGCTGCAGAAATATGCTCATTCAAGGACACACAGAGCTTAGTAACAGTCACAAAAAAAATTTAAGGCATGTGCAACAATGTTAAGTTTTGTTTATTGATGTTTCTGTAGCATCAGTTTAAAAATACTAAAGGGAGTAACAGACAAAAGCTTAAGATAATAGTAACTTCTAAGAAGGGATTTAAAGGGGCTTTTAAAAAATCATTAATAATAGTAATATGTTATTTTTTATAAGACTAAGGGATGAGAACATGAGTGTTCATTATATTATTTTCTGTATTGTTTATTTGAAATGTTTTATGATTTTTCTAAACTTGAAATTTGTTAACATGGAAGCCACATGTTTTGCATCCTATAACATAAGCATTTCACAAAATGAAAAATCTAAGACAGTTATTTTGCCTTCAAGAGTACATAAAGCACAATCAAATTTGCATTTGAGCCTTGATGATGCCACGTATACAATGAGGAGAAAGGGGGCAACAGCCATAACCTTTGGGTCAAAGTGACTATTTTTGCTAGTGGTTCTCACGTATTGTGTATCCGAAATATGTGAATGCTTTGTAAAAGAACAGATGCTCAAGCCTTATCCTAAACCTGCCTGAATCAGAATGACGACACTCAGAACCACATACACCAAGACTGAAAATCAATCATCTATGAAAATGGCACAAAGACAAAAATGAGCACCCTTGATTGATTCAGCCAAATCAAATGGCTGGAATGGTGAAGGGAGATTTACCAATGACCATGCCCATAGTTCTAGGTCTCCACCTGTGCACAGTATAAGCAAAAGACAACACATGACGAAACAAACAAATCACTGAGATGGCATGTATACCAATACCATACCAACTAACATCACAAGGGGGGAAAAAAGGATGGTGGTTCAAGTGAAATACATCATTCATAAATAAAGTGTTCTTGCATGTTAGTAACTGAATTAAACTAGAACGAAACAGGACATCAGAGGACTGGAAGAAAGTGAAGCTGGGGTATGTATTCCTGCAGCTGCTCCCCTGCCTGATCACAGAAAGACCAGAGCTATAGTCACACAGCCTTTCCCTCCACATAGCTACTGCCTTTGGGTTTCAGTAATGGTTCTCTTCTCTTACCCTTCAGGCCTAGGGATGATAACGGCTCCCACTACAGAGAGTCGTGAGATACTTCACCATCCATTGTTGGTGTATTTTAATCCAGGCACACCTTTTAAGTTAAACTCTTCTCCATTACCCCATCTGAGCCTGCAATCTGTTTTCTGCTAGAACAATGACTGATACAATTATGAAGCATTAAGAAATTTTACCTCAGTACCTGATTAATAAATTCACCTTATAGATCGAACCTTATAAGCCGATATGTCCTGCTATTATCCAGTGTTCTAGCTGCTGCATAGGATTCAGAAAAAAAAAAAAATATATATATATATATATATATATTTAAGGTATGACTTGTGCCTTCAAGGAAAAAAAATCTAGGTGGAGAACAAGTTCAAGGACAAAGTTAATTAAATAAGAAAAAACATAGATAGTAACCAACAACTACAACTGCCTGGTAAACTGAAAACAAGAACTAGGGAGTCAGGGAAAGCTTTGTGGAAAACAGAGGTATTACAGCTGGGTCTTAAGGATAGAAACGATGTAGACAGCATTAGTTAAGGAGAGTGCAGAGAAAGAGGTATCTTGAGCAAGGAAAATAATATAAGGCAAAACACTAAGTTGGGAAAGGATATGGTTGGTGAGCAAAAACAATAATGCCTGACTAGAAGAGAGAAGGCTTTATTTAGGACCATAAAGCCTTAGTTGGTTGTAAATCAGCCAAGTGCAGCCATATAAATATTTATTACACAATTTATATATTCTCCAGGAGACAAGTTGTCTGAGAAAGAACAGTCTCTACCTTAAACCCAAAATTTTGAGTAGAATATGGCCAGAAAAATACACTTCAGTTTTAATTTCTAGCTCCATTAATTAAGTAAGTAAATAGTTCTCAATTTATTCATCACATCATTGGCCAACCTGCCTATACTATTTGTTAAAAAAGCAGCCTGAATTGGTGTCCACACTTCAATTCTGGTGCCTTGGATAAATTTTTTCAACAGGCTTCTAAATAGGTCAGGCAAATCTAATTCAGAATAACTCTCATGCTTATCTCAGCAATTTTATGAAGGATGTTTTGAAACTGCTTTAAATATGTGTGCTAATGATCTACTGATTGTTTCTAAATTTTTCCAGCCATCAAACCAGTGAAATAATCAAGTAAAGAGATTATAGAATGAGGTCAGTTCTATTATTAATATAACCATTATCAAGATAAAAAAATGCAACAGATATAATTTCCTTAGCTAGCTTTTCCAAGAGATTTGCCATTCAAGTCAATTCCCCCAATATTTTCAAAATCTAAGAAAGCAAAAAAAAACACCTTGTTAATTAAGTGGATGATGTTTAAAGAAACAAGAATACTTAGTTTTCATCAATATGATTCCTTTTTTATGCACTTTATCGAATACTAGAGCCAAAACAAGATATTTTAATGTGGGCATTTTATGTCCCCATTTTATTGTGGACTACTATAAATTGTTAGGTTACAATTCAAATTATGAATTTCAAATTATTTAACAAACATGCAAATGTACATACAAAAAATAAGTATATCTATGCCTATACACATATAGACATAGAACTTTAGCCTTCAAGTAAGTATTGTCCCCTTTAGAGTAGTCACTCTGGGAAGGATGCAAAGTTATTCTAACAACGTTGCCATTGTTTGAAACTATTTTTAAACCAGTGGTTTGAAATTGCTTTCATAGCCTTTCAAATAATCTTTTAATATCCTTAATAGTGGCAAAATCTGGAAGAGTTTCACAGTCATGCAGAAATCATTTTTCAAATTTAGCAAATGAAAATGGTGTTCTAATGGAGTTAATAGTTTGATTAAAAAATACAAACAAAAACAAGTACTTATAAAAGCGATCCTGAAAGCGTTTCTGTTACTTGTAAATTGACTAGACATTCCAAAAGATTCAAAATAATTGTGAATAGCAACTTTTGGAGGCATGTAGTGTCCTAAAGTGACCACTTGGAATGAACACTCTCCCTTAAAAAATAAATAACAGCATGTTTGGATAAGGGCAGGGTTTCATGACTCTATAGTCACACTTTGAAGTCACAGAGCATCTTTCTTCCATGTGGTTAAAAATATTTACTTCATTAACTCTCCAAATATCACTAATGACAGAAAGGCCAGATTATCATTCTTTTTTTTTCCCCCAAGTAGATGAATGAAGGTGGTGTAAGGCAAAGAATTGTGTTTATTTCATGAGTCAATAATTAAGTCTAAGGATCTTGTCGTTGGCAAAATTGTAATGAAATGTTTAGCTTTATGCTGCTTGATAAAAAGGCATTATATGAAATAGATGTGTCATAAAATATTACAGAGCTCCATTAAAATGATTAAAGATTCATTGCATACTTGTCTGAAAGAATTCTTGCTTGATGTTTGACAGCTACTTATTAGAGAGGCTAGTGTCTAAACTAAAATACACTCATAAAAGTCCTACTTGAGTCTATTTTACCAAGAAAGAATGCTTGTTTTTTAAATACTTGATTTTAGAAAAAAAAAAAAATACCTTCACTGTGAAAAACCAAATACATAAATGAAAGGGAGGAAGAAAAATGGACAGTAAAAGATCTATTGGCAAATTCACATAAGAGAAAACCCTAGGAAAACTGGTGAACTGTCGATGGTTCTGAGAGTCAAAAAAGTACAACAACATAAATGTGCCCGATTACAAGATAAATGTCATTGAAATTATTAAAATGGCTATTCTCCTAAATGCTTAATTCTTCTGTTTGGGAAAACCTTCTGCACATTGTTCTAGGATACCTAGGAGCTCACTTCTTCTATTCCACTTATTCATTAAATAAATATTTAGGGCTCCCAGTGGCACAGTATTTATATAGGAGCTTAAGATTTGACAGACCAAAGACAAAAAAAAAAAAAAAAAAAAAAAAAAAAAACAACAAAAAAAACCAAAACCTTAGTCCTTACTACTACTCTCCTGATCCAACTGAACATGTAACAGCACTCCAGCTGGTCTTAAGGGTTAACTTGCTTCAAGTTAACACACTCCTTGCCTGCTGACTTAAGGCCCTTGATCTGTAACAGAACTAACTGGCTTTCTCCAAAATTTGCAGACCATTGGCCCTGGGGAATATGGGACCAGAACTTTCCCAGGCCACAGAGGCCACAAAGTCCACCTGAAGGCCCCTCAGCTTGCTGATTAGACCAGCCCTCTTTTAGCAAAATGTTTTTTTTTTTTTCTTTTTAAGGTCACACGAATGACTTTACTGACCTCCCTTTGTGCATCTATAGACCTTGCCCTCCTTTGCAGAAACAACAGTATTCCTGTACAACCACCCCTGGGTACCAAGGAATCAGGTCTTTTTGCACAATCAACCCGGGGCACCAAGGAACTTCTCTGCACAACCTCTGAGTACAAAGCTAACTCTGTATCTGGCATCGTGGAGTCTGCACCTAATCAAGAAACATCACAGACTACTGTATTCCCTTAACTGATCAACATACTTTAAAAATTATCAGGGCAAGACAAATTTCAAAGTTGGCCTTTGGACAAGAGTCCGCCTTCTCCCCAGGTGGCCAGCCTCATGAATAAAGCTCATATTCTTTTCCACTGAAAACTCATCTCTTAAGCCTTCCCAGCAACAGGAAGCTGAACTTGGGTGGGTTTTTATTTTATTTTTTTTAATGTTTATTTATTTTGAGAGACAGAGTGCAAGATGTCAGCACAGAGCCTGATGCGGGGGCTTGAACTCACAGACAGGAGATCACGACCTGAGCTGAAGTCCGAAGGCACCCAGGTGGCCCTGAACTTGGGCTCTGGTAACAAAATGATTCTGATGTACTAAAATGATTTTTATGGGTGCTATTCCCAGAGTCAGAAAAGGGCTCAGTTCTATTTTTAGCAAAAGGTTTCAGTAATTAATGACTTAACAAAAATACAATGTGTCACATGAGCACTGTGGGCCCTACATTTTGTGCGAGGTTGAGTGACTGACTGGACCGAGGATAACTCTCAGCCAGACAAGTTTTCTCAAGGGCTGACTGCTTAGTTTTATCATCAGGTTTGGGCGTGGGTGCCTGAGGTGCCTGGCCTATAAAATGGGGCAATTTAATAGTAACCTGTCCACACAACGTTTCTTTGAAGTTAGCTAATGAATATTGTCTTGGGTCCAGCCAAACTATTAGATGCTACAAAAGTATTGAGTACTATCTGGAAAAGGTCACGGTGATAAATACGTGTTAATGCACGCTAATTATGGCACTAATAACAACATCCCCCCAACAACCCTCTGCCCACCTCGCCCCGCTGCTGCACAAAGCTTCCTTCTAACCTCTGCCGAGCAAATGCTGTACACTCTGGATCCAAGGCTGCAACAAAAGCAGCTGAAAGGCCAATACCAAAAAGGACCAGACAAAAGAAAGTGGCTCTGTGCAGAGGCAACGGGCCGCGGAAGGGGGTGTGTGCCGACTCTCCCCAGGAGGACTCAGTTCCTCAACTCTGACCTGGAGGGCAGCCAACAGTCCACCCAGTCGCCCACCCCCCACTCCCCGCCATCCGCCGGATCCCTGCTCCCCGCCCCCCCCCCCCCCCCCCCCCACTACCCCGGCCCCGATGCTCACCGCCCTGGCTCACGTTTCCAGACCCGGTGTAATTCCACCCCGTCTCCGGTCGCGCCCCGAGGACTCCACAGAGAGCCTCAAGTGCGAAAGTTAAACCACCGTGGCCACATCACCTGAGGCCCGGGGCGGGGGGCGGCGCGGCGCGGCCAGGCCAGCCCTCCAGCAGTCCTAGCTCGGGGAGGAGCAGCGGCCCGAGCAGCCGCGGCCGCTCAGGGCCGGTGAAGGCCGGACCCTCTCGGCGAGGCGCGCCCTGCGGGGCCCGGAGCCGCCGGCCCTTACCTGCGTCCGCTTCCGGGAGCCGCCCGCTCCGCGCCCCCTCCCGGCGCGCCAAGCCACTCGCAGCCCGGCTCTGAGCACTCGCCGCCCGGCGGCTCCGGCGGCCGCGAAGCCGGGTCTGGGAGACGGGAAGCGACAGGAGCCAAATCCCGCGGAAAGCGCTCGAGCTCGCCTCGGTCTCGGCGCCCGGGCGCTCCGCACCGCGGATCGCTCTGCTCCCTTACCTCCGTGGGTCCCGCCCCCGCAGGCCGGGTGTGGGCTGCGCTCCACCCTGACCTGACCACGTGCAGACCGGAGCCGCGCCAGCAATGCCCCGCTAGGGGAGACCGGGGCGAATTTACTCTCTCTCGCCATCCCCTACCACAGCAACTGAAGTTTCCCGTGCCTTGTTCAATCTTGGCCTCACCCTGTCCCTCCTGGAGGTCTGACTTCTGATCCCACCTGCAGGGCCTATTACTTCTTGTGCCTTCGGTTCCACTTTTGTTCAATTGAGATGAATCACTGAAGTGTTCTTGACTTCGCTCTTGACCAATCACAGTTGGTATAAGTGAGTGGATAACCAGAGGTAAATCAAAAGTGCTTATTCAGAGAGGGGGTCTTTTGCAGTAAATGTTGACTTTTCAGCAGTACATCAGAACAATGAGAACAGATCATCAGAAGATGATACCTAAGTTTCAGAACATAAAAGGCCAAGTTTTATTAGTTGGTTTGAGGAAGGGAAAGGAAGTTTTAAGGACAGGAACGTCTAAAAACTATATAGCTTTCTCTGCTAGATGCAGAAATTTCCATTTGCTTGAAGCGGCTGAGATGGATTCTTGTCCAAGGCTACGGTTGCATTGTAATGATTTCCCACCTGAGAATCCAATGAAACCATTAACAAAAACCAAAGACATCAATGAGTACAGAAAACTGCAGACCAATATACCTTATGAATATTAATAGAAAATCCACAACCAAAAAGGGCAAACCAAATGCAATACAGAAGAAACATTTTACATCACATCAGTGAAAGAAAGGACAAGAACCACACGATCCTCTCAACAGATGCAGAGAAAGCATTGGACAAAATACGGCATCCTTTCTTGATAAAAATCTCGAGATCGTAAAAGCCATATGTGAAAGACCAAACGCTAATATCATCCTCACTGGGCAAAAACTAAGAGCTTTCCCCTTAAGGTCATGAACAAGACAGGGATGTCCACTCTCACTACTGTTAGGCAACATAGAATTGGAAGTCTTAGCCTCTGCAATCAGACAACACAAAGAAATAAAAGGCATCCAAATCAGCCAGGAGGAGGTCAAACATTCACTCTTCACAAATGACATGATACTCTATATGGAAAACCCAAAAGATTCCACCAAAAAAACTGCTAGAACTGATCCATGAATTCAGCAAAGTGGCAGGAGATACAGAGATATCCCAGGGATACAGGTGTGCTGTTTCAAAGGGACACATGCACCAATGTTTATAGCAGCACTATCAACAATAGCCAAAGTATGGTAAGAGCCCAAATGTCCATCGATGGATTCATAGATAAAGAAGAAGTGATACACACACACACACACACACACACACACACACACACACACACACACACACACACATTGGAGTATTACTCGGCAATCAAAAAGAATGAAATCTTGCCATGTGCAACTACATGGATGGAACCAGAGGGTATTATGCTAAGCAAAATTAGAGAAAGACAAGTATCATATGATTTCACTCTTATGAGGACTTTAAGATACAAAACAGATGAACATGAGGGAAGGGAAGGAAGAAGAAAATAAGAACAAGGAGGGGGACAAAAACATAAGAGACTTTTAAATATGGAGAACAAACAGGGTTACTGGAAGGAGTGGGGGGGGATCGGCTAAATGGGTAAGGGGCATTAAGGCATCTACTGAAATCTTTGCACTATATGCTAACTAACTTGGATGTAAATTTAAAAAATAAATTAAATAATTAAAAACAAAACTTACATTAGATTTAGAGTTTTCTTAATTTATATTTTGAATAGGTATTATACACAAAGGTACAAATTTCAAAAGGTACCTCAGAGGGCATTTTCTGTATGTTGATTTGTCTGTTTTATATAGTCAAAATAATTTATTCATTGGGACCATAAACTTTTTTTTCATACAAAAAAAAAAAAAGAAAAAACATTTTATGACATGATCAACAGGGATTTATCTAAGGAATGCAAAGTTGGTTTCCTGAAGTTGTACTCTTAGATAGAATAGAGGGTAAAGACCACAGGATCATCTCAATAGATGAAGAAAAAGCACATGATAAAATCTAACGCTTTTTCATGATAAAAACATTCAACTAACTGAAGTTCTTCAACCTGATAAAAGACATCTATAAAAAAACCAAAGTTAAGATCACACTTAATGGTGAGAGAATTGATACTTATACCAAAGATCAGGAATAAGACAAATAGGTCCTCTCTTGCTACTTCTTTTCAACTTTGTACTGCACATTTTATCCAGGGCAATTAGACTAGGCAAGGTCAAATACCTAAGAGTGAATACAATAAATAGAAGAAAAAGAATTGTTGAGGAAAACCAAGACAACAGTCCTCATAACTGAAGGGCAATAGGACACAAGCTTTCAGCTCAGTGGATAAAAATAATCTATATAAAGGTGTGTTCTTGTGAAATTTCAAAGCACATGTGTCAGAGAGAAGAATTTAATGGGTTCCAGGGAGGGAAAAAAATCGATCATTTATTATGATTCAGAAATTAAATGACATTGGACTTTTTGACAGAAACATAAATGATAAATTCTGAGAGAAAATTATTTCTAACCTAGAGATCAATAACATGAGGATGAAAAAAGAGATTTCAGTTATGCGAAATTTTAAATATTCTTTTCAGACATTCTTTCTCAGAAAACAGCTGGAGGGTGTGCTCTATTACAAAAAAGGGGTGAGGTGGGGGTGTGCTAGAAAAGTGAAAATTACACCCAAGACAACCGTGGTAGGCACAGTGGCCCCTAAAAGATGTCCACATCCTAATCCCTGGAACCTCTGAATATGTTACATTACATAGCAAAATGGACTTTGCAGATGTAATTAGAGTTACGAATTCCAATAAAGAGATTATCCTAGATTTTCCAGGTAGGCCCAAGCTAATCACATGATCCTTTTGAAGCAGAAAACCTTCTCCAGCTGTAGTCAGAGTCTTGTGGGGCTAAAAAAAAACAATATGGAAGCCACAAAGAAAAATGTGGGCAGCTCATGGAAGCAGAAGCCAGTGTTCTTTTTTTTTTAATAGAAATAAATTTTTTAGAAGGATTAAGTTTATTGCCAACAGTACTGAAAGAAGAAAGACAAAACAGAAAGTCTTAACACTGAATAAAGCATGTAATTTAGCCTCTTATTTCCAATGAAGCCACAGAATATAGTCAGAGAAATGACAGGGTTGACAAATTTGGCAAATAAAACCAGGATGCCCAGTTAAAATTTTAGCACTAAAACCTATTATGTTAGAAGTTAAAATTCAACTGGTGATCCATAGCAACCTAAAAAGTGAACCCTCAAAACGATGCTTCTCAACCGTGACAGCACCTTGGAATCTCTTGAAGAACTGATCAAACTACCCATGTCAGTTATCACCCTCGTACAATTCAATCAGAATTTCCTGCGAAGAGACCTCCAGTGACTCCAATGTATGACCAAGGTTGAAAACCAGAACCCTAGAGAGGAGTTAATGTGTACAAATTTGGTGAACTAAAAACAACCTCTCTACCAGTTTACAACCTGAGGTGAAACTTTCTACAATAAACATCTTAAGAAGTATTCATCATCTCCAAGTTACAAACGAAGAGTATGATTGTCAATACTTCATAGAAGATCTTTCATTTTTTTTTGTAAAATGACAGATAACAATGTCATGATGTAAGACCCAGATAAGTGCTAATTTATTTTAACTATTAGATAATTGGTATCTCAAAATTTACTAACAATTCCTGTCATCCAACCAGATAGAATGGCTAGCTGAGTAGGAAGCCATCTCAAAGTATCTGTGTCAATAGGCTTTGCATTATCTGAGAGTTGAGTTTTCTAACATCTGGCTTCAGTTATAATTTCCAACCAAGATTAAATTATTATAAATTATTCCTAGAAACCCAATAATGCATGCTGCAACTCATGCCACTTGAGATCGAAGCAGACATTTAGGTGATGTGGAGACAGTAGGCAGTTAGAAATAAAAGCTTGAGTTAATGGCATCATTTTCATGGAAATGATACTCAAAGTTGTAAGACCTCCAAGGGAAGAATAGAGAAGCCTTAGGAAAATTCTACATTTAGGAGGCATGGCAGAAAAAGAATTAAAGAAGTTCCTGTGAGAAGGACTGGAAAGAGCCATAAGAAAACCATGTTGTGGAAAGCAAAGGCTTTCCACGAGAGTATGAAGCACAAGTGGATAGTGCTGAATACAGCAAAGAGGTTAAGGGGGATAAGAAAAGGTAACTGGGTTTGATGACGCACAAGGCAATAGAGTTTAGGTGTTGGACTGTAAGACCATAATGCCTGGGTTTGAATCCCACTTACATTTATAAAACCTTAGGGCAAGTTTCTTCATCTCTCTTTGCCTTAATTTCTTAGTCTGTAAGTAGGAAATAATTCAGAGTTATTATGAAGTGTTAATGATTTTGTCTATGTCAAGAGCTTAAAATGACATCTAACATAGTAAGGATTCAACAAATACCAGCTGTTATTATTATCGACAATTTTCAAGAAAACAGTTTCTGTGGAACAATACTCTAGTTAGGACTCATTTCAGTGAAATGACATGAAAGCAAATTCAAGTTGACTCAAGGAAAACAGTCATTACTTCATAGGAATAAGTCTACGATAGTTTTATGCATATTTGGATCTAAGTGCTCAAATGATGCCATCAGCAGGATATCTCAATCTTTCGACCTTATTTTTCTCTGTGTTGATTTTATTTTAGGCAGGATCAGTCTATGTAGTGGCACAATTGGCCACCAGGAGTTCCAGGCTGAAATTCAAGCAGTTTAGCAAGTGCAGCGGAAGAATGCCTCTTTCTCAATAGTTGCAGCAAAGTTCTAGAACTGATACTCAGTATACAGAATTGGACAGCATGCCCATTCCCATCAATCACTGTGACTAGAAGGACATAACCAACAACTTCACCAATTGGATGTTATTTTCTCACCCATAAAACTCATGTGTGGAAGTGTTGGGATAGGAGTTTTGAGAGGAATTAGCCTCCTTACTCAGATCACAAAAGTTGAAAGTGGAAGAGGCATAATCCTCCAAAGGAATATTGGGTACTGTTATCAGAATACAGAAACGGATATTTAGGCGGGCAAATTCTCAAAACAAAAAGTGTCTATTTTAAGTGGTGACTGTGTCATTAATGGAGCACAGAATAAGAGATTACTGGACATCAGAAAAAGACACAGGCTGAAGCTGGAATGTTGGTAAAAGTCTATATGCAGGTTTTTAGACTCCCTCCAAAATGTTCAGCATCTCAGGAAGAAAAACAAAGACAGTACAATGATATGATTCATAGGAGGCCTAGACTTGGAAAAGTGAGCAGGGCCCAAAGACAAAGGTCAAAGGAATTAATGTTTCATAAAAGAACTGCTGGTGAATACATGGGTCCCAGATTGGGCAAGGATACAACGAGGCCAGAAAGACAATGGCAAAGTAATCCCGAAGTATCTGCATTGTACCTGCAGAAGAAAAGTTAAGCAACTAAGACCAAAATTATTAAAGAGGGCAAAGCTCCTAGAGATTTGTAGATAACACACATGGAGAAGGAAAAACCCTCAGGAAAAGTGGTTATGCATTTTTACTTTTAACTCTCTCTCTTCAGGACATGTAAGACTAAATGGACCCATTGAAAATGGAACTGAGGCCAAATGAAATCTGAAAAAGCTGAATAAATCTGATTTTTATTTGCCATTACTAAATACACACTAATTTGTATTTTACTATGGAGTGCGTGGGTGGCTCAGTTGGTTGAGTGTCCGACTTCAGTTCAGGTCATGAACTCACAGTTTGGGAGTCTAAGCCCAGCACTGGGAGCTCCCTGCTGTCAGCACAGTGCCTGGATCTTGCTTCGGATCCTCAGACCCCCTCTCTCTCTACCCCTATACCACCTGCATTCTCTCTCTCAAGAGTAGATACTTTTAAAAAATGGATTTTATTACTATTGGAATGAAATGTGATTCTATTGAAAACACTTCAGTGACACTAAATCAGGAGCTTATTAACATTATTATAATAAGTTATAATTATGTATAACATAGTTATACATACCAATTAAAATATGTGATATATATTTACCATAAATATAGAATGAATAAATTATGTTCAGTCCTGAATTTTTTAAACACCTAATGGGAAAAACTTTCTTTCAAAGGAAAGTATGATGTTGTGAAAATACCAAAAAAAAACTTGGGTTCTTGATTTATGAGCTATATGATCTTGTGCAAATCACATAACTTTATTTCCAAGATTACTTAACTATTAAACTGATTTCTCTTAAATGCTATGTCTTAATCCAGTTGTCATTATCAAATGTGACAGTGTCTTGTAAACAACAAAAGCATTTAAATAGGTAATTTTTCAGTAGGAACAATTTATTCTTTAGAGGGCTACTACAATAATCATTAGGTGGACTGAGCAGTAATTGCTAGCCTACCTGTCCAGGGTACACATTTTAATTTTTTTTTTTTTCAACGTTTATTTATTTTTGGGACAGAGAGAGACAGAGCATGAACGGGGGAGGGGCAGAGAGAGAGGGAGACACAGAATCGGAAACAGGCTCCAGGCTCTGAGCCATCAGCCCAGAGCCCGACGTGGGGCTCGAACTCCCGGACCGTGAGATCGTGACCTGGCTGAAGTCGGACGCTTAACCGACTGCGCCACCCAGGCGCCCCAGGGTACACATTTTAAACACTAACTCTTAGGTGGCTCCTTCCAGGTTATTGAGATAACTTCCTAATCAGTCTGCCCCTCACCTGCATTGTCTTTTCTAAGTGAATATCTCAAAGTAGTCTTTCCATCAGTACATTTATTGAAACCAATTCATTGATCAAAATTGAGAATATTACTAGTTTCAAAAAGGTTACACATCCCTTCCATCTTCAAATGTTGTTAGGGGACCCATTTCAAATGTTAATCCTTTGGTTTCAGAATTTAAATGAAACTGGTTTGCAAAAACAAGGGTTATCAGGGAGTAAGAAAAAGGGAGAGGAGAGAAAAAGAAAAAACAAGAATTGTGATTCATACGTGCTGCCTTGCCAAAGTAACTCAAGTAAATATAACCATTTAAATATTATGACAGTCTTTAGTCTAGCTCACTCTGGCAGCAGTGGGTCTGAATGGACCAGATAGTCTACTACTGCTTGGCCCAACCCTGAGTCTATCCTGATATTTAAGTTTATGGTCTTAGACAGTGAAGACATGAAATTCACAAATTTACCAAAAGAGCATCATTTACACTGGTGCATATCATGTCATATACCTAACGGTCTCATAAACTGTTAGTATTCAGAGTGGCTGTCACTTCTATCCTTTAATGAAGGACGGACAAGTTTGTACTCTTTTCACAAGTTTCATTTGAAGGAAAGATGCCCAAGTCAGTAATTCTTAAAAAAAAAAAAAAAAAAAAAAAAAAGGAGGTGGGGTGCGTGGGTAGCTCAGTTGATTAAGTATCCAACTCCTCTGAGTTAAGTGTCCAACTGTCTGACTATCTGACTCCAGCTCAGGTCATGATCTCACGGTTTGTGGATTTGAGCCCCATGGTGAGCTCTGAACTGACAGCTCGGACCCTGGACCCTGCTTCAGACTCTGTGTCTCCTTCTCTCTCTGCCACTCCCCTGCCCACGCTCTGTCTCTCTCTCAAAGACAAATACACGTTAAAAAATATATTTTTTTAAAGGTTATGGTTTTAGAGACTTACTCTTAGAGTATTACCTAGAGAGCAGCATTCTACACACAGTGCCTACATGAAATTGGGCAATTTAATTAGATATTTAACAGTTTTATCCTTTGGAATATGCACCATGGAACAGAATGAATGCCACTGTGATGCAAGACCCAAGCCTGGTTCATTCACTATCTGTGTTGCTTCAGGCCAAACCACTTAATCTGCATGACCCTCAGTTTCCTGATACATAAAGTAACAAAATCATAGAATTTTAGGACCAGAAGACCCCCTGAATATCGATGCTCGTTTAGCCCTGCCTTATCCTATCAGAGTCATAAGGCAGATTCTACTTCTGAGGTGTCTATCCACCTACAGCGAGAGTTGTTAACTATGGCACAAACTCCTCCCTGGCCTTAGCTTCGGCCTTGGTCTTTGGAGGGCCACAAAGCCAAACGCTGACTCGAGGGTCATTTCTGGTGACATAGACATCTTCTTTATTTTGAAAACCAATTACCTTCTATTTTGATATGTTACTATATCCAAAGTTTAATGAAATACAAAAAAAATTCTCCTAAGTGATCCTGTAAAGCAACAAGTACATGAAAGAAAGAAAACAAAAGGTTAACACAATTGCCCTCAGGAAACATTTTATTCAGTCAGGTAATGAGACTTCATTGTTGGGGTTGTCGGTGAAAGTGCATCCAAGAATCTCTGGGTCCAGAGCATTAACAAGGCATAGGTTAGGAGACTTAAGAATGGATAACCTTGGTTGGTTCCTGTCAGAGAGGAAGGAAAGATTAATAACAAAAAGGTCAGTATATTGCACTGACAGAGCTAGCTGAGATCTATCTTGCCTTGCCACCAAGCTCATGTGAAGATGAGCATTCAGAATCACAAGTGTAATGAGCACCTAGCAGCTGTGGTGCTAAGTGATGATTCATGACTATAATATGAGGCTTTTTAAATGATAAAATTTAATTACAACATTGCAGTTCAATTTTATTTTTTTTTAATGTTTATTTATTTTTGAGAGAGAGACAGAGACAGAGCACCAACAGGAGAGGGGCAGAGAGGGAGGGAGACACAGATCCCAAAGCAGGCACGAGGCTCAGAGCTCGATGCACGGCTTGAACCCAAGTACCATGCGACCAAGACCTGAGCCAAAGTTTGGACACTCAACTGAATGAGCCATCCAGGCTCCCCACAGTAATGTTTTGAAATAAAATTTCAGCTTTATTCAGGCCCTCAAGAACTCAATCTATGATGGCAATTTTCAGTTTTGGCCTTGACTTTGGCCAAATATTGACATAAACTTTCGTTGTTCAACCAAAATGTGTATTTGGTGCATTGCAATGGGAAATTTAGTTAAACTTTCCATTCAATTCAGCAATTTCTTCCATAATATTCTGGAAGATAGCCATTTCGTTCTGTTAGGGCTTTTCCAATGATGAGCAATTTACTTTTGAACAAAGCAAAATTTTCCTTGTCTTATTAGTGGGCAGATCTAACTAATCAAATATTCTTTATTATATTATCCTGAAAGCTTCTTGCTTAAAAACATTTTGTCCACTGCCCTTAATTCTGTCCTCTGATGGAATATATTAATAGAATGTCTGTTTTAACCTTTAAAGGTTAGCTCCTTACAGATCTGAAGGCAATCCATTGCCATTTCACTTTTAGGTTAAGTGTGATCAAGCTCTTCAGCTATTTATGGTACACGCAGGCCAGATACTTCACCATCCTGGAGCTCTCCTCTAATATTTGATGACCCTCTTAAAAATATAGAACCCAGGACCTAGTGCATTCATTCATTCAGGAGATTTTTCCTGATAATCTTTCATGTGTCTATTTATAGCGGGAAGATACTACAGCAGTGAACAAAACGAAATCTTTCTCCTGTGGAGCTTACATTTGCCTAAGGAAAGACAACAAATAAATAAATAAAGTCCACAGAATGTTACAAAGCCAAACGTGCTAGGGAGAAAAGTAAAGCAGTGAAAGAAACAAAACGTTTCTGAGGGCGGTGGTGAGGTTACAATTCATAAACTTCCCTTGAAGTATCCTGTTTCCATGTATGTACTTCCAAGGAAGTACTTCCCAGCTTCCTGTTGGGACTCTGACTGAGGCAGTGCTATCTGAGCAGGTATGAAAGAGAAAAAGGTAAGCCATGTGTCTACCTGAGGACACGAGCACTCCGGGAGGAGCCAGTACAAAGGCATGTTGCTGCAGACATAGTGTGGGAGTACAGTGAAAGCTCTTCAGGGTAGTCAAAGGTTATGGCCATCTTCTTTGTTAATAAGAGGTTTGTTGTAAACTCAAATCCAATTCTTTTGATTCATTAAGGTTTTGGAACAGAATGTACAATTGTACATTTACCTCTATCAACTTTTATCTTTTCATTAAACAGGTATTTAATAGGCATCTACTATGTCAAATACTACGGGACTCCAACGGTCAATATGACAAGAATGGTTTCTACTCTTCTGAAAGTTTTGGCCTAGTTTAGGAAACAATCACACGAGTAAAAGGAAATTAAAAAGATAAATGCTACATGAGGCATTGATAAGGTAGTAGGAGAGAATATACCTGAAGGATTTGACCAACTCTGGGAGCTCAGGGAGGCTCCTTTGAGAAAATGATGATTAAAGTAAATGTGCAAAAAAAATAGTGGGCAATTTGGTGAAATGGGAAATTAAAAGCATTCTGGAAGAAGGAAAGAGTATATAAAGGCTCTGTAGATGAACCATGAATGGTCAGTTCAAGAAACTGGAAAGAAGCCCTTGGGGGCTGACACAGAGCCAGAGCAAAAGTGTAATACAAAATGCAGCTAGCAAGATAAAAAATGGCTAGATCTTGCAGAGCCTCATGGCTATGGTAAATATTTTGCTCTTTATTTCCAAAGCAGTGAGAATCCGTTAAAGAGTTCAAGCAGCTGCATGAATGTGTCAGACCCATGTTTTGAAAGTATCATCCTGTCAACAGTGTAGAGAATGAATTGGAGGGAGTTAGGAATAGATTCACTAAGACCAATAGGGGCTATTGTGCTAATCTTGGGAAGAAGTGTTGGCATTATGGAAGAAATAGAGTAACTTTCCTATCTGAGCGATCTTGAGGTGAAATTGTCACAAAAGGCCAAGTTGGTGCCTATGATGACTGCACTATAGTTCTTATTTGCATAACTGGCTAGATGGTAGTTGTATTCAAAATAAATGTAGAATACTGTAAGAGAAACATGTTTTACAAAGAAAGAGGATCACTTTGGATATATGAAACCTAAGATTGCCCCTAAAGATGTCCAAGAAGTACGGGCAAGCAGGCAGATGGCAATGTGGTTCTCGAGCTCACAGACAGGTCTCCACATCACTGGAGCTTGTGATCATCATACTGCTTTTGTTTTGTGATGCACCTGCACCAAAATCTCAAAAATCTTGATTCTATTATATGTTTTTATTTCTGAGCCCTGTGAAATTTGGTAATGTGCTTTCCATGTATCCCTCCAATTTGGTGACTATTAAATCAGGCAGTGCTAAATACTAATCAAGAGCTCAGTTTGGAAATCTTGAATCATAAGTCGGTACTGACTGCGATTTGAAACAACACTCTCCAAGCTGTGACTGTTCTCCTGGCTATTAGCACGTATTTTACATTTCTGGCCGCCCTTGTGTCTTCTTATTTTCTTTCTTCTTGGTATGTTTCTTCCCTATTTCTGCTGTGTACTTTTGGTATGATAGACTGAAGAGACAGAATTGGGGAGCAAAAGAAAAATACAAAAAACGGAATAAATTTTTAAGGTACCAAATGCTTTTAAATGTTTACTTGAAAAAATGACTAAGGGAAGAATGTTATGTAGCAACCATGTGTGTTTACTGCTTTTTGGTAAATCTAGACTCCTCCTGTTATTGATTCATTGTGTGTCTGCTCCTGTAGTTAGTATGAAGGTATCAGGGATTGCATTATCCCTGGTATATGCAAACATGGCTCTATCTTTTCCATAGTCCTACATGATGTTACAAATCCCAATCCTTCAGACAAAGAGCTGAATTCTAAGGCATCTTATGCATCTTTACATAACCCAGGGGTCAGCTGTCCATCTTCTTCTTAGTCGGCTCTTTTCTCTTTTTCCACAAGAAATCCAACCTCACCAAGCATATTGCAATCCTTGTAGTTTTGTGGATCCCAACAGGATCACACGGCCCCCCCCCCCCCAACCCCCACGTCTCTTTCAAAATCTCACTTTGCTGTCTGTTCCCAATTCTCTGCTTCTGGCCACACTGTCACTGGACTCCTCTTACTGCCCTCACATCTCACTGGGCTTAGGTTAGAAACCCTGGTTTCTGTGCTTCTAGCCCCTCCCCCCCTTTTTTAAAATTTTTAATTGAGAGAGACAGAGTGTGAGCAGGGGAGGGGCAGAGAGAGGGAGACACAGAATCCAAGCAGGCTCCTGGCTCTGAGCTGTCAGCACAGAGCTGTGGGGCTCAAACTCACGAAGTGTGAGATCATGACCTGAGTGGAAGTCAGAGAGTTAACCAACTGAGCCACCCAGGTGCCCCTGCTAGCCCTGTCTTCCTCAGAAATTTGTCTCTGCTTCTCGATTTTTCTTCTACAGAGCAAGTTAGTTCTAGCTCTAACCTTTCACATCTTACAGAACTCGACAACAAAGGACCCTCCAAGTACTAGGGCACATTCTCCTAGGACGGTGGGATATTGTAAATTATAATGAATATTTTTACATGAGCTATTTACAACATTTTCTTATTTCTCCCACAAAGAAGGGAAATCAGGCTCTTTTCTCAGTGTCTCAGTGCCACTGCAGGGGAGAGAATAGTATGAGGAGGAACATAAGACTGGGTTTAATATAGAGGCTCTTCACTAAAACACTTAAAGATCAGCCTGCAGGGGAAAATAAGAAAGCTGGGAAATTAGGGAGGAGCCAAGATGATGGAACAGCATGGAAGCTTTTTGTGTGTCTCGCGTCCATGAAATACAGTCAGACCAACACTAAACCATCCTACACACCTAGAAAACTGATTGGAGGATTAACAAAACAACGTGCACAACCTGAACCACAGAATTCAGCAGGTATGTGGCACGACGAGCTGAACGTGGGGAATGAGAAGCCGCAAAAGAAAGAGAAAAAATTCATTTTTATTTTCAATTTTTATGAAAAATATCTGTCTTTAATTTTTACTACTATATTTTTTACTTTTGTGTAAATTTTTTCAAATTCTATCTTACTCCTATCATTTTATTTTAGTCTACTTCAGTATATTCACTCTTTCAAATTTTCAAATTATTTCTTTTTTTCTTTTCTTTTTTTTAACCTTTTTTCTCTTTTTCATTTCTTTTCTTTTTTCGTAAATACAGAAAACTAAAAAATTCATATTTATTTTTAATTTTTATTAAAAATATTTTTAATTTTTTTCTACTATACTCTTTACTTTTGCGTATATAATTTCAAATTCTATTTTACCCCCATCATCTCATTTTAGTCTACTTCAGTGTATTCATTGTTTCAAATTCTCAAACAATTTCCTTTTCTTTTCTTTCCCCTCCTTTTTTTTTTCCTCTCATCTGTCAAAAAACTTTCAACACCCAGACCAAAACACACCTAGGATCTAGCATCATCTATTCGATTTTTATGTGTATGTGTTTTTAATTTTTAATTTTAATATTTTTTAAATTTTAATTTGTTTTTATTTTAATTTTTCTACCTCATTAATTCCCTTTCTCCCTTCAAAATGACAAAATGAAGGAATTCATCCCAAAAGAAAGAGCATGAAGAAACGACAGCCAGGGATTTAGTCAAGACAGATACAAGCAAGATGTCTGAACCAGAATTTAGAATCACGGTAATAAGAATAGTAGCTGGAGTCAAAAACAGATTAGAATCCCTTTTTGCAGAGGTAAAAGTAGTTAAAAATAGCCAGAATGAAATTAAAAATGCTATAACTCAGCTGCAATCACAGATGGATGCAACGACAGCAAGGGTGGATGAGGCAGAATAGAGCATCAGCGATATAGAGGACAAACTTATAGAGAATAAGGAAGCAGAAAAAAAGAGGGAGATTAAGGCAAAAGAGCACAATTTAAGAATTAGAGAAATCAGTGACTCACTAAAAAGGAACAACATCAAACTCATAGGGGTCCCAGAAGAGGAACAGAGAGAAATAGGGGTAGAAGAGTTATGCGAGCAAATCATAGCGGAAAACTTTCCTAACCTGGGGAAAGACACAGACATCAAAATGCAGGACACACAGAAGACCCCCATTAGATTCAACAAAAACCGACCATCAACAAGGCATATCATAGTCAAATTCACAAAATACTCAGGCAAGGAGAGAATCATGAAAGCAGCAAGGAAAAAAGTCCCTAACCTACAAGGGAAGACAGATCAGGTTTGCAGCAGACCTATCCACAGAAACTAGGCAGGCCAGAAAGGAGCGGTGGGGTATATTCAGTGTGCTGAATTGGAAAAATATGCAGCCAAGAATTCTTTATCCAGCAAGGCTGTTGTTCAAAATAGAAGGAGAGAAAGTTTCCTAGCCAAACAAAAATTAAAGGAGTTTGTGAACACTAAACCAGCCCTGCAAGAAATTTTAAGGGGGAACTTCCTGAGGGGAAAAAAGATGAAATAAATATATATATACATATATATACTAAAAGCAACAAAAGATTAGAAAGGACCAGAGAACACCACCAGAAACTCCAACTCTACAAGCATCATAATGGCAATAATTTCATATCTTTCAGTACTCACTCTAAACATCAATGGACTCAATGCTCCAATCAAAAGCCATAGGCTAACAGAATGGGTAATAAAACAAGATCCATCTATATGCTGTTTACAAGAGACCCACTTTAGACCTAAAGACACCTTCAGGTTGAAAATAAGGGGATGGAGAACCATCTATCATGCTAATGGTCAACAAAAGAAAGCCAGAGTAGCCATACTTATGTCAAACAATTTAGACTTTAAAATAAAGACTCTATCAAGAGATGCAGAAGGGCATTATATCATAATCAAGGGGTCTATAGACCAAGAAGACCTAACAATTGTAAACATTTATACACCAAATGTGGAAGAACCTAAATATATAAATCAATTAATCACAAACATAAAGAAACGCATCCATAGTAATACCATAATAGTAGAAAACTTCAACCCCCCACTCACAGCAATGAACATATCATCTAACCAAAAAATCAACAAGAAAACAATGGCTTTGAAGGACACACCAGACCAGATGGAAAAACAGATATATTCAGAACATTTCATCCTAAAGCAGCAGAATATGCATTCTTGTCCAGTGCACATGGAAGTTTCTCCAGAATAGACCACATACTGGGACACAAATCAGCCCTCAACAAGTACAAAAAGATCGAGATCATACCGTGTATATTTTCAGTCCACAACGCTATGAAACTTGAAATCAACCACAAGAAAAAATCGGGAAAGGTAACAAATACTTGGAGACTAAAGAACATCCTACTAAAGAATGAATGGGCTAACCAAGCCGTTAAAGAGGAAATTAAAAAGTACATGGACATCAATGAAAATGATAGCACGACAACCCAAAACCTCTGGGACACAGCAAAGGCAGTCATAAGAGGAAAGTATATAGCAATCCAGGCCTCCCTAAAGAAGGAAGAAAGGTCTCAAATACACAACCTAACCTTACTCCTTAAGCAGCTGGAAAAAGAAGAGCAAGTAAAACCCCAAACCAGCAGAAGACAGGAAATAATAAAGATTAGAGCAGAAATTAATGCTATCGAAACCAAAAAAACAGAACAGATCAATGAAACCAGAAGCTGGTTCTCTGAAAGAATTAACAAAATTGATAAACCACTAGCCAGGGTGATCAAAAAGAAAAAGAAAAGGATCCAAATAAATAAAATCAAGAATGAAAAGGGGAGATCACAACCAACACAGAAGAAATAAAAACAATAATCAGAGAATATTATGAACAATTATATGCCAATAATATGGGCAATCTGGAAGAAATGGACAAATTCCTAGAAACAAATACACTACCAAAACTGAAACAGGAAATAATAGAAAATTTGAACAGACCCATAACCAGTAAGGAAATCGAATGAGTAATCAAAAATCTGCCAAAAAACAAGAGTCCAGGGCCAGATGGCTTTTCAGAGGAAGTCTACCAAACATGTAAGGAAGAGGTAACACCTATTCTCTTGAAGCTGTTCCAAAAAATAGAAATGGAAGGAAAACTTCCAAACTCTTTCTATGAAGCCAGCATTACCTTGATTCCAAAACCAGACAAAGACCCCACCTAAAAGGGGAATTATAGACCAGTTTCCCTGATTAACATGGATGCAAAAATCCTCAACAAGATTTTAGCCAACTGGATCCAAAAATTCATTAAAAAAATTATTCACCATGACCAAGTGGGATTTATACCTGGGATGCAGGGCTGTTCAATATCCACAAAACAATAAATGTGATTCATCACATTAATAAAAGAAAGGACAAGAACCACAGTTGCAGAGAAAGATTTGAGAAAATACAGCATACTTTCTTGATAAAAACCCTCAAGATAGTAGGGATCGAAGGATCATACCTCGAGATCATAAAAGCCATATATGAACGACCCAATGCTAATATCATCCTCACTGGGGAAAAACTGAGAGCTTTCCCCCTATGGTCAGGAACAAGACAGGGATGTCCACTCTCACTACCGTTATTCAACATAGTACTGGAAGTCTCAGCCTCAGCAATCAGACAGCACAAAGAAATAAAAAGCATCCAAATTGGCCAGGAGGAGGTCAAACTTTCACTCTTTGCAAATGACATGATACTCTATATGAAAAACCCAAAAGATTGCACCAAAAAACTGGGAGAACTGATTCGTGAATTCAGCAAAGTGGCCGGAGATAAAATCAATGCACAGAAATTGGGTGCATTCCTATACACCAACAATGAAGCGACAGAGAAATCAAGGAATCGATCCCATTTACAATTGCACAAAAACCATAAAATACCTAGGAATAAATCTAACCAAAGAGGTGAAAAATCTATACACTGAAAACTATAGAAAGCTTATGAAAGAAATGGAAGAAGACACAAAAAAATGGAAAAAGATTCCATGCTCCTGGATAGGAAGAACAAATATTGTTAAAATGTCTATACTACCCAAAGCAATCTACATATTCAATGCAATCCCTATCAAAGTAACACCAGCATTCTTCACAGAGTTACAACAAGCAATCCTGAAATTTGTATGGAAGCAGAAAAGACCCCAAATAGCCAAAGTGATCTTGAAAGAGAAAACCAAAGCAGGAGGCATCACAATCCCGGACTTCAAGCTATACTACAAGGCTGTAATCGGGGCGCCTGGGTGGCGCAGTCGGTTAAACGTCCGCCTTCAGCCAGGTCACGATCTCTCGGTCCGCGAGTTCGAGCCCCACGTCGGGCTCTGGGCTGATGGCTCAGAGCCTGGAGCCTGTTTCCGGTTCTGTGTCTCCCTCTCTCTCTGCCCCTCCCCCGTTCATGCTCTGTCTCTCTCTGTCCCAAAAATAAATAAACGTTGAAAAAAAAAATTAAAAAAAAAAAAAGGCTGTAATCATCAAGACAGTATGGTACTGGCACAAGAACAGACACTCAGATCAGTGGAACAGAATAGAGAATCCAGAAAGGGACCCACAAACGTATGGCCAACTAATGTTTAACAAAGCAGGAAAAATATCCAATGGAATAAAGACAGTCTCTTCAGCAAGTGGTGCTGGGAAAACATGCAGAAGAATGAACCTGGACCACTTTCTTACACCATACACAAAAATAAACTCAAAATGGATGAAATGCCTAAACATAAGACAGGAAGCCATCAAAATCCTCGAGGAGAAAGCAGGCAAAAACCTCTTTGGCTTTGGCTGCAGGAATTTCTTACTCAACATGTCTCCAGAGGCAAGAGAAACAAAAGCAAAAATGAACTACTGGGACCTCATCAAAATAAAACATTCTGCACAGTGAAGGAAACAATCAGCAAAACTAAAAGGCAACCAACAGAATGGGAGAAGATATTTGCAAATGACATATCAGATTAAGGGTTAGTATCCAAAATCTGTAAAGAACTTATCAAACTCAACACCCAAAAAACAAATAATCCAGTAAAGAAATGGGCAAAAGAAATGAATAGACACTCTTCAAGGAAGACATCCAGATGGCCAACCGACACGTGAAAAAATGCTCAACATCACTCATCATCAGGCAAATACAAATCAAAACCACAATGAGATACCACCTCACACCTGTCAGAATGGCTAACATTAACCACTCAGGCAACAACAGATGTTGGCGAGGATGTGGAGAAAGAGGATCTCTTTTGCATTGTTGGTGGGAATGCAAGCTGGTGCAGCCACTCTGGAAAAAAGTATGGAGGGTCCTCAAAAAATTAAAAATAGAACTACCCCACGACCCAGCAATTGCACTACCAGGCATTTATCCACAGGATACAGGTGTGCTGTTTTGAAGGGACACACGCACCCCCATGTTTATAGGAGCACTGTCAACAATAGCCAAAGTATGTTAAGAGCCCAAATGTCCATCTATGGATGAATGGATAAAGAAAATACGGTGTATATATACACAATAGAGTATTACTCGGCAATCAGAAAGAATGAAATCTTGCCATTTGTAACTACATGGATGGAACTGGAGGGTATTATGCTAAGTGAAATCAGTCTGAGAATAACAAGTATCATATGACTTCACTCATATGAGGACTTTAAGAGACAAAACAGATGGACATAAGGTAAGGGAAACAAAAATAATATAAAAACAGGCAGAGGGAAAAAACAGAAGAGACTCATAAATATGGAGAACAAACTGAGGGTTACTGGAGAGGTTGTGGGAAGGGGGATGGGTTAAATGGGTAAGGGACAGTAAGGAATCTACTCCTGAAATCATTGTTGCACTATATGCTAACTAATTTGGATGTAAATTTTAAAAAATAAAATATTAAATTAAAAAAAAAGAAAGCTGGGAAATTAAAAGGGGTGGAGTGGATGAACTATTTGGAGAGGTTGTCAGGAAGGTAGAAATTTTCTGCCTAGAAAATGCTTCATTAATAACAAAAGATTTGAAAAGAGTTAATAGGGCAAGCCAGTACCTACTAAGGGCCATTAATCTCTAATTAGAAAAATAATGTGATAAATATGCATACTACTTTTAATCTATACTGTAGGACAATTAGTTAATGGCTTTTAAATGCATTCATATCACTGAGATGTTTGAAAGACTAGTCAGAATGACTAGCTTTATCAAGTGAGGCACGCCCAAAGTTTGGATCATTAGTACATAGCTCTTAGAAATGATTATTCATGTTGTCAGTGGTTTTCAAAGTATACAGACTGGCCAAAACAAAACAAACAAACAAAAAAACCACAAACTTCACAGTTACCTCCATGCTTGCATGAAAAGGTAATCCAAATTCACTAATCCCAGGAGATTGTGCCCTTGCATTTAGAATAGCCTAACGCTAAGCATACGAACTCCACTGGGTGATGTGGATAGACACTTTGGGATGTGTCTGTTATTTGATCTTACCAGAAGGTGGACAGAACCCTATAACTAGAATGTTACTGCCTCTGCTTTGGGTGAAGCTTTCTGGCTAAGTGCTTTAAAGTACGAAGGATAGGATGTCGCTGAGCTTACATGATAGGCTAATGACCTTTTTCTCTTCCCCATTTTTTTGTATTGTGGTAAAACATGCATAACGAAACTTACCACCTGAATGATTTTTAAGTGTACAGTTCAATGTTATTAAAAACATTAATGCTGTGCCACCATCATCACCATCCATCTTCAGAACTTTCACATTTTTCCATTCTGAAACTCCGTACACATTAAATAAACTCCCTATTATACATTCCTCCACCCAGCCCCTTGCAATCACCATTCAAATTTCTCTCTCTATAATTTTGACTGCTATATTACCTTGTATATGTCATAATTTCCTTCCTTTATAAGGCTGAATATTATTCCATTTCTCACCTTTTTTTTTTTTTTTTTTTTTTGGCCTACTTTTTCTCTAGAATTTATAGCTGGGCAAATTTTGGTGTGAGACTTGTTTTCATTGTATTATTCCATCTGGTAACAAGACATTAGGGGAAGAGACTTATAATACTTACTTATCTCTTTTGAACCAGACTATTGCTATTTACCAAAAATATCTAACAATTAGGAATGATCAAATTAGGTCAGTTATCAGTACTTAGTGTAGAATCTTAAGTCCTTATTTATTAAATCTCAAGATTATAAACCAATTCTTAGAAAAAAATATAGCCATATTTAAGGAATAGTTGTGTTACAGTAAAGTAGGCAAGTTGACAGCATTGAATTCTTATTATCTGATTATTTGTATTCATTTATTTGAAAGCTATTTACTAAATAAAATAATTCTAAATATTTTTTTTAGAATTTGAATTTTGATTTTCTAAATGGAGTCAGAGTTTGGATTCAGTCTTTAGAAATATGACTGGCAGAGATATTTAGTTTCAAGTTAATTTTTTGCAGGTGTTCTCATTGCTTAAGGCAGGGGACACAAAGGAGAAATCCCTTTACAAATGCTATGCCTGTTCTTAGAACAGAAATCTTTCATATCTCCATTATTATTGCAATTGAGAAAGAGCCCAAGGAGAAGTCAAGGAGAACAAAGAGAAGGAATTAAAAGAAATCAAACAGAAAATGTTGCCCAAAGGAAGCAAACATGATAGGAACTGAAGACAAAAGAAATGATCAAGTTCACACTGATGAAATAAATTAGTGCCCACTGCAAAGTCTCCACCTCGGGTCCAAGTGTTAAAAATTGTAATTTTGAAATATAAATTGAATAATTTTAATTATTTTTTAGTATTGGGAAAAAATGAATACTTGGCTGGAAGACAAAATGACATATTGAGTGTATTCATTAAACATTACTGTGTTCTAGGCCCTTTCAAAAAACAGTACTGTTATTTTTTAACTCCTTACTATTCAGCTCAATACTAAGCAAGTATGACTTGCTTATTATGCATTTGAGCTTCATAATGGGAAAGGGGTATGACAGGTGGAAAGATAAAATGGGTACATTTAAAGGATGTATATTTACTTACGATGCAAAGGACCTAGAAAAATTAGGATATAACATAGAGCCCCTCCAGATGGACCAACAGCTTCCTCTATACCAGAGTTCCCCAGAGAGATTTTAGCTATGCGTGATGCTGCTGGTACAGAGGAGGGATTCCTCTAGCATAAAAACTAGTATTCTGGGCCTTCCTGCCCTCCAAGTAGAGGTAACTAGGGGAAAATAACGCAAGACCATTCCTAAGTATTTGTTGCAAAACAAAATGATGTGATGGTCAGTTTCCTAAAAGCATCCTTCAGCAGGACAGGCCTGTGTTTGAGGTCATTTCTATAATGCATTCAAGAAAATACAGCCTTCACCATATTACACACTTGGGTATCCTCAAAGGCGAAGTTTTAAGACCTCAGGGCATGACTGAGGTATGGAAGGCTGCAGAATACAGGAATATCTGAGTGTGTATATATAATATGTATGTAAATATACTCTGTCACTAGGTATGCATGTTATTTTAGGCAGCCAAAGCCTATCGTGTTAAATGCCAGAACTAGAGCCATTTTTCCTGGGTCTTAAATCACCATTCTGAAACCACAACCATCATCTTCTAAAACCATATCATCTATTAATAACAGGTAATTATTTACTTTGAGGTCAAATATCAAACCAGAGATGTTAAACTCCTAAAGGGCTCAATCTGTCCCCTATTAACTCCCCAAGTAGCAAGTTGGCATCCAAAAGCCATTTTCAAAGGACTAGTCAATAGCCTTTCATTACATACAATACTCTTAACACAGACTAAAACTTATTTAAAAATTTTTTTAAATCCAAAGTTTCCTTGTCTTATAAAAGTACTTACATTTTAACAATCTATAACACCACTAATGAGAAAACAGGGACTATAAAAACTTGCATTGTATAACAGGCATTCTTAACACATCTGAACTTGTGAACTTTAATTCTTACTTTAAGTATTCTAAATGAAGATGAAAGCAGAAAAACAAACAAAAAACCCCATTAAGATAGGTGCTTTTGGTAAAAACAAGGCACTTTTGAGCCCTAGTTGTACTTTAATGTTTATCCTTTCCCCTAGTCCCATTAACAGAACACCCACTTCTTTTTTAAATTATTATTATTTTTTTAACATTCATTTATTTTTGAGACAGAGAGAGACAGAGCATAACGGGGGAGGGTCAGAGAGAGGGAGACACAGAATCTCAAACAGTCTCCAGGCTCTGAGCTGTTAGCACAGAGCCCGACACAGGGCTCGAACTCACGGACGGCGAGATCATGACCTGAGCCGAAGTTGGCCGCCTAACCGACTGAGCCACCCAAGCGCCCCTTAAATTATTTTTAATGTTTATTTAGTTTTGAGAGACAGCATGTGAGCAAGGAGGGACAAAGAGAGGGAGACACAGAATCAGAAGCAGGCTCTAGGCTCTGAGCTGTCAGCACAGAGTCCGACGTGGAGCTAGAACCCACGGACCATGAGATTATGACTTGAGCTGAAGTCGGTCGCTTAACCAACTGAACCACCAGGGTGCCCCAAGGCAACACCCACTTCTGAGTACATCTTTATGATTGTTTTAAAAGTTACAGGAAGCAATATATAAATACAAAAAAATTGAGGATCTCAAGCATGACTTTAACCTATCTGTGAATTTAGGCAACAGGGAAATGTTCAGATATCTTATTGCTTTAATACCTCAAGTATGTATAATACATTATCAATTTTTTTTGCATCAAAAAGTTTTGGTGCTTACAACTTTGGTGGTCTGGTCATCTCATTCTGCTCCAACTTGTAGCATAAATTTTGGCTGAGTCATATAAATTCTTTGAGTCTTAATTAACTTGTCTGTCAACCTCCTTTCAATATATGCAAATATCTGAACGCATGCAGATTTTTCTGTGGGGAGCATTCACAACATTCAATGGCTTCTTAAAGGAGTATGTGGTGCAAAAGGCGGAACAACTTTAAAGATCACTGAGTTAGCTATTTTTTTATTTAATAAATAAACAGATAGATAGATAAATGGGTGCCTGCCCGGATCCCCTTTACTGGCTTGTGTACTTGCCTGTCAGCTGTTGTCAGTGTCTGCTAATAAAACTCAAGATGCCTTCTCTTCTAAAGGAGAATCCTCAGGGATATTGGAGCCACCTCGCCTGGGAGGCTATCTAAACCACCACCCCAAATGTCTAACCCAGGGCAGGGCAGCCCTTAAACCAATGACCAGTTGGCATGTGGTAGATAGGCATACCTCAAGGTAGGATCAATTCTCTTACCTTTGAGCAAGCTTTATCTTCTTTCCCTCTTTTTCTCAAAGTTCTCATCAAGAATCACTTGAACAAGAATCCATGTCTGCTTCCAGAGAAATAGAATACAACAGGTATCTTTGCGTGCTTCAATTTTATGAATCTAGGAAGTGGTTTTAGGATGCAGCCTCTAATGATGGGTTTCTATAGTTCTGTCATTCACTCTGGATTATTTTGCAGCTAGATAACAACAAGGACACTATCACTGACAGTAGGTGGAATTTGACAGCCCCAAGCATAATGCAGCAGAATAATTACTGAGACTTTATTTAGTGAACTGGGATGGGATATAGCTGGAGAGATGTTACTGGTGCAATGTTCAGTGGGTTGAACAAAGTGGAGAAATAACTATAAGGACTGACATTGGGTGGCTCATGAATGTTTGAGAGATGACAAAACGTATCTATTAATCAACAATACAAAGCAAAGGGTGAGAATCAGAGGGCCTCCTTGGCACCAGGGAAAGAGTCTCTTATCTTCCACAGCCACAAGTCATGTCATGTTCAAGACACTACTCATTACTTAATTGGAAAAGCAGTACACATTCTGAGAAGATTGAAATCACAATGCTGTCAAGTGTTTTACATTAAAGTGAGTGCCCTGACAGGAGTGATGCTAGGGATGGGAAGGTGGTATTTGCATAGATGTACAAGAGAACCTTTGAGATCCTTGACCTCTTGGATTCCCTTAAATGCTCTGAATCTGCAAGACTGGCCTACTCTCTGTTAGAAGATAAAGGCCCCTTTGCTTGAAGACTATGCAGAGACTTCAAAGGAGGTAGGTGCCTTTTAGAACCCCCACTCTTCTGAGAATCTGTCCTATATTGTATACTGGCCACCAGAAAATAAAACCTCAGCATATCCTGAACAAGTGCTAAGTATGGCCAAGAGAGCAGAGAAATTATGTGCCCAATTTGCTACAATTCCTAGCCAATGCATAGCAATCCAAACCAGTAGATTATGCCTGAGAATGAATGCCAATATTAAATCAAGAGGGGAGGACTATAAAGCTGGATAAGAGACAGTTTGAGGATATGGGAGCACTCTCCTGTAATAAGCACTCTCCTGTAATAAGAATTTTTTTTCCTGTAACAAGGATTAAAACCCTTAGCAATAGTGCTAAGTCATTGATTCTAATACATTTCTGCAATGACCTTTGGACATTTGGAAAGAATGGTTGTCTACACGAAATAATGTAGAGATGCCAGACCTGCTGTAGCAAACTGTAGAGGAAGGGATCAAAAATCCCTTATAGTAATGGAGATTCTTGAACAGTTCCGATATTTTTAAAAATGGAGAAGCCATCAAGTGAACATATCCTTTGGGCAGTCCCACATCGGAAGCACTATCAGAAGCAGTTTACATTCACATGAGATAGAAAACAAGAATATATACAGGGTCTTATCTCAGGGCTATGTTGATCCTCTTGCTCTCTGTCCTCATATAGTTTGAAGAGACCTTCACCACCTGATTATTCTGCTAAATTTAACATTAGTCCACTATATTGAAATTATTGATAATATATTGATGATTAATTAGATCTGAAAAACATGAGGCAAGAACACTGGATAGCTTGTTAACATTCATATGCTCCCGAGGGTGAGACATGAACTACACAAAGATTCAGGAACTTCCATTTTTGAAAAATTTTTAGGGATCTTTCACCTTGTAACTCAGGATAAAGCAAAGGAATGGCTTCTTAAACGTGCAGCTGAGTAAGAGCTTGCAAATCACACCATGTCAGGAATACACTGTCCTCAGAATTCAGTTTCTATCATGAATCAATGGTGTCACCACTATGTAGAATGCATGGGTCCAGAAACCAACGTATTAAAGTGAAAGTCACTCCCAGTGACTCACCTGGGGTGTTGACTTTAGCTTCTGTGGGTTTTCAGCAGTCCTATTTATTGGGGTACACAGTATGAGTTCCACCAAACTTAAATTTATAGGTTACGTCACAATAGGATCTCCATGACAGTTGGCAATAAATGAAGAAAGAATGTGATACACTAGTAAATGTAATTGATCCTAACCATCATGAGGAGGTAGAAATACTGCTACAAAATGAAAGCATGATGGAGTATAGTTGTGTTCAGGTGATCTACTGAGGTTTCTTTTGGTATATACCCAGTTATAACTGTAAATGAACAATACAGCATTCATGGCCTGACAGCTGCATGGAAACCAGGACCTCAGTCCCCTCAAGGATGAAGGTTTGGGCTAACTTTCCAGGCAAGACAACAAGACCAGCAGAAGGCTTAGCTGAACGGAAGGGATTTTAGAATGGTGGTGGTGGAGGCAGATGGTATGAGTATTATCCTCAAGACCAAACAACAGCTGGGAATGTATTTCATTAAGAATCCTCTTTTTGTAAGATTTTCCAGAAATCGTGTTCAGCCAGAACCCTAGAGAAGCTATGCTTGGATGGAGTGAACTTAATTTGAAAACCAAGTAAATCTGTTATGCAATGGGGTTTGACTGCAATCATTGCTGTCACTGCTCAATTCAATTTCCTTTAAGAGCTGCTGTATCCTTTACCAAACCACTGTGAGTTAGCTGGTAACAGCCCATAGCTGCCCCCTTACACAGAAAATTTCAGCTATAAGGAGCCACCTAACATGGAGGCTAACCCTTGACCCCCAACTTCAGCCAATGAGTGACTAGCCTAAAGGTACAAAAGGCTTATGATTGTCTGAAGGTGCAAACAGTACTGTAGTAAAATCTGGGTTTCAGACCATCTCCGTACATCAGGACAAAGCTAGTCTCCAGGGGAGACAAAATCCTTGCTTCGTGGTTTGTTCCCCCTGCCCTATTCTGCTTCTCTTACTCATCTTTTATCTGAGATCACTGTGAATAAATCACTTGGAAACAAATCCCTGTCTCAGGCTCTGCTTTCAGGGCAATGTACCTGTAATAGTCATCATCTAGTTCTAGCACTATATGAATCCATGATTATAATATGTGGAGTAAACATAGAATTTGGATTAGGTTATGGTAGCTGAAAGGCAGGGGAGGCCAGGGAAAGATAGGGGCAACAATTTCTTGAGACCAGTGCTGTTTAGTAAATAGCTTGATCATGGTCTCATACCCTGGCCATTTGAAGGGAATTTGAGGGAAATTAAATACTAATGATTGAGGGGCTTCTATATGCCAGAGATATAGAGGTAAAGTGGGTGGGTGAGGATTGAGTTGCAGTGTAGATCCAGGCATCTTAAGCTTTAATGGATAAAAAAATCACTTGGGGATTTTTTTAAAGGCAGATTTTTATTCTGTGTTTCTTAGAAGTTCCAGGACACCTTTATTGCTAATACACAGACCACAGTTTCAGCAGTAAGACCGCAGATTAGAATGGTGAAATAAAAATATAAGACACATGTACAATTTAAATTTTTTCTAGCAACCACATTAAGAAGAAATTGTAGATGAAATTAATTTAATAATATATTTCAAATGACCCAAATATTTAAAATACTATCATTTCACCAATCAATATAAAAATTATTACTAAAATATATATTTTTGCACAAAGTCATCAAAATTCAACATCTTAGTTCAGATGCTAAATTTTCATTGGAAATATACATGTATTTGTATTTCATACCATTTATGGTCAAAAGTAGATTCATGTAACTCAAGTTATTCCAAACATACTTAAAATTTTCCCCTTAAATGAATCAAGCATGAGCGTTTAAATGCAGTTTAATTAAAATGGAATAAAATTTAAAATTCAGTTCCTCAGTCACACTAGCCAACAGAGAATTGACAGGACTATGGTATACGTTTTTTTTTTTCCTACTTCAAGGAATGACTATCTATTAGGGAATAAATGACAAGAGTCTGAGGGAATAATGGGAAAAGTGCCTGTGTTTTTCTGACCACTTTTGGCCATAACTATTTTAACTGTTTTGTTAGTGCAAATGCAGCAGTATCTGTTTTTCTTTTGCAGTAACCTGGACCGAAGCACTTGCCATTGTTTTTACTTAACAAAATATTAAATGTCAAACATTTAAATGATCAAAAGAAACATGGCCCTCAAGGAAGAGGTATCACATATGTTGATAACTGCACATTTCCCCATCTGTCTTTTCAGAGGTAGGTCCACTGTCAGTGACTCTGGATTCTGGCTATGCGGATAAATTGGCTTGTATTTGAGACTTGTGCCTCCTTGTGGTCATCACCGAAAGGCTTGACTGACTTATAGGGATAATTTGCTTAATTCTCTGGCACCTGATTTGGTTCCATATCAACCCAGCCATCCATTCCATAGACCCCCATTGTGGGTTTCATTCTCCTGGAAAAGCCTTGTCTTCTTCTCTTCCTGCCACTCTCCCTAATTCTTGGTGGGGACACCGTCTGAACCAGCTCTCTGGTTTCACTCTCTTCAGCTTAGACTCTCAGTGTGAGCTGGGTCTAATTTTCTGCTGTGCCCTCTGAATTGCTGACCCAACATGGTAGCTACCTACTGAGCTGGGGCAGCTTTGCTGCCCCCTTCTGGTTTCAAGCCTTGATAAGTATTTGTTGAGGAATGGCGGTGTAGGAGGACCCTGGGCTTACCTCGTCCTGCTGATCTCTTAGATTCCACCCACATCTGCCTAAATAACCCAGAAAACCGCCAGAAGACTAGCAGAAGGACCCTCTGGAGCCAAGCATAGATGAGAGGCCCACGGAAGACGGTACGAATTCTGGAACTGTATTTTAATTGTATGCTTTTCCCAATGCTATTGCAGGAATTTTACAAAAATAAATAAGGATGAGAAGGGAGATAGGAGTGAGCGGGGCATTTGAATTTTAGATAAGGCCAAGAAGGTTCTCCTTGAGCCCCACAGGACATGAGGGAAGTAGCCAAGAGAACAAAAAACAGAGAGGCGGAAGCCTGTTTGGTATGTCTGAGAAACATTAAGGAAGACTGTGTGGCTGAAGCATTAGAGCAGAGTGAATAATGAGGAGTAGGAGGGCATAATCAGAGAGCTATGGTTGCGCAGGAGGGAGCAGATTATATAGGGCCTTGCAGTCAACTCTATCTATCTATGTATCCATCCATCTAATTTATATATGTAAAATACATACACTACTCTAAACCAGACTAGAAGCTAATGGAGAGTTTTGATAGAAGCGAGATAAGACACGATAAATTTAAATAGATCACTCTAGGGATTATATGGTGAAAGACGGCAGGGGTGGCAAAGGACAAGGAGACTTGATAAGAGGTAAGGAGTAATATGGACTTGAACCAGCATGGTAGAATGAAGGTAGTGAGATGGGGTCAAATTCTGGGTATGTTCTGAAGGTAGAGAATTTCCTGATGGATTAAATTACAGGTGTGAATGAGAAGGCTCATAGGTGACCGGATGGCTGAGCAAACAAATGGTTACAGGTGCCATTTATTGAGGTGGAGAAATCTAGGGAAGGGCGGGTTGGAGGGATGAAACTAAAGAGAACAAAAGTTGTTATTTGGGAGTGTTCTATTGGAGATGCTTATTGGACATTCACCGAGTTGGAGATGAGAGTAGAAATGTAAGGTGGTGATAAAAATTTGGGAAATATGGTCTATAGATGGTAGTTAGAGCTCTCTGAGAACAAATGAAGAACATTAATTCGATGTGGCTTAAGTTGTTTCTAAAACTGTATTATCAGTTGCAACGTGAACATGGTTCTGACTTGAGTGGTTCACCTTCATTTCAGATTTAAATGTCCATTTTGCTTTGGGGTATATGACTCTATTCTTCTCCTATTATTTTTCTCTATTTGAACTTTTATGAAACCAGAGTTCATATAACTCACTTTGTAGTCATCTGGTCTTCACATGGCATGACTGCATTCTTTATGAATTAATTCTATCTCTGACTTTTTCTTCTTTGTTCATTGCAATTAAAGTACTGGGTAGCAGTAATAGGACTGTGAACACCAGGGCAAACACAAGCACTGTATTGCAATGCCTACCACACTTTGCTATTTCCCGTATCAGGGCCTCTGGAAGTCCTTGATGTTGCTGGCCAGTTCCTAGTGTCCCCCCCTACCCCAACACTTTTTTGCACTTTTATCATGCTTCTATTTTCTTCTCTTACGGCCTGTGTCATGTACAGTGAAGTTCACACATCATTGCCATTGTCTTGAACAAATGGAGAGTTATACTGTGTTCATGAGACAGAAGACTCAAAATTTTTATTATACCATTTTCCCCCAAATTACTCTATCGTTTTGGGCAATCTCAGTCAAAAATTGTTCCACAGGTTTACAATCAGACTCTAAAATTTGACTTCAGCTTTGTTCACAATCTCACAGTTCCTGAGTTCAAGCCCCACATCGGGCTCTCTGCTGTCAGTGTGGAACCTGCTTCAGATCCTCTGTCCGCCTTTCTCTGCCTGCCTCTCTCAAAAATAAACATTAAAAATAAAGTAAAATAAAATATATATGAAATGCAAATGTACTAAAATAGCCAAAACAACTTTGAAAAAGATGAACAACTTTGAAGGTTAATACTCCTGACTTCAAGACTTATACAGTTACAATCATGAAGGCAGTGTGATATTGCCACAAAGAGAAATAGGTCAATATAGCAGAATAGGGAGTACACAATAGGACCACCAAGAATGAACAATTTTCAGTGGTGCAAAAGTAATTCGGTGGAGCAAAGATTATCTTTTCAACAAATGTTTCTTGAAGAATTGGATGGCCATATGTAAGAAATGAGCCTTGATTCTTACCTTGCATCATATAAAGGTATAGTCTGAAACTTTTAAAATCAAACAGCTAAAAAAACGTTGTGACCTTGGGTTAGGCAAGGCTCTCATATATACAACACCAAAAGTATGATCAATATGAAAATATAGATAGAATTTTATCAAAGTTAAAAACTTCTGCTCTTCAAAGGCAGTGTTGAGAAAGTGAAAATACAAGCCACAGACTGGGAGAAAATATTTGTAAGCTTCATATCTGATCAAAGACTTGTATCCATGATACGAAATGAATTCTCAAAACTCAGTAATAAGAAAACAAACATGAAAAAATGGACAGAATAGTTCAACAAATGCTTCAGCAAAGAAGATATACAAAGGTCAAACACATGAAAAGGTCTTCAACATTTCTAGTCATGGGAGAAATGCAATTATAAGCCCAATTATATAGCACTAGACACCTATTTGAATGGCTCAAATTATAAATACTGACCCTATCAAGTGTTGGTGAGTAGGTATAGTAACTCTCACATGCTGCTAACTGGAATCTAAAATAATATGAACACTTTGTAAAACAATTTTACAGTTTCCTTAAACGTTAAACATATATGAGCTATATACAAGCCAGCTGTTCCACTTCCAGATCAAGAGAAATGAAAACATATATCCGTACAAAGACTTGATCAGATGTACCTAGCACCTTTATTTTAATAGCCCTAAACTAAAAACAACCTAAATGTCTATCCACAGGTGCATGGGCAAACAAACTGGTATATCCATATATTGGACTACTATTCTGCAATAAAAAGAAAGGACTCATTTATACATATCCCAACATGGGTGAATCCCAAGATAGTTTGATGAGAAGACAGAATAAGAGTATGTGATTGCACTTAAATAAAATTCTGGAATATTCACATTAATCTTTTATGACAGAAAACATATTAGCATTTGTCAGGGAATGGAAGGGGGCAGATTCCAAGAAAATTATGACGGAAGAATCACAAAGATACATGAGAAATCTTTTGGGGATGTGAGACATATTCATTATCGAATTTGTAGTGATGGCTTGTCAGGTGTTTATCTATGTCAAGCTTATCAAGTTGTATGCTTTATAGATATGCAGTTTCTTGTTATGCCAATTATAACTCAATAAAGCTGTTAAAAATATATGTGTAACTAAAGGAAAGGTACAGATCGATTTCCAAGGCTTTGAAACTCCTAACTTTAGAGAAATACAAGTTAGCAAAGGAAGATTCAGAATGGTTAAAGATCTTCAAAATGAAACAAAACAAAACAACGAAAATCACTCACTTTACTCATTGTGAGTGTTATTATAAATATACTTAAAAGCATGTGTTATTACAAATATACTAAAGCAATGTAAGGCTTCATACAAATGAAACTTTGAGGGCATTTCCAGATAAATGAGGTAAATACAAGAGTTTATTATAGTATCTTATCTTTATATCTTTTTTACAAGCTGCTTTCAAAACATACCATTTCTTTCCTTAACAGCTGGGTGGTAATAAACACCCACAATGTTTTGACTTGCATTTATTTCTCCTTTTGCTAATGAAACACAATATTTCTTTTATTAAGTTGGTTGACTAATAATGTGCTTGCTAGTGTGGATAAAGTTACAAAAGGACTGCTTCAAACAATACTGTATGTTCTACCAACCTAAGTTGAAAGGCCTTGTTTTCTTCTTTAATTAAACCCTCTCAAAACCATTGTTATAGCTCTTCCTACCGTACAGGTTCCTCCAGTAAGTCACTAATTACCTTAAGCAAGACTAACATAACACACTCCTTCGGTCAATGGAAGAGACACAGCTCTGACCACAATATTTACAAGAGGCCAGGACCCTGGATACAGCATCCTCCTTGCCGCCCAAAAAGAGAAAAGAAGTGAGAGGGCGGGGAGAGAATTAGAGTGGTTTATGTTGACAAGAGAATAAAATAATAGAGTCTTGTTTTCTTCTTAGACGTTAGTGCACATTCCACATAATATGATCATTATCCTTATTGTTGTGACATTATCTCTATTGGATAGATGCTATGTACAATGTATATTTGTTCTTAAAGTTTCTGTTCTTACTTCTTATCTTCAGGGTTGTACACAAGTAAAATTTATTCTAGCAAGTTATTTCTCAAAAGACTCCATCCTGTTGGCAAGCTTCATTTGAAGGTTTCTATCTCACAGTCCCTCAAGAAGCTCAGTTTTTCCCACTACTGCCCTAATTTCTTTTTATTAAATATATTCTCTTTCTATTGATCATCTAGTAACATGGTACTAAGTTTCCCAAACTTTGGTATACACTAACTCCCACCCTCAGATATTCAGATTTAATTGATATACATGTGATTTGATTAAAGAGCTCTCCAGGTGACTGTAAGGTACAGCAAAGTTTGGGAACCACTAATTTAGTGCTAATCCCTTCCTATTCTTAGAGCATGTAACTAGTACATGGCTAAGCCAAGACCTGGAGAAGGTCAGTTGCAACTTGCGACAATGTGCTTTCCATTTGCTCTAGTCCTGTATTCCTTAATGAAATAGCACCAAATGACAACAAGTGTAAATATCAGAGCACTGTTTGACACTTTATTAAGGTATGAAAAATATCAAATGAGTACCAAAGAATAAAGATTAAGATGGACCATTCCAAAATAAAAAGTTTAGTAATGGTGAGCTATTTTAATAATAGAGAATATTAATGACATTATCTGATTGCCATCAACAAAATGCTGATGGGAGCAGTAGCAGGATCCTAGGCTTGCCTTGTCCCTAGAACAAAGCTAGAAAATATCAAATCATTCTAAATACCCAAGAAATCAATGTGAGGACTGACAGAACAAACTACATAACTAGAGGGAGAGAAGAGACCACATTATGAAAAGTAGGAGGTGCAGAGACATGATTTAGGAGAGAAAAGGACTGCAGGTGCTGTGAGGAGAGGGAGCCTTGGTCAGAAGAGTGGGGGGGGGGGAGAGAGAGAGAGAGAGAGAGAGAGAGGAGAACACAGGGGATTACACAAAGAAAACACTTTCCCAGAGCCATTGACAAGAAAATGAGAAGACTGATTTCCTGAGTTTTAACAACAAGGGGGGGCTCAAAGACTGGAGTTTTAGAGGTCTTTCATGTGGCCGTTTGGAACTTGATGTGCACTGCAGCGCTCCTGCGGAGAAGGAAGGCAGATAGCCTGGTAGTGGACAGCACTATCTCAAGATCCCCTGGGACACACTGGCAGAGACAGTTCCTCATTCATGGAGCATATGTGGGAAGTGTGGCATTGCCTGCCCAGGAACAAAAGAGCTGACAGGTGCCACTTCCCTCCTCGGCCCCTCAACATAGGCACAGAGATATCTGCCATGGGTGGATAACCTGGACACTGACTCTTTTCTGTGCTTACTCCAAAATCCATGCCTGTGCACTTTGGTTCAACTGTCCTTCTGGGACAAGCCTGCATAATTCCCAGTATGTCAAGATCCCCCTGCCCCAGAGGACCAGCACGGGTCCCCACCATACCAGGTCCCTAAAGTTTAGAGTTTTAAAACTCAGTCAGCCTGCCTGGGATAGAACATAGGTGCACTGCTGGGCAGGCAGATGGCCAAGGCACAAACAGGGTGATGACAGGGATCTGAGGAATGCCCAGGAAGCATAAGGTGAAATTGTTCAATTCTTTTGGGACAGCTTCCTGGATAACAGCAGGTGCGAACACACCTCTCTGGGTGCCATTTCTCTCCCTCACCCCTCAGTATAAACGAAGTTCAGTAAGCAGCACAGAACCAACAATGGGAGCCTAAACTACTCATACCAAGACCCACTTGCCCTGTGCTCTGCAGGTGGTGCTTTTCTCAGGTAAGTGTGCCTGATAACCAGTGCAGCAGGCCCCTCCTCCAGATGACTAGCACAAGCTCCCTGCATGCACCAGGTCTACCGACATAGAGTTCTGCAAAGCTTCAGCTCTAGTGCCAATAACATCAGGTCTCTTTTAATAAGCAGACCAGAACACACCTAGTTAAAACTTGCCACACTCTGGTCAAGGTCCCAACACTCTCCACTGCAGGCAAGGAGACACTCTGCAGAGGACAGACCTGAGGGAAAGAGCAGCCAAATCACAGCATCAGGGTGCACAGAGCATACACCAGAAACACTTCCTGAAGTGCAAGGCCCTGGGCAACATATTTTCAATAAGTAATTGCAAAGCCATTACTCTCAGGAGTACAAATATAACAGGCTTTCCTGGGGCAGAGAGATAGAAAGGGGCAGAAGGTTTACTTGAACTAATTATAGCTGAGAACGTCCCTAATCTGGGGAAGGAAGCAGACATCCAAATCCAGGAAGCAAGAAGAACTCCCTTCAGATTCAACAAGAATAGGTCTTTGCTACAGCATATTATAGTGAAACTGGAAAAATATAAAGTTAAAGAGAGAATTCTGAAAGCAGCTAGGGACAAATGGACATTAACCTGCAAGGGGAGGCACATAGACCTGTCCAGTGAAACTTGGCAGGCCAGAAGGGAGTGGCAGGATATATTCAACGTGTTGAATAGGGAAAATATGCAACTAAGGATCCTTTATCCAACAAGGCTGTAATTCGGAATAGAAGGAGAGATAAAGGCTTTCCCAGACAAACAAAGGATTTCATGACCGCTAAACCAGCCCTTCAAGGGATCCTAAGGGGGACTCTGTGAGTGACATGCTGCAAAGACTACAAAGGACCAGAGATATCACCATATGCTGAAACCTACAGATAATACAATGGTATTAAATCCATATCTTTCAGTAATAACTCAGAATGTAAATGGACTAAATGCCCCAATCAGAAGACATAGGGTATCAGAATGGATAAAAAAAAAACAAGATCCATCTATATGCTGTCTACAAGAGACTCATTTTAGACCTGAAGTCACCTTCAGATTTCAAGTGAGGGGATGGAGAACCATCTATCATGCTACTGGAAGTCAAAAGAAAGCTAGAGTAGCCATACTTATATCAGATAAATGAGATTTTAAACTAAAGGCTGTATCAAGAGGTGAAGAAGGGCATTATATTGTAATCACAGGGTCTATCCATCAAGAACTAACAATTGTAAATGTTCATGCTCCCAACTTGGTGACAATGAAATGTATGTCAATCACAAACATAAGCAATCTTATTGATAAGAATATGGTAATTGAGGGAACTTTAATATGCCACTTACAACAATGGACAGATCATCTAGGCAGAAAATCAATAAGGAAGCAATGGCCTTTAATGAAACACTGGACCAGGTGGACTTAATATACATATTCAGAACTTTTCATCCACAAGCAGAATGCACATTTTTCTTGAGTGCACATGGAACATTCTCCAAAATAGATCACATACTGGATCACAAAACAGCCCTCAACAAATATAAAAGAATTGAGATCATACATGCACACTTTCAGATCACAACACTATGAAACTTGAAATCAACCATAAGAAAATATTTGGAAAGCCTCAAAATACATGTAGGTTAAAGAACATCCTACTAAAGAATGAATGGGTCAACCAAGCAATTAAAGAAGAAATTTAAAAATATATGGAAGCAAATGAAAATGAAAACATTACAGTCCATCCCTTTGGGATGCAGCAAAAGCAGTCATGGAAGGAAAATACATTGCAACCCAGGCCTATCTCAAGAAACAAGAAGAAATCCCAAATAGAAAACATAACCTAACACCTAAAGGAACTAGAAGCAGAACAGCAAAGAAACCCCAAAGCCAGCAGCAGAAGAGAAATAATAAAGATTAGCACAGAAATGCACAATATAGAATAAAAAAAATTAGAACAGATCAATGAATCTAAGAGCTGGTTTTTTGAGAAAGTAAACAAAATTGATAACCCCCTAGCCAGACTTCTAAAAGAGAAGAGAGAACCCAAATAGATAAAATCACAAATCAAAGAGGAGAAACCACAACCAACATCACAGACATACAAACAATTATTATAGAATTCTATGAAAAATTATATGCCAACAGACTGGACAACCTGGAAGAAATGGAAAAATTTTTAGACACCACATACTACCAAAACTCAAAGGGGAAGAAACAGAAAATTTGAAGAGACACATAACCAGCAAAGAGATTAAATTAGTTATCAAAAATCTCTCAACAAGTGAGAGTCCTGGGCCAGATGGCTTCCCAGGGGAATTCTACCAGACATTTAAAGCAGAGTTAATACCTATCCTTCTCAAGGTGTTCCAAAAAAAAACAGAAACAGAAGGAAAGCTTCTGGACTCATTCTGTGAAGCCAACATTATCTCAATTCCCAAACCAGACAGAGACCCCACTAAAAAGGAGAATTATAGGCCAATATCCCTGATGAAACTGGATGCAGAAATTCTCAACGAGATACTAGCAAACTGAATTCAATATGATTAAACGGGATTCATTCCTGGGCTGCAGGGCTAGGTCAATATTCACAAAACAATGTGATACATCACATCACATTAATAGAAGAAGAGATAAGAACCATATGATCCTGTCAATAGATGCAGAAAAAGCATTTGACAAAATATAGCATCCTTTTTTAATGAAAATCCTCAAGAAAGTTAGGATAGAAGGAATATACCTTACCATCATAAAAGCCATATATGAAAAGCCCACAGCTAATATCATCCTCGATGCGGAAAAACTGAGTTTTCCCTCTGAGATCAGGAACATGACAAGGATATCCACTCTCACCACTCTTGTTTAACACAGTGTTGGAAGTCCTGGCCTCAGCAATCAACAAAATAAAATAAAAGGCATCCAAATTGGCAAAGAAAAAGTCAACCTGTCACTTTTTGCAGATGATACAATACTCTACATGGAAAACCCGAAAGACTGCTAGAACTGCTACATGCATTTAGCAAAATCACAGGACACAAAATCAAAGTACAGAAATTGGTTGCATTTCTATACACCAATAATGAGGCAACAGAAAGAGAAGTCAAGAAATTGATACCATTTACAACTGCACCATGTACCATAACATATCTAGAAATAAATCTAACCAAAGATGTAAAAGATCTGTGTGCTGAAAACTATAGAAAACTTATGAAAGAAATTGAAAAAAAAAACACAAAGAAATGGAAAAACATTCCATGTTCTTTGATCAGAAAAACAAATATTGTTAAAATGTCTATACTAACCAAAGCAATCTACACATTCAATGAAATCCCAATCAAAAATTTACCGGCATCCTTCTCAGAGCTAGAACAAACAATCCTAAGATTCGTATGGAACCACAAAGACCCTGAATAGCCAAAGAAATGTTGAAAAAGAAAACCAAAGTGGGAGGCATCACAAGTCCAGACCTCCACCTCTACTACAAAGCTGTAATCATCAATATTGGCACCAATCATCATATTGTGTCATAGTGGCACAAAAACAGACACATAGACAAATGGAATAGAATAGAGAACCCAGAATTGGACCCACAAATGTATGGCCAACTTATCTTTTACAAAGCAGGAAAGAATATCCAATGGAAAAAAGACGGTCTCTTTAGCAAATGATGCTGGGAGAACTGGACAGCAACGTGCAGAAGAATGAAACTAGACCACTTTCTTACACCATACACAAAAAATAAACTCAAAATGGATGAAAGAACTAAATGTGAGATAGGAAACCATCAAAACCCCAAAGGAGAAAACAGGCAACAACTGCTTTGACCTCAGCCACAGCAACTTCTTACTCTACATGTCTTCAAAGGCAAGGGAAATAAAAGCAAAAATGAAGAATTGGGACCTCATCAAGATAAAAAGCTTCTTCACTGCAAAGGAAACAATCAACAAAACTAAAAGGCGATCAATGGGATGGGAGAAAAATTTTGCAAATGACATAGCAGATAAAGGGTTAGTATTTGAATCTATAAAGAACTTACCAAACTCAACACTCAAAAACCAAATGATCCAGTGAAGAAATGAGCAAAAGACATGAATAGACACTTTTTTAAAGAAGACATCCAGATGGCAAACAGACACATGAAAAGATGCTCAACATAGCTCATCATCAGGGAAATACAAACCAAAACCACATTGAGATACCACCTCACACTGGTCAGAGTGGCTAAAATGAACAACTCAGGAAACAACACATGTTGGCAAGGATGTGAAGAAATGCGAATCCTCTTGCACTATTTGTGGGAATGCAAACTGGTGCAGCCTCTCTGGAAACCAGTGTGGAGGTTTCTCAAAAAATTAAAAATAGAATTACCCTACAACCCAGGAATATCACAACTAGGAATGTATCCAAAGGATACAGGAGTGCTGATTCATAGGGCACATGTACCCCCAATGTTTATAGCAGCACTATCAACAATAGCCAAATTATGGGGAAAAAAGGCCCAAATGTCCATCAACTGATGAAAGGATAAAGAAGATGTGGTTTATGTTTACAATGGAATACTACTTGGCAATGATAAAAAATGAAATCTTTCCATTTGCAACAACATGGATGGAACAGGAGGGTATTATGCTAAGTGAAATAAGTCAGGCATAGAAAGACAGATATCATATGTTTTCACTCATATGTGGAATTTGAGATACTTAATGGAAGACCATAGGGACTACCAGGGGAAAAATAGTTTCAACCAGAGAGGGAGGCAAACCATAAGCGACTCTTAAATACAGACAACAAACTGAGGGTTGATGGGGGTACAGGGGAGACGGGAAAATGGCTGATGGGCATTGAGAAGAGCACTTGCTGGGATGAACACTGGGTGCTGTATGTAAGTGATGAATCATGGGAATCCATACCCAAAGCCAAGAGCACACTGTATACACTGTACGTTAGCTAACTTGTCAATAAATAATATTTAAAAAAATAAATACATAAAAGAGATTTAAAAATCTGAAAAGAAAAAGAAAGAAATGGAAAAACATTCCATGCTCATGGACTGGAAGAACAAATACCGTTAAAATGTCTATACTACTGAGAGCAATCTATACATTAATGCATTCCCTATCAAAACACCAGCAGCAGATCTCACAGAGCTAGAACAAACAATCCTAAAATCTGTATGGAACCAAAGAAGACCCCAAATAGCCAAAGCAAACTTGGAAAAGAAAAGCAAAGCTGAGGCATCACAATTCCAGGCTTCAAGTTATACTACAAAGCTGTAGTAATCAAGACAGTATGGTAACGGCACAAAAACAAACACACAGATCAATGGAATAGAAAAGAAAACTCAGAAATTGACCCCAAACTATATGGTCAGCTAATCTTTGACAAAGCAAGAAAGAATATCCATTGGAAAAAAGACAATCTCTTCAACAAATGGTGGGAAAACTGAACAGCAACCTGTACAAGAAACTGGAACACTTTCATACATCATACACAAAACCAAATTCAAACTGGATTAAAGACCTAAATGTGAGATTAGAAACCATAAAAATCCTATAAGAGAACACAGACAGTAACCTCTTCGACATCAACTATAGCAACTTTTTTCTAGATAGGTCTCCTAAGGCAAGGGAAACAAAAGCAAAAATAAACTATTGGGACTACATTAAATTAAAAAGCTTCTGTACAGCAAAGAAAACAATCAACAAAACTAGAAGACAACCTAGGGAATGGGAGAAGACATTTGCAAGTAACATATCGGACAAAAGGTTAGTATCCAAAATACATAAAAAACTGGTAAAACCTAACACCTAAAAAACAAATAATCAGATTTAAAAAATGGACAGAAGACATGAACAGACATTTCTTCAAAGAAGACATCCAGATGGGTAACAGACACATGAAAAGATGCTCATCATCATTTCCCAATGGGGAAATGCAAATCAAAACTAAAATCAGATATTACCTCACACCTGTTAAAAGGGCTAAAATTAACAACAACAGGTGTTGGTGAGGATGTGGAGAAAGGAGAACACTTCTGCACTGTTGATGAGAATGCAAACTGGTGCAGCCACTCTGGAAAATTATATGGAGGTTCCTCGAAATGTTAAAAATAGAACTACCCTATGATCCAGCAATCGTAATACTAGGTATTTACCCAAAGGATACAAAAATACTGATTCAAAGGGACACATGCACCCTGATTTTACAGCAGCATTATTAACAATAGACAAATTATGGAAAGAGCCCAGATGTCCACCGACTGATGAATGGATAAAGAAGATGCAGTATGTGTGTATATATGTATATATATATACACACATATATATGTATATATATATAATTTTTATATATGTTAAAGTATAAATATTATAAATATAATATAGAAATATATATGATGGAATATTACTCAGCCATCAGAAAGAATGAAATCTTGCCATTTGCAATAGTGTGGATGGAAATAGAAAAAATTATGCTAAGTAAAATAAGTAAGACAACTACTGTATGATTTCACTCATGTGGAATTTAAGAAATTAAAAACATAAACATAAGGAGAAGAAAAAGGAAGGGAAACCATAGAAGACTCTTTACTATAGAGAACAAATTGAGGTTTGCTGAAGGGGAGATTGATGGGGGATGGGCTAGATGGATAATGGGTATTAAGGAGGGCACTTGTTGGGATGAGCACTGGGTGTTTCATGTAAGTGATGAATCACTAAATTCTCCTCTTGAAACTAGTATTACATTGTATTTTAACCAACTGGAATTTAAATAAGAACTTGAAACTAAAAACAAAATAAAATATATAAAATTAAAAAAAATAAAATCCAGTAAAATGGAAACAAGTCTTTAGCAGGTTAACAGGCATACCTGATATTGCATCATCAAAAGATGGACTGGAAACATTTGTCTTTTCATAGGATAATCTATCCATTATTACCAATTTTATAAACTAGAATAAAACTGAAAGAGGCACTTGGAGAAATTTTTCTCCATTATGTTGATCAAGAAGTTCTTTAGAAATTCATGGATATTTAGCATACTAAGAATAGTCATAGGAGACCATAAGCAATCAAGACAAAATCAATTTGAGATACCAAGATACCAAAGAAAACTTAAAACCATAAAAGGATCTTAAGGCCTTTCATCTCAACACTACCATTAGTAACTGACTTATCTGATCTCATTGCCGAACATGTCAGAGAAATGAATGGACAGTTGGCCTTCACTGTCCTTGGGTTTATCACAGTCTAGCAACATCTCCTAAGGTAGTCATCAATTTTTCTCAGTGTTTCTCTCATTGTTTTATTCTTATTTTTATTAATAGCAACAAGATACCTTTGTATTTCTGATTTAAAGACCTTGGTTATAAGTCAAAGCATCGCAAGTTCTCATACATTGCTACCTTTGGTCTTTATTAAATATATCTGCATATTAAAGGATATACAGTGTTTAAAAATATTCTGGAATTTCTAGACTGGCATTAGTTTCTAATACACCCTTCCAGGAATACATTACACACTGCTAATCTTGGGCTGGGAAAGTACAATCTGCTTGCAAGTGAGGAGACAAATGAAGCCTAAATTTGGCTTTTGGAGAGTCTTCTGGAAACATGGATGCAGATAGCATTCTCTTTGTGGAACATTACTTCCAACACTCCAGCCTTTGGGTTCATTTAAGGATTATGAAGGCGCTGAGCACAGGAAGCTGAACCTGAACCTCTTTTCAAGACACAGTAAGGGGAGGCTGAGGAGGCAGCTAAGGTGTGGCAACAGGTATATTCCATGGGCTGGTTTTCCTAATGCGGTCCTTGGGCACTTTGAGCAAGTTCATTGAAGAGTTCTGTAGCATCGCTGCTGCCTGCACACAACAGTTCTATGGTGCGCTCCCTCTGAAGTTCCTTTTGGGAGAATTTCACTGAGCTCCGCATGTGTGGAGGGAAGTGGAAGCTGTTCTGGGGGAGGAGAGGATCAAAATTGTTGCTGCTGATAGAAGCTGCACCTCCAAGTTACCATTATGGAGTCAGTAACCGTAGGAGCTGCCAAGGGTTTATCACAAGGTCTCCACAGGAAGCTCTGCTGAGGTTAAGGATTATTATTCTCTCAATACTGACTCAATACAGAGAGTTCATGCCAATACCTGCTCTGTTTGGCTATGCATCCTTGGGGTGTTTTTTTCACTCCAATAATAAGTGGAATAGTAGTGGACACGCCATTTTGCCTGTTTGGGAAAATATCCTCCTTCTTTGACTTTTCCTCTAATACAATCAGGAAGCTACCAATCAAGGCATTTCTCTTTTGGACACTGTAAGGGTGGGATGTGGCATAGATTGGGCCAATCATAATCCTATGTTACCTTTGCTAAAATGAGTGGGCCATGAGATAGTATCACCTGATCAAGGACAGTCTGGGTCCATTCCTACACATTTAATGAGAGCTGGGAGAAAACTCTTTTTTCCTATTAGGTTAGCAAGTAGCCTGTGGCCATGTTCCCATGGTTTGGAGAAAGCTTTCCTGCAGCAGGAGTGAATGAAGTCACACAAAGAAGAGCACAGAGAGAAGAGAAGGAAAGACAACTGATTTTGCTTGGGCCTCTGGTTCTGTTCTCAATATTATCTGAGTTTCCCCTGGTTCTGCAGCTCTTCCTGTATTTCTGAGAGTTATCTTGACCTCTTTCCAGTAAATTATTTTCTGTTACTCAGTCTGAGCAGTCTGTAAGAACTTCCACAAAAAGTTTGAATTTCACCCTTAGCATCAGAGACGTTCAAGAGTGTATGATTTTGAAAAAGGCTGCTATTTTTAGGAAATATGACACAAGGAAAATGACATGGGTGCACTGAGGTAAAACATTGAAGAATACCAAAGATTTAATTCTTATTAAATAAAGGAGTCAAATTAAAGACAGGTACACATGACAGAGAGAAGACAAACTAACAAGTTTATTTCACAGATGGAAAAGTAGATTCCTCCTAAGTTGTGAGATATTTTAATGTGATTAACACACAAAATTATGCAGAGGACATTAACTGGACAGAAAAATCAAAACCTGCAGTGAAAACATTGGATGCTGTTTAATTCCTAATACAAAGTCAGTAAGGAATATTTAACAAGGAAATACAATGTTCTTAAAGAATTGATTTAAGAGGAGTCATAGTGAGCAAAACAAAAATAAGCAAAGTGCTATATGTAAAGTCTTAAAATATTTTTTGATGTTTTTGTAAAAAAAATGACAGCAATATTATGTAGACTCTGGACTCTTTTTTTCAATTTATTTTTTATTTTTAAGAATTTAAATCCAAATTAGTTAGCATACAGTGCAATAATGATTTCAGAAGTAGATTCCTTAGTGCCCCTTACCCATTTAGCCCATCCGCCCTCTCACAACTCCTCCAGTAACCCTCAGTTTGTTCTCCATATTTATGAGTCTCTTCTGTTTTGTCCCCCTCCCTGTTTTTATATTATTTTTGTTTCCCTTCCCTTATGTTCATCTGTTTTGACTCTTAGAGACTTCATATGAGTGAACTCATATGATTTTTGTCTTTCTCTGACTGATTTCACTTAGCATAATACCCTCCAGTTCCATCCACATAGTTGCAAATGGCAAGATTTCATTCTTTTTGATTGCTGAGTCATACTCCATTGTATATATATACCACATCTTCTTTATCCATTCATCCATTGATGGACATTTGGGCTATTTCCATTCTTTGGCTATTGTTGATAGTGCTGCTATAAACACGGGGATGCACATGTCCCTTTGAAACAGCACAACTGTATCCCTTGGATAAATGCCTAGTAGTGCAATTGCTGGGTCGTAGGGTAGTTCTATTTTTAGTGTTTTGAGGAACCTCCATACTGTTTTCCAGAGTGACTGCACCAGCTTGCATTACCATAGACTCTGGACATTTTACTATTTGTGTGGTACTTTAAAATTTGTCTCACCACAGGTACCCTTAGCTAATAAGATGGTGAAGAAAGATATTGATATGTTTGTTAAAGGGAAAATACTATTTGGACTATGTTTCAGGTAAACAATCATTTAGAAGGATGCCTCAAAAAATTGAGTTTTTAAATATTTCAAAATTCAAGAATTTTAGCAAATCACTTGATTTTATCCTGATATTTTATTGATGACCATGCTCCATATCATGTGTGCTTAATTTGATGGTCCAGCCTTTTTATCAGTCATGAATAACAGCCCAATTTTAACTCTGATCCACTTCCCAGAAATCTTAGACCATGCTCTCCTTATTTTTACCCAAATGTGTATTTGAAGAGTAAAAAGTAATGTAACAAACACCTTTGCAAAATACAATTAAGAAGCTTAATTGTAAAATTGAAGAAGTTTATACCTGGAGGAGATGTTAGAACTCATTTGGTTCAATGACCTTGTTTTACAGGTAACAGAATGAGACGCATGGGAATGAATTTGCAGCCCAAGGTTGTGTTTGCTGAGAAAAAAAAAATGTTCCCCAACTAAATATAAATGATTCTTAGGTTATCCTTTTTTTTTTTTTTTTTTTTTTTTTTTGCTGTTTCTATGCCTGGAGTTTTCCTTCTTTTTCCGCCCAAACTTCTGAATGGTCCTATATTTAATTTGTTGAGTGATATGGTTCAGTGCACTGATTCTCAAAGTGTATCCTGGACCAGCAGTATCAATAGCACCTGGAAACTTAACAGAAATACAAATTCTTGAGCCCACCCCAAATCTGCTGTCTCAAACTCTGGTGGTAGGGTCTGGCAATCTCTGTGTTAATAAGCCTTCAGGCTGTATTGATGTACCAGGCTTATGGGATGACATTTGGTCAGAGTGTTAGTAAACTGAGGTCTTAAGTTGAGCTTCTGTAACTCACTAGTGACTGTTGGTAGTTCACCAAACTTAAAACCACTTATTATACTTTTTCCTTTTTTTAAACCCTTTAAGACTTCACCCACAGGGTAGGAACATAGTTTAACCCTTTAAGCCCGATGTAAATTGATCCCCTCTATGTCTGCAACTTCTCCTTTCAACTGTTCCTTTAACTCTTGGCTCCAACAGTACCCATGTCTCTGTTTCATTGTCCCTTATTGTTCTCTTGCTAGGATGTGGACAAAGAGGAAAACTTGTGCATTGCTGGTGGGAATGCAAACTGGTGCAGCCACTCAGGAGAACAGTATGGAGGTTCCTCAAAAAATTTAAAAACAGAACTGCCCAGTGACCCAGCAATTGCACTACTAGGTATTTATCCAAAGGATACAAAAATGCTGATTTGAAGGGGCACATGCACCCCAATGTTTACAGCAGCACTATCAACAAAAGCCAAATTACAGAAAGATCCTAAATGTCTATTGACTGATGAATGGATAAAGAAGACATGGTATATATACAAATGGAATACTACTCAGGGCTGAAAAAGAATGAAATCTTGCTGTTTGCAACAACGTGGATGGAACTAGAGTGTATTATGCTAAGTGAAATTAGTCAGAGAAAGATGAGTATCATATGACTTCACTCATATATGGAATTTAAGATACAAAACAGATGAACATAAGGAAAGGGGTGCAAAAATAATATAAAACAGGGAGGGGGACAAAACATCAGAGACTCTCAAATACAGAGAACTGAGGGTTGCTGGAGTGGGGGGAGTCGGCGGATGGGTTAATTGGGTGATGGGCATTGGGAGGACACTTTTTGGGATAAACACTGGGTGTCATGTGTGAGATGAATCACTGGGTTCTCCTCCTGAAGCCAAGACTACACTTTATGTTAACTAACTTAAATTTAAATAAAAAAATAAAAATAAAATTGCAAAATTAGAGACAATGTGAAGTTGGTTTTGGTTTTGATTGGTGGTATTTTTCATACCTAAAGTTGAACTATACTCACTAAAATGGGAATGAGAGGTCATTAGGGAGAATGGAAGGTAGATTTCATAGATTATGTCAGAAAGGAGTAGTGAGGGAAAATAAAACTCCGTCTTATTCAGATTATTCAATAAACTTGTTATACATGCAATATTGGGACCCTCTGTGTTACAAATATTTACATGTACCACTAGTATCAGTAACTATGCTCCAAAACAAGTGCTGATTTCCTTTTATGGCATTAGTATTTTTAAACTACAGCTTAGTGTTTGACTCAGAATATATAAATCTGATTATTGGGGACTAGGGTAAGTAAAGTATGTAATACAAGAAACACTCTTTGTATTTCCATTTTGCCTTTATTCTCTAAGACTAGAGAAGAGCAGGAATTTCAAAATTCTGACATTTTTTATTTTGTGTCTTTTTTTTTTTTTTTTTTGGCAGATCAAATCATGGCCATTACTTCTCTCTCTCAGACTGTTATGTGTGCGCACGCGTGTGTGTGTTCAAAAGAGACAGAAAGAATGTTTAAATATGCTATTTCTTCTGTTTCAAAATCAGTGTTTACCAGTAGAAGTATTTAATGGATTATATGGATGGCTCAGCAGAGGAATTTAACTACCTGTTTAATCTTGGCTCAGATATTGCACAATTTCCATCAGTAGTGACTGAATTTACAAGTCATAAACATCTGATAACACAATTGCCAACATTAACTGACTTGGGTGTTTCAGTGCATTTGCCACCAGACGTACACCTGCCAACACTACTGGCATATTTATTTGGCATTTCACTTAACTAGTGAAATATGAGCTGTGAGTTTTTCCTAGGAGATTTCCTTCTTTAGAGAATTTAAGGTGAATAAGAAGCTTAGATTGTTTTAAGTACCAGGATTATTGCTGGAACAGTGCAGAGGAAAATAATCAGAATTTAAGTAAAGGAAATAAGCAATATATTTATGGTAATTATAAGAGGGGGAGGATAATGAGGCTAAGTCCAAGAGTGACAACCAACTAAGATGTGATCAGCGTAAGCAGTTTGGCAGAGTAATCCTAATGTGTTATGACAGAAGTTATTCTTTATGGTTTGGTGAAGTTAACCTTGTTAGTATCTATGTAACCCTAAAATGAGCTTCATTTAAAAACATTTACAAATATTCATCTTACATTTTCTCATGCTAATATATGTAGTGTCAGTGACCTAAACAACTGAACAGAAGGCAGATACACAGAGTATCCACCATTTGGTCATCAACCTTAGGAAAAGAACGGACACTGCAGCATTTATATTTTTGAAACTGCATGCAATGAACTCATTTGCTTGTTTGGTGATTCTAAGCTGTATTTACTTTCCTTGAAACCTTAGGGTTACAGGGACTTCCTTCCACCGCTTCCTTCCCACACCAATTATGGTTGGCCTAAATATGGCCCACAGAAGATAACCCTATCAAATCCTCTGAACCTGAGAATGGCATCCTACTTGAGAAGAGGGTCTTTGGGGCGCCTGGGTGGCGCAGTCGGTTAAGCATCCGACTTCAGCCAGGTCACGATCTCGCGGTCCGTGAGTTCCAGCCCCGCGTCGGGCTCTGGGCTGATGGCTCAGAGCCTGGAGCCTGTTTCTGATTCTGTGTCTCCCTCTCTCTCTGCCCCTCCCCCGTTCATGCTCTGTCTCTCTCTGTCACAAAAAAATAAATAAACGTTAAAAATAAATAAATAAATAAATAAATAAAATAAAATAGTATTCTAATTATCTCTTACTGCTTAACATATCATCTCAAAACTTAGTGGCTTACAGTGTGGAGGTTCCTCAGAAAATTAAAAATAGACCTACCCTATGACCCAGCAATAGCACTGCTAGGAATTTATCCAAAGGACACAGGAGTACTGATGCATAGGGGCACTTGTACCCCAATGTTCATAGCAGCACTCTCAACAATAGCCAAATGATGGAAAGAGCCTAAATGTCCATCAACTGATGAATGGATAAAGAAATTGTGGTTTATATACACAATGGAATACTACGTGGCAATGAGAAAAAATGAAATATGGCCTTTTGTAGCAACGTGGATGGAACTGGAGAGTGTGATGCTAAGTGAAATAAGCCATACAGAGAAAGACAGATACCATATGGTTTCACTCTTATGTGGATCCTGAGAAACTTAACAGGAACCCATGGGGGAGGGGAAGGAAAAAAAAAAAAAGAGGTTAGAGTGGGAGAGAGCCAAAGCATAAGAGACTGTTGAGAACTGAGAACAAACTAAGGGTTGATGGGGGGTGGGAGGGAGGAGAGGGTGGCTGATGGGTATTGAGGAGGGCACCTTTTGGGATGAGCACTGGGTGTTGTATGGAAACCAATTAGACAATAAATTTCATATATAAATAAAAAAAAAACAAAAAAAAAACTTAGTGGCTTAAAACAAAACTATCATTTTCTCTCAGTGCTGTGGACTGAGTTCAACTAGGTGGTTTTTACTTTGGGGCACTCATATTAACTGAAATCACATAGCTCCAGGGGCATGCATGATTTCAAAGTTCTACTGGGCTGGATATTTCAAATGACCCACTCTCACAGTGACAATTGATTCTAGTTGTCCCCTGGGAGGTCACGTAGGGTCATTGCCTTGGAGCACCTTACATGTGTCCTCTCGTGGTAGTTTGGGCTTCTCCTAAGACAGCAGCTACCTTCCCAAAATGAGCTTCCAAAAACAAAGTTTTCCAAAAAACAAGATGGGAAAGTGTCAGGCTCATTCTGCTATATGTTGTTGCTTGAGAAGTAGAAGTCTTACTCAGCCTCAGGGACATGGAGAAATCAACTCCATTTCTTGATGAGGGAATATCAAGGTCACATTGCATACAAGCATGTAAAATGCCAAATATTTTTGTGGCCATCTGTGCAAAATATAATCTGCTATGCATAGTAATCAGGCTCAAGAATAACCCCAAATTTAGAAAAAAATATTTGTGCTTGAGTAAAAAGGATTAAAATCCAAAGGCACTTTGAAAAGATAAGCTTCCATAGGAAACTCCTTGTTTAATACAGGATTTTGTCTAGCAGCCTCACTTATAGCCTCTATTTCTCCCACTTTCCAGTAAAAGAAAAAGGATAAATGTGTATCACTTCCAAAAACTTAGAGCAATGATAAATATCATACCAAGAGTCCTTTCCATGGCTTATCATGAATAGAACATGACTCTGATTCATGAAATAGAGTACACCTAAAAAATCTGCATAAAGACCTTTCCTATCATTCCCATTCCTGGGTCTATCCTAGATCCAGATGCAGGATCTGAATCACTTAGAAAATTAGGCAGCTGTTGCTCTATCCTAAAGATGCTCAAATGCTTGTTTTTCTGTCCCACTGTCAACCTTCATATATTATTTCTTCCTACCAAGTTACTACTCCTAATAAAGATATTTCTAGGAGTGCCCGGATTACTCAGTCATTTAAGGGTCTAACCTCAGCCTAGGTCATGATCTTGCAGTTCATGGGTTTTAGCCCCGCATCAGGCTAGCCACTCTCAGCACAGAGCCTGCTTCAGATCCTCTGTCCTCCTCTCTCTCTGCCCCTCCCCTACTTGTTCTCTCTTTCTCAAAGATCAATAAACCTTAAAAAAGGTCTTTCTACCAGAAAATAACTGGGAAAGAAATGGGGAGGGGAAGAGGTTCACAAATGTGACACTACATAGCCTTTGGGAAGTACAATACTAAAGAGTAAAGTATGTTTGGTGATAATTCAGACAGGAGGAGCTTGATTTAGAGTTAAGGTTCATTAATAACACAGTTTAGGCAGTAAAGACAGGTAATGAGGCTGCTTCCAGAGAGCAGAGGTGAACTAAAAAAAGCCTCCAAGAAGCTTATCATTCAGCTTGAAGTGGTGTACATCATTCTGCCCTCCAGCTGTAAATCTGAGAAGAGAAATAAAACATCACCTGAGTATATCGAGAAGAGGCCACATCAAAATTCTATGGACAAACATTACTGTTAAATAGAACTTGTCTTGTTTTAAGGATCATCAGTAAAAATGATCTATGACAAAGTATGAGAGACATTTCAAGAAACTGTACAATATTCCCATCAGAATGCAAAAGTATACAGGTATCATAACATGGAAATAGAAAAAGGAAAGAGAGACACAGAGAGATAGATAAAAATATGGCAAGAAAACATCTTTTGTTTTTTCCCCACCGAAATTTCTAGGTTAAAGAAAGACATTAAGTGTAATTTCCTTAAATTTAAAACATTAGTTTTTCCTAAGAAATCAGAAAAACAAATACTAAGCTGCAAGATGAAAAATAACTGCTGGGACTAATGGTGCCAAAAGACTGGTAAGCTTGGATAATTCTAAGTATTTTCATGTTTTGCTACTAAACCAAGTATGTCAGTAATGGTATAGCTATAAGGATATGAAAACACACGCTGCCATGTTTTTATTGATCAGTCTCAGCTGAAAGAATTTTTAACATTTTAGGACAATATTTTGGAAAAAAAATAGCAAACCGAGTAAAAAAGGATGAAAGTAGTTGGAAATAGTTAGTCCAGAGAATGTGATGTTACATATTAGTTGAGTAACCACAGAGGGGTTCTGGAATCGAGATAGACAGGTTTCCATTATACCTGGTGATCAGGCCCGGGAAGAAGTATGGGGGCCTCAGAGTTAAATGAGTAAGAAAACACAGCTTCACCTGTCTTGGGGTTGAAGGCCCACATGTGTCAATGGCAATCATTGGCTGGTGCATTGTGGGGAAACACAGAGGCTTTGGGCAGCTGCAGTATGCCAGAAATTTAGGGTTTGGGGAACACGCAGAACAAAAGAGGCAGCAGAAAAAAAGAAAAGGTCTTGTTAGTGGGGGAATAGAGTTTGGAATTTCAGTAATAAATATACATCTAGAATGGGATTGAGTTCAGTCATGGCTGAAGCCATGAGGACAATGCTTAGTCTATGATGCACTGGAAAATATTTGTGTGAAGGCAATCTTATGACATACAGGAAACATGTGTGTTCATAGAGTACACTTTAAAAAAATTTTTTTAAGTTTATTTATTTTGAGAGAGAGAGAGAGACAGAGACAGAGACAGAGACAGACAAAGAGCAAGTGGGAGGGGGACAGAAAGAGAGGGAAAGAGAGAATCCCAAGCAGGATCTGCGTTGTCAGCACTGAGACTGACTCAGGGCTTAAACCCACAAACCACAAGATCATGACGCAAGCTGAAGTCAAGAGTTGGATGCTTAACTGACTGAGCCACCCAGGTGCTCCATAGGGTACTCTTTTAAAATAGCATCTGTTTCTCATGGTTCCTGGGATTGTGCCCTGTATTGGGCTCTGCACTGACAGTGCCTGGGGCCTGGTTGGGAGTCTCACTCCCTCTCTATCTGCTCCTCCCTTGCTCGCACACTCTCTCTCTCAGAATAAATAAATTTTAAAAATAAGAATAAAATGGCTGTATTGCTGAGACAGACAGAAATGGATACTTTATTGTCAGAAGCACATGTGTTCAGTATCCACATTCCTTAGAAACATTTTTTCTTACAATATTTTTATTATTTTGCTTAATGACACAAGATTTATTTTAGTTCATAGCTATTTTCCTAATGAGATGTATTAGTGTAATTAAAAAAAAATTGTTTATTTATTTTGAAACAGAGAGCACAAGCAGGGGACAGGTACAGAGAGAGGGAGTGAGAATCCCAAGCAGGCTCTATGCTGTCAGCACAGAGCTTCATGAGGGGCTCGATCTCACGAACAATGATGCCATGACCTGAGCTGAAATCGACAGTCAGATGCTTAACCAACTCAGCCCCCCAGACACTCCATTAATGTAAATTTTTAAAACATCAGCTTCAAAGAACTTAGCAAGACATCTAAAAATTTTCACAATCTATGAAATTTTTATGGTTTCTGATTTCCAGTATTGTAGATAATCCTGTCTTTAATTGTAGCTTATCTACTTAATCTTCTGAAATCCTGTGGGCTGAATAAATCTATAGAAAAAATAAAATAAAAATAATGTCAAATATATTTCTGAGTTATTAATAAATATTATTAATAGAAAGCCTCCTCTGTCATTTGAGTCCAAGATGGAAGGCTGTTCTAATTTTTCTATGCCAGCTCAAAGTATGTGAAAAAGCCCTATGATAATTGATGCCTTAATGATGCACTTCATTGTATCATGTAGCCTCAATTATCTTTTTCCTTTTATATGTTTTAAGGCAATATTAGAGTTATCACAGGATTCAGTGTACACATTTCTGAAGTGAACTGGTGTTATAAAGATCCGTTAGTGTACTTGGTTGGTCATAGCTCCTTTTGAAAATCTGGTGGGATTATGGAGCATCTTTCCTTAGCAAAAGCTAACAGATGTCAATCCTGTGTACAAATTTACAAAGTTTGGAGCTACCTTTGCCTAGCCATGGAATAGTTCCCAATCTGGTCCAATCCTTATTAGGTGTTTAGAAAATAAACATATGGGAAAAAATTGATTCGAAGTGGAGTTTATTCACTATTTTGTTGAGATAAGCTTAATTTCTTTCAATTCCGTGAAATAAATATTATTTTTCATGCAGATAACTTTTGACATTTATAGACAATTGAGTAGACTTAGCTGCATTTTTTTCTTGGTCAGTATGTGTGTTTGACTGAGGCAGAATGATCACCCTTTTCCCTTTTCTTTCCCCCCCAGTTGGATGAGGACATTGTACACATAGGAGGGGGTCAATTTCTGTTCATGCAGCACCAACATGTTTGTATTTCCAAATGGTTCTTGAATTTACAACGAATTGAAATACTTATTTCAATGGAAATCAATTCTATTTCTGAATCAATATGTTAAAAAACATCATGCTTACTGACTCAGTGCACTTTTATAAATTCTAACACCGGTACCTCTTCACCGTTCTTGATAGATTCCTTCCTTTTTGTTCAGGTATTTCTATTAGAAATTTCTGTCATGCTATCTGGTTGTATATCTTGATTTTTTTCTCTCCACATGATGGGTAAACCACACTGCTCTTTTGGTATTGTTTATCACATGTACCAACTCTCCTTGTTTGGGGCAATTGCTATTTAAAAACTTTCTAATCACAAGCTAATCCTTTTTCCTAGCCTTTCTCTAGTTACCATAACAACAGAAGAGCTGGTCAAAATTCATTACCCAGTCCTCTGATAAGCCAAAGATCTTCCAGAAATATCACTTTAAAGGAGTTATTTAAAGGAATGACAAGAACAAAAGCAGATGATTTTTGGCTAGAATGTTTATAGAGAATGTCATACATATTATTTTATATATTATGGATACAATATAGAATTACACACATATACCAAATCATAAAATATATAGGCTTACAATTGGAAAGGGCCTTCGAGTTTTTCTGTTCCTCCTCCCTACTAATTCAGGTACTCCCCTGTATTCTATCATTTGCAGGTGGTCATTTAACCTTGGCTTGCAAATTTCCTGTGATAGTACATCTTCCCTTTCTGGTGCAACTTATTCATTGTGGGCAGCTTTAATAATTATACGGTTCTTTCTTGTGATGATTAGAAATATATTTCCCAGCAACTTCTACCCATTAATTCTTGTTATGTCAAGTGAGACTTCATAAAATAAACTAGGTATATCTTTAATTTGTTGGATGATCAAATATTATTTAAGTCGTTATCTCTATTTTTGCCTACCTAGGGTCCATTTCCCTTCCTTCTCATAATAATATTTTCCAATGGGAAATCATCTTCATACTATTCTCCACTGATATGGTTTACCATGGGGTAAATTGTTTCCCTCTCCTACCCTTCTAGGATGTGCACATAATAGAGCCTGTCTCATTCAGCATATTACATTCCCCTGGCCACATTGATTATTTTGGTCCCAGGCTGAAGATCCAGATTGCTCCAGTGGAATCTACACCAGCACTTTTACGTAAATTCTCCATCTTTTGGAGTTGCTAAGATGCTTGAATGTGAGCTTGGAACATGTGGAGAGACCCTGCCTGATGAAATGAGAGGGACACAAAGAAAGAAGAGGCTTGAGAGAAACAGCTTTGACCACATTGTTAGAATACATGGAGCCAGCCCATTAAGCTGTGTTACTTCTTGACCTTTTAGATAGTGAACCAAAAAGTTATGTGGAAGCTAGTTTGTGTTTCTATTAATTGTCCCTAAAGAGTATTGAGTAATGTAATTTTATTTTTTGAGTCATTTATTCTTAACTAAAATTTTATGGCAGGATCATCAGAAATGATCATCTCTGAGTCATAATTTGTTATACATGCTCTCAATTTCCAATGTCTCCATGAAAAGTGGGATACCTACAAGAGGACCAAAGTGGACCAGATGAGAATAGAATGTACAAGAGTGGAAAACAGTTCAACATTTTCCTTCCTTGTTTATGCCCCCTGTAGTCAATATTCACTAACAGAGGACTAGATTGCTTTAAATTTTTATCCTCCCTCTTCTTGTTGCTTGCCATCATGTTGGCTTATACAACATCTCAATGTCTTGGGCCTCTTCACACAAACTTATATTAAGCTATTTCTCAGTTCTTCATCTTTACTTCCAGTCCTTTTACCTCAATGTTTCAGAGCTTCAGTACTGTTGAATTGTACAGTGTTGTTTAGGATTCCTTTGAGGAAAGATATTAGAAACTCCAAATTAAAATGGCCAATTAACAAGAGGATATATTATCCCTAACAAGAGGTCTGAAGCTTTCAGGAAGATGGCAGAGTAGGAGGATCCTGAGATCATTTTGTACCCTCCCCATTGTGGAGGTAACCTCTAAGTCTATGCAACTAACTCATCAACAGCCTGAATATTGGTGATCTCCCACAGCAAATTGTAGAGAGAAAGCCACATTGAAAAGGGTAGGAGGGAACCAAAACTGCAGTGCAACTAACCACAAATAGGAGAGGCGTTAGTAGTAATGAGAATTGAGAGGATCATATCCCACACTGGGCACCTCCATTACTGGGACCTGTACTCAGAAGATGAGTGCCTGTAACATCTGGCTTTGAAGACAAGCAGAGCTTAAATTCAGAAGACCAAAGCATGAGAGAAAATGGAGACCCCACCCTTTAAGGGCCCATATACTGACTAACTCAGCCTGAGACACAGCACAGAAACAACAGTTTGAAAAGCTTCTAGAGTGTATGTGCAAGAGATTTACTGACAAAACTCAGAGTATGTGCCAGAGGAGCAGGGATTGGCAGGAGAATTCTTCAGGAACAAAAGTGCTGGTGGACAGTATTTTTCTTCCCCTCCTCCAGTTTAGGTTTTCAGATGCCTCTAGGAACCAGTTCTGATACTCTTTGTCTACCTTGCTAGGACCATGTGCTCCTACCCCATGATCCCCTGATGACCACCCAACCCAACCTTCCCACCTTAGCAGGTTTCCTTCCAAAGTGACTACTGCCCCATTTAGCAGGCAATCCCAGCTAGGACAACACCATTCCAAGTGACTCGTTCCCAAGGAGGTGGAGAGAGATAACTGCACATACCAAGCTAAAAGCACTTTCCTGTGGCCAGCCTCCTAGTAAGTTCTATAAGGAACAAGCCCTTCCCTTCAATGAACTTGCTGTGTGGCAGTGAGGCTAATTGCAGTTAGATAGGCTGACTGGTCCTGTCCAAAAATGAACCCATAGCACCACAGCCTGGCTTCTCAATAGCATAGGGAGAAAACCCTACCCAATACACTTATAGCAGGCAAAGGAGATAATTGCAGCTGGCTGGGCTGATGGCAATCATGGTGCAGCTACAGCAGGAGGGCACAGGTAGCTCACACAAGGACACCTCTGGAGCACCTGGTCCTGGTGACTGGGAAGGATTGGGCTATAGAGCAGCATAGGACCTCTTTTACACAAGACCACTACTTTTTTTTCTCTTTTTAAAGATTTTATTTATTTATTTTACCTTTTTTGGAGAGAGAGGGAATGCAGAGGGATGGGCAGGTGGACAGAGAGAGAGAGAGTGAGAGAAAATCTTAAGCAGGCTCCACATTTAGCATGGAGCCTAACATGGGGCTTGATCCCAAAACCCTGGGATTATGAGCTGAGCCAAAGTCAGGAGTCAGTCACTCAACTCACTGAGCCACCCAGGTGTCCTAATGCCACTAGTTTCAAGACCAAGAGACATAGCTGACTACTTAATACCTAACAAACACAGAGAGTTATTCAACGTTTTTATTTATTTTTGGGACACAGAGAGACAGAGCATGAACTGGGGAGGGGCAGAGAGAGAGGGAGACACAGAATCGGAAACAGGCTCCAGGCTCCGAGCCATCAGCCCAGAGCCTGACGCGGGGCTCGAACTCACGGTCCGCGAGATCGTGACCTGGCTGAAGCCTGACGCTTAACCGACTGCGCCACCCAGGCGCCCCTGAGAGTTATTCAAATGAATAGACAGAGGAGTAGGTCCTAAATGAAAAAAGAAAAAAATTAAAGTAATACAACTAAATAAAATAAAGGTAAAATATACCTTCTAAAGAGTTCAAAGTAATGGCCATAAAGATACTCACTGGACTTGAGAAAAGAGTTAACGAATTCAGTGAAAATTTCCACAAAGATAGAAAATATAAAGAACCACCAATGATGAAGAGATGAAGAATTCAGTATTTGAAATGAAAAAAACACAGTAGAGGAAATAGAAAACAGATTAGAGGATGAAGAAGAATGGATAAGTGATTTGGAAGACAGGGTAATAGAAAGCAACCAAATTTAACAGCCAAAAGAAAAAAAGAATAAAAAAAAAACGAGAGTAGGTTAAGAGAAATTTATAACATTATCAAGCATAGTAACATTCACAGTATAGCGGTCTCAGAAGGAGAGAAGAGAGAGAGGGGAACAGACAGTTGTAAAAATTGTAAAAAGTAGTAAAAAATAAAGAATTTTAAAAGCAGCAAGAGAAAAGGAAACAGTTACATACACAAGAAACCCCGTAAGGCTATTGACTGATTTTTCAGCAAAAACTCTTCAGGCCAGAAGGTAGTGGTATGATATATAAGCAATGAAATGAAAAACCCTACAACCAGTAATATTCTACCCAGCAAGGTTATGTAATTTAGAACAGGAGGGAAAACGAGTTTCTCAGACAAGCAAAAGTTAAAGGACTTTATCACCTCTAAACAAGCCTTATGAGATATGTTAAAGGAAATTCTTTAAGTGGAAAGAAAAGGCCAAAGCTAGAAGAAAATTATGCAAGAAAAAAATTTCACAAGTATAAGTAAACATAAAGGTAACTTAATCATTTATAAAGCCAGTATGGAGGTTAGAACAAAGTAGTAAAATCGATTATATGTACAAAAGTGAGTCAAGGGATACATAAAATAAAAAGATGTAAAATAGGGTATCATATCCTTAAAATGTATGTGTGGGAAATTTAATGCTTTTAGAATGTGTTCTTTTTTTTTTTTTAATTTTTTTTTCAACGTTTATTTATTTTTGGGACAGAGAAAGACAGAGCATGAATGGGGGAGGGGCAGAGAGAGAGGGAGACACAGAATCAGAAACAGGCTCCAGGCTCTGAGCCATCAGCCCAGAGCCTGACGCGGGGCTAGAACTCACGGACCGCGAGATCGTGACCTGGCTGAAGTCCGACGCTTAACTGACTGCACCACCCAGGCGCCCCTAGAATGTGTTCTAACTTAATCAACCATCAATTTAATACAGACCATTATGTGCATAAGATGTTACATTTTGCCTGAACTGCAGCCAGAAATCAAAACCTTATAATAGATACAAAAATAAAACAAAATAATATAATAAATAAAATAAAATAATAAAAGAAAAATAAAAAAAGAGAAAGGAATCCAAGCCTAACACTAAAAAAAAAGGCCATTAACCACTGGGAAGAGAGCAAAGGAAGAAAAGAAAAAAAAAAAAAGAACTACACAACAACTAGAAAACAATGAACAAGACTGAATTAATTGACATAGCTACCAATTCTTTTAAATGTAAATGGACTAAATACTCCAATTAAAAGACAAAAAGTTAGTGAGAGGATAAAACAAAAAAGACCCATCTTTATGATGCCTACAAGAGATTTCAAACCTAAAGCACATATAAACTTTGAGTGAAGCAATGAAAAAAGATAATCCATGCAAATGGAAGCAAAAGAAAGCTGGGGTAGCAGTACTTTTATCAAACAAAAGAGATTTTAAAACAAATAATGTAAGCAGAGAAAAGAAGACCATTACATAATGGTAAAGATATCAATTCAATGAGAGGATTGAACAATTGTGAATATCTATGCACACAACATATGAGAACCTAAATACATAAGGCAAATATTCACACACATGAAGTGACAAATGGACAGTAATGCAATAATACTGGGAAACTTTAACACCCCACTTACATCAATAGATACATCAGCCAGACAGAAAATCAATAAGAAAACAGTGCCTTTTAAGGATACATTAGACCATATGGCTCTAACAAATATATATGGAACATTCCATAGAAAAACAGTAGAATGCACATTTTTTTTTAAGTACATGAGGTATATTCTTCAGGATAGATCACATATTAGGCCACAAAACAAGTCTCAATCAATTTTAGAAAATTGAGATCACTTCAAGCATTTTTTCTGACCACAATGGAAACCAGAAATCAATTGCAAGAAAAGACTGGGGAAAAAAAAACACATACACATGGAAGCTGAACAACATATTAATAAATAACCAATGGGTAATTGAAGATATCAAAGAGGAAACCTAAAAATACCTGGAGACAAATGAAAATGCAAGCAAGAGTCCCAAATCTTTGGGATGCAGCAAAAGCAGTTCTAAGAGAGAAGTTTATAGTGATACAGGTCTATCTCAAGAAAGGAGAAAAGTCTCAAATAACTTAAGCTTACAACCAAAGGAGCTAGAAAAATAAGAAGGAACAAGGCCCAAAGCTAGTAAAAAGAAGGAAATAGTAAATATTAGAGTAGAAATAGATGCAATAGAAACTAAAAGGAGGAGGAGGAGGACGAGATGACGATGACAACATCAATGAAACCAGAGCTGGTTCTTTGAAAAGACAGACACAACTGATGAGCTCTTAGCTGTACTAAACACTAACAACAAAAAACCCTAAAATAAGTAAAGTCAGAAATGAATGAGACATAATGGACACCACAGAAATACAGAGGATTGTAAGATTATGAAAAATTATATGCCAATAAATTGGACAACCTAGAGGAAATGGGTAAATTCTTAGAAACATACAATCTTTTGAAACTGAACAGACCAATTACTGGTAATCAGTTTGAATTAGTAATCAAAACACCCCAACAAACCAATGGCTAGGACTAAATGGCTTCACAGGTGAATTCTACCCAACACTTATGAAAGAATTAATACCTATTCTTCTCAAACTATTACGAAAAACAGAAGAGGAAGGAAACTTCCCAATTCATTCTATAAGGCCAGCATTATGCTGTGTAGCAAAACTGGATAAAGGCAATGACAAACAAACAAAAAAACTACATGTCAATATATCTGATGAACATAGACAAAAAGATCCTCCACAAAATATTAGCAAACTTAATTCAACAATACATTAAAAGGATCATTCACCATGATCACATGTTATTCATTCCAGGGATGTAAGCTTGGTTCAATATTCAAGAGTCAATCAATATGATACAACACATCACAATCAATCAAAAACTATACATCTCAATAGATGCAAAAAGAATTCATTGGACAAAAATCCAACTGCTGTACATGATAAGAACCCTCAACAAAGTGGGTTTAGAGGCATATACCTCAACATAATAAAGACAATATATGAAAAACCCAAAACTATTATCATACTCAATAGTGGAACACTGAGAGATTTTCCTCTAAGATCACGAGCAAGATAAGGATGTCTACTCTCACCACATTTATTTAACATAGTACTGGAAGTTCTAGCTGTAGCAATCACCTAAAAATTAAAAGTTCTCCAAATAGGTAACTCACAAGTAAAGCTGTCACTCCTTGCAAACAACATGTTACTATATGTAGAAAACCCTAAGGACACAACCAAAAAACTATCAGATTGATCAATGAATTCAGTAAAATTTCAGGATACCAAATTAACATTCAGAAATCGATTGCTTTTCTGTGCATTAATAATGAACTAGCAGAAAAAGAAATTAAGAAGACAATCTCATTCATGGTTACACCAAAAATAATAATATACCTAGGAATACATTTAACCAAGGAGGTAAAAGACTTACACTCTGAAAACTATCAGGTATTTTTGAAAGAAATTGAAAACTACACAATGCAAAGATATACCATGCTCAAAAATTCAGAACACCAGTACTGCTAAAATGTCCATATTACCCAAAGCAGTCTACAGATTCAGTGTAATCCCTATCAAAAACCAATAGCTTTTGTCACAGAACTGGAACAAATAATCCTAAAATTTGCAAGGAACCACAAACAAACAAACAAACAAACCTCAATGGTGAAAGGAATCTTAAAAAGAACAATGCTGGAGACATCATAATCCCAGATTTAATCCACATTACAAAGCTAAACCAATCAAAACAGTACCATGCTGGCACAAAAATAGACACATTGATTAACAGAACAGGAAATAAACCCATGCCTATATGGTCAAATTAATCTATTACTATGGGGAAGCCAGAATATATAATTGGTAAAGGACAGTTTCTTCAATAAATGAGGCAGAGAAAACTGGGTATCTACATGCAAAAGAATTAAACCGGGCCATTTTCTTACATCATACACAAAAATAAACTCAAAATGGATTAAAGGCCTAAATGTAAGACCAAAACCCATAAAATTTCTACTAGGAAATATAGGTAGTAATCTCCTGAACATCAGTGTTAGCAACATTTTTTAATAGATAGGTTTCCTCAGGCAAGATAAACAAAAGCAAAAATAAACTACTGGAACTACAGCAAAACAAAAGCTTTTTCATACCAAAGGAACCCATTAATAAAACAAAAAGGCAACTTAGTGAATGGGAAAAGATATCTGTAAATGATATATTTGATAGGGGGTCAATATCCGAAATATATAAAGAACCTACAAGACACCAAAAACAAAACAAAAACAAAAACAAACAAAAAATGCCCCACTCAAATTAAAAAATGGGCAAAAACCTGAGGAGACATTTTTCCAAAGAAAATATACATAGAGCCAACAGACACATGAAAAGACGCTCAATATCACTAATTACCAGGAAAATACAAATCAAAACAACAAGATATCACCTTGATAATTTTTTTAATGTTTATTTATTTTTGAGAAAGAGAGAGAGAGATAGTGAGCACAAGTGAGGGAAGGGTGGGGGGCGGGGAGCAGAATCTGAAGCAGGGTCCAGGCTCCAAGTTATAAGCACAGAGCTTGATGCACTGAGCCCAAGTGTGGCTCGAAATCATGAGCCATGAGATGATGACATGAGCTGAAGTCGAATGCTTAACTGACTGAGCCCCCAGGTGCCCCAAGATATCACCTTAAACCAGACAGAATGCCTGATAGCAAAAAGGCCAAGAAATTACGCGTGTTGGTGAGGATGTGGAGAAAAAGGAACCCTTGTGTTCTGTTGGTGAGAAAGCAAACTGTGGAAAATAGTATGGAGTTCTCTCAAAAAATTAAAAAACAGAGCTATCATTTGATCCAGAATACAGAAACACTAATTGGAAAAGATACATGCACCCCTATGTTTATTGCAGTGTCAGTCATAAGAAAAAATGAAATCTTATTTCTGACAGCATGGTTGGACCTAGAAGGTATTATGCTGAGTCAGACAAAGAATATGATCACATAATTTCACTTATATATGGAATATAAAACAAAACTAAACAAAAACAAAACAAAAAACCCAAGAGACTCTGGTTTTTAAAAAATGTTTACTTATTTTTGAGAGAGAAAGTGCTTGAGTGGGCTAGGGGCAGGGAGAGAGAGGGAAAGAGGATCCAAAGTGGGCTCTGTGCTGACAGCAGAGAGCCTACTGCAGGGCTTGAACACACAAACCATGGGATCATGACCTGAGCCAACTGATGCTCAATGGACAGAGCCACCCAGGCACTCCAAAACCAACAGACTCAAAGACAGAGAACAAAGTCGTAGTTGTCTGAGGGGAGGAGAATGGGGCATAAGCAATATAGAGCAAGGGGATTAAGAGGATGAATGGGATTAAGAGGTAGTTATAAAACAAGTTACTACTAGTTACAAGTCATCGTGATGAAAAGTACAGTACAGTATAGGGAATATTATCAATACTGTAATAAAGATGTGTAGTGACAGATTGTGACTATACTTAGTGTGGTGAGCAATGTGTAATGTATAGAATTATCAAATCAATATATTCATTTCAAATGTAGAATATAACATTGTATGTCAATTATACTAAAGTAAAAACAATGAAGTCTGGAGCTAAGACAGTTTTAGTTTTGGTAAATTTGGTGGTTAAGTGATAGGATCAAGATTCAGGCTATTTCCATCTTCCCATTTTGTGACATTCCATGTGTTCTCCTCAGGCAAATTCCCTTTGTGACTCCAAATGGCTGCCACAGTTCCATGCACTGAGGATAGGAACATGGGGACCCTGGGTGGCACACTTGGTTGAGCATCTGACTCTTGATTTTGGCTCAGGTCATGATCTCATGATTCATGGGACTGAGTCCCTCATCAAGCTTTGTACTGACAGTGGAGAGCCTTCTTGGGATTCTCTCTCTCTTCTCTTTGTGCCCCTTTCCCCCATTCATGTGCTCTGTCTCAAAATAATTGTTTTTATAAAGGTAGAAATATGTCCACCAGCAAAAGAGGGACTCCTTTTCCCCAAATGTTCTTTTTAAGAAACAAAGAAAATGTTTTCTAGAAGTCTCTCAGATTTGTCTTCATAGGTCATTGACCAGAATTTTACCATATAACTATGTTTAAATATGTAGGGTGGTAAGATTGGCTTAGACCAGTCTCAAACTAGTGAAGTATCACAGTCATCTGGAGTCTTTGAAAAACACAGATTTCTTGGTTTCTATTCCTAGAGTTTTTGATTTAGTCAAACTGAGGTATGGCCCAGCCATTTTTTTTTTCTGGTAAGGCTGCAGACCATACTGATATTGTTGATTAAGGCCACAGTCAGATAACTGTTGCTTTTATCAAACATGATGCACCCCTAGGATTGCAGCTAAGGTTGGGGCCATTACGGGGCAGGTGGTTTCCCTCAAGTCTTTCTCATCAAAAGAAGGAAAGTAGGCAATCACAAATGTCCTGCAATGGGAGATAATTATACCAAACTCAAAGGACCATCCTATGGATTATAGATAATGCATATAAATTGCCCATCACAGTGTGTTCAGTAGATGAAACTCCTATTATTGTTTTCACTGATTCTGTAATACATAGACATTGTAATCATAAACTCAATTTTACTTGAAAATTTAAGTATGCTTTTCATCTTTATTCAGGTCATCGATAATATATTAAACAGGTTAGGAGCAGATAGAGAATACTAAAAAGTACGGTAGAGATTTCTCTGATCAGTGACATCAATCCACTAATCTAAATGCTTATGATTTGATTCTTTAGTGATTTCACTTCATTAAAAATGTCATTTAGCCTTATTTTCCCATCTTATCCAAAAGCATGTCTTGAGAGATTATAAAATTGGCTTCAAATTTGCTTGTAAATCTCTCTAGAAAAAATATGGAATACATTTTATGTTCTGGTATTTTATTAATAATATCCATCACTTTTATATAGTGCATACCATGTGTGAGATACTATTCAAACTATTTTACACAGGCAGGAAGTATTATTATTCCAATTTTACAGAGGAAAAAAACTGAGCACCAAGAAGCTGAAAGGCTTGCTCAGAGCCATGCAATCGGTAAATGAAGGTAATGTGATTCTGATATAAATGTAATCTCTTCAACAGGCACCCCACACATAAACAGTATAACAACAGGAAATGGTCATGATTTTAAATCAGTCATACAGCTGGTACCTAAAATGCTCTCACACACACATATACACTTGCGTGTCTCATTCATTACAGCCTTTAGATGTTGCACGTTTTAGTATGTGCTAGTTCTTTGAAAATGGTTCAGCAAGTCATGGTGCAGGAGACTAGGTTTATCAGGGTTTAGTGAGCCACTATACTGAACTGGGCCATCATGGATAACAGAGCTATTATAATAGAGAAACGCCTATTTATATATTGTATTGCCTATTTAATATTTTAGTAAACATTCAGAGTAGAAACATCTGCAAATGTTTGCAACAACTTTTGCAGTTTCACAAGGGATTGGGATTGGAGTATAACAGTGATGGATAGCAATCCTGAGAACAGGAATTGGCGTTATACTAATTAAATTCAGTATGTAAACACTTCGTCATCATTATGTCCTAGTTTTTATAATCAAGTTGGCACATTTTCATCTATGGGTATTTCTTTATTAGAAAAGAAATGAACTATTCACACTAGAGACTGCAGAAAGAAATTAATCTCGCAATTCTAGAAGAGACTTCACAATAAGGGACTCTTAAATTTTCATAGAGTGGGGGAGAAAAGCCAAGAAAAAAAATCATTCAGAATGGTGTTTCTCAAATTCAGCTACTTTTCCAGACATTCTTGGGGGATAGGGTTGCAAGTTTTCTGTGACAGTGTTTTAAATTGTTTTACTTTCATTAATAATCCAAACAAATGAGTACCAAACTTCTTCAGGATTACCTAGAAGACCACACTACATAACAAGTTTGCATATGATCCCAGCATGTGTTCTTGTACCTCTGATCCCTGTGGCAACAAGTGAAGACCAACCACGCTAAACTTTTCATATGGTGTTTTTCAAACTGCGTCCTCTAAACCCTCTAGTGATTCAACTCTAAGTGAATAAAAAGCACTAACTAAATAAAGACCTCTTTATTTGAAGTTAAGGTCCATCTAAGCATTTTGGGTCCCTTGCCTCTGTTTTGATGACTTTTATGTGTCTAACTTCTAATGGAACTTACTTTCTTTCCTGCTCACTTGCTTGTTCTTTGCAACTTGACTGGAAGCCTTGCATCCCAAGAGCAAACTAATCAGCACTTTGTGAACACCCCAGATGTATATGGCCATGAATTTTAGCCAATCTAGGGCATCTTGGCAGAGGACTTAGCCATGGCTCTTTGTCTGTCGTTTCTGTATCTCTGACACTTTGCCTTAGATCTATTGCAACAGCAGGTGTCATAGTGGGCTGCTCTTTCCCACAGCAATACATCAGGGACAAACTCAAAATCATTGTTTAAACTCTGAAAATAGAACACTAGCCCCAAGTGTTCTATAATACAGAACCAGTAAGTTATACTGTCTTAATTATTAATGCATCAAATATGAAGGCCATCTTTTCTCAGGTCTCTCATGAAAGTGCATATAGCATTAGGATTGTTAATCTAGGCAGCTAAGGCTAGCTTCTGTAAAGCCATCAAGGAACATAGGTATTTCATGAGTCTCCCTTTGCTGTGCTAGGGCTGAGGTTTTGCCTTCCCCAAGGGAGCATGCATTTAACTCAATGGTTCTGTCTTGAGCATACGTCGGAATCACTGGGAGGGATGGCTCTCCCAGGGACTGCTGACCCCCACCCCCTGAATTTCTCGATTTTCATTCTGACAAGTTTCCAGGTGATTCTGGGAGCAGGTTTTGAGAGCCACTGCTTTAACTTAAGGCTTTTTTTTTTTTTGGCAGAGTTACCCAGGTTGATGCATTAGGTCTGCCTGTTTCCTTTTTCTCTACTAAGAACTGCACGAAGATTGAAGCTCTGGGGAGTAGTTCACATTAGGAAGGTTTCTTAAAAATAAGGTCATGGGATAGTGAGACACATTTCAGATACCCTGTTGCATCTTAGGATTTTCAGGTCCAAGTAACAGAAACTATCTTAACTAACTTAGTGTAGTAGACACCATGGAGCTCCAAGGTAGGTCCCCTTTTCCAGACAATGCACCTATTCCCTAATAGCCTCCAGTGCCATGGAAAATGGCATATAGATATTCCCTTTTTCAGAGAATTGGTTTTGACTACTGAGAGATGCTTTACCCTGCAATGTCTAGGGAAGTTTTATACTCATTTCCCCCTACTTTCTCCTAACTGACTGATATGGAGGTACCTGAGTCCCTTTGACTCAAGGTGGGACAACTCTGTGTTACATGTTATGGTCTAAAGTTGTTCTAATACAGTTCTAGCCGCATGTGTCTACTGAGCCCTTGAACATGACTAGATGTAATGGAGATGTGCCCGAAGTATAAATACAGATTTCAACAACTTACTAAGAAAGAAGGAATGTAAAATGTGCCATTGATGATTTTTTAAGTAGTTTTTTTAAAGTTTATTTATTTATTTATTTAAATTTGTTTTTACATTTATTTATTTTTGAGAAACATAGTGAGACAAAGCATGAGCAGGGGAAGGGCAGAGAGAGAGGGAGACGCAGAATCTGAAGCAGGCTCCAGGCTCTGAGCAAGAGGTCAGCACAGAGCCTGATGGCGGGGCTCGAACCCACGAACTGTGAGATCGTGATCTAGGCTGCAAGTCGGACGCTCAACCGACTGAGCCACCCAGGCGCCCCAAAGTTTATTTATTTTGAGAGAGAAAGAGCACATGCACTCAAGTGGGTGAGGAGCAGAGAAAGAAGGAAAGAGGCACGGCACAGGGCTCGAACTCAAGAACCACGAGATCATGACCTGAGCTGAAATAAAAAAATTGGGTGCTTAACTGACCAAGACACCACACAACTCCATTTTTAAAGTATTGATTACATGTTGAAATAACATTATATATATGTGCAATTAAATAAAGTGGATTAAAAATAATGTCATCTGTTTCTTTTTACACACTATACTTCTATTGGGTTATACTGGTCCACCCACAGGTGCATGGGTCAGGCCAAAGCTAGACTGTACTTGACACTATATATACCCAACTCTAGAATAAATTAGGATCGCATGAATAGAAGCCTGATGTCAGCTGCCCAGTGAAAAGTCATGATCCCTTAGACAGTTTCTGTCTCCGAACCCTTTGATTTCTAGAATCCATCAACTAAAGGAGGGACTGGGTCTCCATGAAAAACGTGTGTTGTACTGTATACACTTGATTCTTTCAGTGCTTCCCCAAAAAGCACATGCAACCATTTATTATGGCAAATGCCTGCTAATTCAGTAAGTCAAATAATAATTCATCCCAGAGAAAATTACAGAGATTAGCATCACACTGAAAGGCTTAAATAATGCAAGGAGATCTCAGTCAGATCTCCATTGAATTTACTGGTCAGTCACTTGCAGAAATTGGATGGATCCAGACATATGTCAATGTATTATCACGCACATCACCAAGCGGTAGCTCCAGCTGAAGCTCCTAAGGCATGGTTTGTCGCTATGCATTTGCAAATGTATTTTTTCCATACTCATCAGGAAGAGTAAGAAGTGATTTGTCTTTGTGCTGAAGAGCCAGCAGCATACCTGACAGTCTGTATCCAGGTTGGTATTAACTCTTCCACCTGTTATTCAATATAATTGACAGGAAACTTGGCAGGCTAGACATTCTGTAGGACACTACTTTCAGTCTAAGTATTTACAGCATACTTGAAACAAATCTGATGAGAAAGAAGCTGTAAATCTTCACACTGTCTTGGTAAAACACAGGTAGACCAGGCATTGGTGATAAATCCTAACAAATGTCAAGGGTCTGCTACATTGGTGAAGATGTTAGGCGTCCAGGGAGCTAGCGTTAAGAGAGAAGCAAAATGCTTGGTGTAATCCTTTTGGGCTTTTTGAGGTTGCGCTTGTGACTGTTGTTAGGACTGCTGACTGGGAAAGATGGAAGTCTGTCAGTTTGGAGGGAGCTCCACAACAAGACAAGGCTCTAACAGGCTGAGGCTTCAGTATAAGCAGCTCTTCCACTTGAGTCAAATAAACTCTGTTACTAGCAGTATCTACTCCTGAAGCCGAGACTACATTGTACGTCAACTAACCTGAGAATAAATAAAATAAAAAAATTAAAAAAGTCCAACCAAAAAAAAAAGCTGTCAAAAATTAATTAGTTAATTAAAAAAAGGCAGAAATATCTGTGGTAGAAAAAGATGCCACTAGAAAAGTTCCACTAAAAGGGTTACAGAGCAGCATCCTATAATTCTGGAAGGGAAAAAAAAAAGGCTATTCAATTTCTTTAAAAAAAAAAAAAGGGTACACTAGTCACAAAACAAGTCTTAGAATGCTCCTGGGACATAGGAGAGATTGGGCATCTGAGTATGGGACATTAAGCGACCATGTAGCCGGGGATGCCTATCATGAGCTGGGAAATGGTCAAGTCCCTCCATTCAAAATGTTAGGAGGGCCTAACCAGCCATGTAGTGCAAGTAAGATTGTAAGATCCATTATAAGGTGGAAATAGTACTTCCGAGAGACTTGATCAAGTCGAGAGGCATAAGTAACAGGCATGAACAGGTGGCAGACACCCTGTCACCTACCACTGCTACCCAGGTGCTTATTTCTTATCTCACACCTATGGACTCATGGCGGATGCTGCCCATGGCCAGCTGTTAGCTTCCAAGAGAAGGCGTGACAAACCAAGTTCTGTTCATGAATCCGTTGACTTGCTGTGGGGGTACGAGCACAAAATGGACTGATATTTAACAACAGCTGCACCCAGGGGACACCAGAAACAGTATGGGGAGAGGGGAATACCCCCCAAAGGGGCAAAGCTTCAGTTACTGTATAGAGAAAAGGGGCCCAGGGTAGGACAAACATGCAGGGATAAATGGCTCAGAAAGTTGATCAGGGACCTGGAATGAGCCAGAAAAAAAAGATTAAGGTCAAGGAAATAAAGAACCATATATCTAAACCTATGGGAGTGGACACAGTATGGGAAAATTTTTATATGCACACTAGGGAGTATCCATTCTAGAAGGAGGCATGGCAAATACCTGTAGACAGCAGAGGTGAGACAAGAGGATATTCTTTTTGAGAACGAAAGAGACTGTAAATGGCAATGCCTGACTATTTTGAGTTTTTCTGATCTAGGGAGTGCAGGAGGGAAAATAACATACTGAGCACAGTGACTCGGGTTAAAGGCTAGGAAACAATCTCAGACTTCTCATTACAATGAAATTAAGCAGAGTGAATTTTATTATTTGGGTACGAGGTTGGGGTAAGCCTAAAAAATTTCTCCTCTATCTTCTAACTTTAATCTGGGAGACCAAAAGAGGGGTTTATGATGGATGAATTCACTGGTTTCCAAGTTCTTAGGGTCCTTAAACATATTACAGTATTCTTACAATGTTATTTTTATTACTTGAATCATGTTGGAAAGGAGGTTTCAAAATCTTTGTTCATAATCCTTTCCAACCATTCTAAGTTTTGAGCCTGGGAGGAAACCCCAGAGACTTGAGTTAGACTTCACTGAGTGTAGTAGGCAGAATAGTGGTCTTTCCAAAAACGTCCATATCCTAATCCCAGAACCTGTGTAAATGTGCATAGTTTAATCCCAGAACCTTTGCTTTACATGGCAAAGGGGACTTAGAAGATGTGACTAAATTTTAAAATCTTGACACAGAATGGGGCACCTGGGTGGCTCGTGGGTGAAGCGTCAGACTTTGGCTCATGTCATGATCTCATAGTTCACTGGTTCAAGCCCCACATCAGGCTCTGTGCTGACAGCTCAGAGCCTGGAGCCTGCTTTGGATTCTGTGTCTCCCTCTCTCTCTCTGCCCCTCCCCCACTCACACACTGTCATTCGCTCTCAAAATATAAATACAACATTAAAAAAAATTAAAAAAATCTTGACATAGAAGAGCAACTGGAATTACCCAGGTAGGCCCAATCTAATAGGATGTGGTTATAGAGACAGCAGACAAGGGGAGGGATTACAAGTAAGACAGTACGGTGACTGGCATTGATGCTCTAGGAGGAAACCATGAGTCAAGAAAAGTGGTTGGCCTCTGAAAGTCAGGAAAGGCCCCCAACTGGCAGCCAGCTAGAACATGGAGATCGCAGCCTTAAAAGGAACTGAAGGCCATGCAAACCATAGATACTGTTAGATTTAGAGCCAGTTGATGTGGTGGTCTCAGGGGAGGTCTTGGTGCAAACAGCCAGTTACACTGATTGTTTCTAACGCTTGCAAGTGCAATAAGGTAAAGGAGATAAAGTGTTTCTAATTCTCTTTTGGTACATTAACACTTGACAAAAATCTAAGCTTAAGGAGGTCATGGGGATAAACATAAAAAGCTCTGTTGGTGAAGATTATATACGTGTCACAATAGGAATAAAGGACAGAAAAAACACAACTATTGCTATTTTAATAACTCATGAAAAGGTAATTAACATGTGCCGCCAGAAACCAAGAGCAGATTCCATTTCCACTTTAGTTTATGCAGTTTCATTTGATTATGCTGATTCTCAAGTAGCAAAAGCTACTTAGTATTATCAGTCTCTAGGTCCTGGTTTCTTAGTCAGGAAGGCAACACCAGACAGCTGCTTATTTCTTGAACATGGTTAGTTAGCTTGGCTCATTTATTTTCAAAGGGACCACAGATCTTACTTAGGTAGGTGGAGGGCCTACTCTTTGCTTTTAGAGATAATCATTTCCAAAGAAACTTTTAAAATTTAGGCTAGTTCATGCTAATTTTTACAAAATTATTTTTGAGAGAGAGACAGAGTGCAAGCAGGGGAGGGGCAGAGAGAGAGAGAGAGGGAGACACAGAATCCGAAGCAGGCTTCAGGCTCTGAGCTGTCAGCACAGAGCCTGACGCAGGGCTCGACCTCATGAACCATGAGATCACACCTGAGCTGAAATCAAACACTTAACCAACTGAGCCACAAAGTGCCCCATTTTAATTTTTTTAAGGGCAATCAGACCATGGTGGTTAAGCATCTTAGTTAGGGAATATTAATTACCAGGAAGTTGGCTATTCAAACTAGTCCCTATGAAGCAATATTAATTTCAAGGATTCCATAGGCAACTTCAAGGGTATAAAAACTGAAATACAGGTACACTTGTAAAACTAGGAACTGGGAAACCAGAAAACATGGCTTATACATCCAGCTTTTATAAAGCTTTTGGTGTTTTCCTTCTGCTTGTCTGTAAATGCTTGTTCCACCTTAATGCAGATCTCCTTCTCAGTTGCTAACCTCCACGTCCATTGCATTCAGCTGCACGTATTATTTTTTCCCTGATAGCACCTCTTAGTTTAAATTAAATGTAGAGAATAGGATTGATCATGTAGGTGGTGAGAGAATGAGCTATTATGGGGTGCCTGGATGGCTTAGTTGGTTAAGGGTCCTGACTCTTGATTTCAACTCAGGTCATTATCTCAGTGTTCATGACACTGAGCCCTGTACAGCTGGGCTCTGTGCTGACATTGCAGAGCCTACTTAACTGTATTAGCTAAGACTGTAAAGGACTAGGATAAAAGACTGACACATATGACATGGGCTTGCCTGAAGTTACTTTCACTGTGGTTTATTTCTGGCCCAAGAAACAGGGTAAGTGACATCAAGGACACAAATTACTGAGTTGCTGCTGCTCCTCACAGTATCTCCACTTTGTCATGGAGGGGACTCTGATGTTGAGTGCTTACAGGTGAGGCTGCATGACTGAACAAGCCACAAGGTCAGAAGAACAACAACAACAACAAAAAAAAAACCTGTGTATTGTACTGTTCGGCTGGAGATGAGACTAAAGTTAGTTATTGCTTGCTAGCACCATGGTTATATAACACCATGTTCTGTTTCTTTGTCACTAGGCATGTAATACACCTGCCCATGCCTTCCGACATAAACCTATTTTTTTTTTTCATTTTCATTTCAGGAAATTGAGGCCCTGAAAAAAACAATCTCCAAACACTATTGCCAGGCTCTCCATTAGAACACACACTCTAAAGCCAGACAGAATGAATTTGGATCCTGGAAAGCTATGGTCTATGGGTAACGGAAAAACACGTTAGATAGTTAACCCCAGATTTCTGCTTGAAGACACTCTCCAAACTGGTATTTTTAAGTGGGAAACAAAGAGATCAACAGTCTAGCTGTGCAAAATAAGGAGATAGGATCTGGAACAGCTGAGGTGAGGGAGATCTGTAGGGCAGAAATTTAAAGTAAAAGGAGCTACGTAGACAAGAGCATACATAAAGTCACTAAAGGATCCCCCTGAATATTTGGCTGAATACTCAGCTGTCAGTAAGGTCAGAATAAGACTCCATGAGACTTGGAAAACAAGCAGCTATTAGGGAATGGTGAGCTGAACAGAGATTCTAGATAATACATTGTTCTGGGAGACAATAGGATTGAAGTTCGTGTAGAAACTTCACTGAAAACCCTGGATATTTCATTGCTATCCCAGAAAAGCCACACTTGATGACTAGCGCTGACCTAGTCTTCAAATGAGGGACACTCTACATGCTCTAACAAAGCCTAAAACCAAGTTTCCACAGGAAAAGTTGACCCATCTATAGATACTGACTGAATGACAACATGTATCTCAGTACTCTCTGAAGTAAGATAAATTCAAACTCTAAAAATCTTACCAGTCAAAATGTTTGGCACAGATTACAAAACAAGAGTATGTCATCTATGATGAGAAGTAACAATCAACAGACATAAACACAGAGGTGTCACAGATGTGGAAATTAGTATTCAAGGACTTCACACCTGCTACTAAAATGTCTGAGAAATTTTTTTTAAATGTGGGTATAATACAGACAATCTCTGATAAATTGAGACTACAAAATAAATTGTCCTTAATCTATTTTCAATGGTATGTGAGACACTAGAGAAGCTAAGGAGCAGGAAACTTTCCAACAGACTAATAGAAACCACTCAAGCCGAAGCACAGAACAAAACAATAAGGACAACAGATGAAGAGACTCGGGACCTGAGGGACACTATCAGATGGTCTTACCTTCATTAATTTTGAGTAGCAGAAAGAGAGGAGAAAGACAAAGAAATATTTGAATAAATAATCATCACAGTTCTCCAAATCTGACAGTTATGAACCCAGAGACCCAAGACACTTAACAAACCCCAAGCAGATTAAACATAACAAAAACCGCATGTAGGCACATCGTAGCCAAACTGCTAAAAATCAAAGATAAAGGGGAAATTTTTAGAAGCTAGAGACAAAGACAGGTTACTTGTAAGAGAGCAACAGTATGAATGAGCTCTACTTATCATCAGAAACAATGTAAGCCAGAAGACAATGGAACTATATTGTTCAAGTTCTGAAAGGAAAGTGTCAGTGTAGAATAAAAATAGATGGAGATCAATAGAACAGAAGAGAAAATCTTGAAACAGACGCATGCCACTGTTACAATGTCAGTTAACTTTTGACAAAGGCATTATAGCAATTAATTGCAACAGGGTAAAGTAAAGGTTTTTTTCCCCTATAAATGACGCTAGAACTGAATTTCTATATGGAAAAAAATAAATTTTAACACCTACTTGATACTATACTTAAAAAAAGAAAAATAAGTTAAGATGAATCATAAGCCAAAACATAACAGCCAAATCTGTAAGATTTCTAAAATAAAACATCGGAGACTATCTTCATTATCTTGATGCAGAGAAAGTTTTCTTATCTAGAACACTGCCAACATCCACCTTGAAAGAAAATAAAATGACAAAATGGGCCTCATCAAAATTTAAAACTGCTACTCCTTAAAATACTCCAGTAAATAACGAATAGTGAAGCCACACCCAGGAAAAAAATACACACATTACATATTTCTGGTAATGGATTTCTATCCACAATATTCCAATAACTCTTACCATTCAGCAATAATAATACAAACAGCTTTAGTTGAAGATAGGCCAAGGACTTTAACCACAACACTTCACAATGGAATAATGCAAATGGTCAGTAAGCAAATTAAAATATGCTTGGCATCACTATTCATCAGGGACATACTAATTAAAAGTAAAACGAGCTACCGCTACATGCCCTTAAGCATGGACAAGTTTAAAAAGTGTGATAACACAAAATGTTGGTGAAGAAGCAAAACAACTGGAATTCTCACACACTGTTGGTGGGAATGTTAAATGATACAACTACTTTGGGAAAATGTCTGGTAGTTTCCTAGAAAATGAAACCAAGCACCTAACCTACGGCCTAACACTTATTTTTTAATCATGTTTATTTATTTTTGAGACAGAGAGACAGAGTTTGAGTGGGACAGGGGCAGAGAGAGAGAGAGGGAGACACAGAATCCAAAGGAAGCAGGCTCCAGGTCTGAGCTGCCAGCACAGAGCCCAATGCAGGGCTCAAAGACACAAACCGTGAGATCGTGACCTGAGCCGAAGTCGGACTCTTAACCGACTGAGCCACCCAGGCACCCCTATGGCCTAACACTTCTAATCCTAGTCCAAGAGAATTGGAATCACATGTTCACAGAAAGATTTGTACAAGACTACTGACAGCAGCCTATGCATAATAGCTCAAAACTGGAAATAACAGAAATGTCCATCAACAAGAAAGTGAGTAAACAAATTGTATAATACTCACACGATGGCTTATTACTGATTTATGTTACAAGAATGGATGAATCCGAAAAGATGAATCTGAGCCAGAGAAACCAGGCACAGAAGAACATATACTTTATGATTTCATTTATGTGTAATTCTAGAACATTCAAGTGTGGTGATAAAAATCAAAAGAATGGTTGTCTCTGGGATGGTTCAGGAAAGGGGACTTTACTACAAAGGGGTATGAGGAAACTTTGTGGGATGAAGGATAGTTCTCTACCTTGTATGCATTTGTCCAAAAGAATTTTTCTGTGTGTACATTATGCTTCAATTTCAAAAAAAAATTGAGGTAACAATAGTCACTACCTTATGAGTATTATGCAAATAAGCTAATATAAATATATAATGCTTATAGTAGTGTGATAAATTAGAAGTAATTTAGAAGCATTAGAAATTACTATTACAGCGACGCCTGGGTGGATCAGTTGGTTGAGTGTCCAGACTCTTGATTTCGACTCAGGTCATGGTCTCATGGTCTGTGGGTTTGAACCCCGTAATGGGCTCTGCGCCGACTGTGGGGAGCCTGCTTGGGTTTTCTCTCTCTCTCCCTCTCTGCTCCCCCCCGCTTGTGCTCAAAATGAATAAACATAAAAAAAGAAATTACTCTTATAAATTCATGTTGGTATTTCGAATGCCCTATTTATTTAATCAACTACCAGTGGCTCTGCACAAATATTCAAATCAAGGAATGGATTTCAAAATGTTAGACATAACACCTCACATTGTACAGAAGAAGACATTTCTGGTATTATTAAGCTCTGCTGTTAAAAAGGCTGTGCAGCTGTTTCTACTCCTGAAACCTCTCAACACTGTGCAAATTTCCCATCTGTGATTTCCCTGCCAGCTGACTTCTTTCTAGATGGCTGTAAGTTTTCCTTTCCATTCAATTATCTGGAAATTTAAATACAAGTAATTAATCCCTCGGTCAAATGGTATAGAATTAGACTGCTTTGATTGTTCCCTCCCCTCAAGCTTCCACAGAATGTAACATTTAAAGAACATTTATACAGCACATAGGTGGTTTAGAAAATGGGTTTTGTGGAAAGAACCTCAACGTCCATAGGAGCATTCATCCAACGGAATCAAACAAAAAAGGTCTTTCCCCTGAATTCTTTGGTAAATCGCTTCATCTACACAGTGCGGCACTGCTAACATGTCAGCTCAATGGTGGGGTGCAAACGCCAGAGAATTATTACCTTCTTCAAGTGACAAATAGAAACCACACATAGTGGTGGTGATAGCACATACCAGGGGTAATTGAGTTTTTAACAGGAAAGGAGTTTTTCACCCCTCAGTCTCAGGAAGAAATCATTCACTGACAGATGCTGGTGAGAGAAACATAAACGGTACAATTACAGAGTTGAAGGTGACAGTTTTCAGCTTGCCATTGATAGGATTCAACTGCAAAGCATTTCTTGGGTCCTATCTGTTTTCACAGAGATTTCAAATGGAAAGCATCCTATTATTCCCTGTGTGGCATGGGTTCCATTTCTGGGATGCTACTTATGAAGTAGGCAGTAGCTCAGAATCCAGATCCTGGGATACTAACAGATCAAAATCATTTATTAGATTAGTAAAAATCAAACCACACTGTAACTCCAGTTTGCTTTGGTAAAATAATTTTGCTTTAAGAACTAGATGTAATAAAATGTCCACTGGCAGGCTGATAGCAGTCTCATTGCCCCAATTCCACATAATTGCTGTGTTTGATCAAGCAAAGCTGACGAACAGCTGGCCCAGATATTAGTCTGTGCTCCCGTTTTAGTTAAAGAAGTTTGCAGTGCACATATTCTTGTCCCCGCTCCTTTATTTCTTGTAACATGGACACTCCACACTGGAAATTTCATCCGTAGAAGTAATTTTATCTGTAATATTCTACCTGCACATTTTTATATTCACTAAACAAAAAGCCTTAGTGTTGTGCTTGTTTGTATTTGGGATGCTTCTGCTGGTAAGTTGCTTTCTCACACATAACATCGTTTGAGGCAATCATTTACCAGACCCTTTTTATGATTCAATTAGAGTAGCTCTGGAAATTCTTCTCTGAAAATGCTCCACAAAAGTGGCGCAAAGTATCCTTGTAAACTCAGAGACTGATTGCAGAAAAAAAAAAAAAAAATCAACCCACTAGCCCCTAAACGCCCACCAATCCAACCAAACAACAAACCGATAAAAATGATACTAATAATCCTCAGCTTTTCAAATTTTTATGAGGCCAACTGTAGCTATGCCTAACATTAAATTGTGTTAAGAACCATTTAGACAAGGCAACAAATAACAAAACTACACACACACACACACACACACACACAAATCCCTCTTAAACAAATACCCTATAACATGAATGCCAGACATTAAGATTTATGATTGTCAAGGTATCCATCCATTTCAAAAACGTCCATCTGGAATAAATATATTGTCAACTGTATGGGACAGCTACTTGTAAAACAAATAAGAAACCAGGCAGCCCCAACCAATAAAGTTTCCCTTTAGAAAGCCCTGGGGAACCTAGGAAACTGACCACATTAGTAACCCCGCTTTTCCCTTCCCACATCCGCATCCCAGCTCTTAGGTTTTCAATTCACCAATGAAGAGTGAATTTGAAAAACCCTGGGTATCCCACCCTTATAACCCAGGAAAAACAAAGCGCTTCTACCCTCTATCACACTCTGTGGTCCTTGGGCATGTTGTGTATCTTTCAGTACCTGTGAGGATTAAGTCTTTTTTCAAAGTTCCTTGGTGGCTGTTCCGGAGGTCCATCTTGCAGTCGTAATAACAACCGTAAGGGCTGGTTCAAGGGAACAACATTGGCTCCAGTGAGGAACATGGCTGCCGAAGGCCGCCTTAAGTAGGCCCAGGTGAGTGCCCCAGGCATTCCTAGCCAACAGCAACTATCAATGGGCTGAGACCAGGAGGAAACCTGCACCCAAAGAAGTTCTCATTGTTTTTTTTTTTTTTTTTTCAAAAATCAAATTGAATAAAAAGTTTTTTAAAACTACAGCCAAATTTGATGCAAAATCACAACACAAAACTTCTTTGAGTGTGCAAATATGTCTTCAGTGTTCCAGTAATTGTAACAGAGAAACTTTTTGTTTGCCAAATAGGAATCAAGCATCTCACGAATTCATCTGACAAATGCCGTACATCTGTAAACACATCTTAATGCCACGATTAGAAATGCCAGTATTGCCAGAATTTACCTTAAAATGCTTTTTAATTTTTTAATTCATCTCTAGAGATATATATTGGGTTGGGGAGGATTGCCTCATTGCAATTCTGCTTCTTTTTAATTAATTTATTATGAATTACAAAAACAGTGTAATCCTCTTTCAAAAATTGGGGATGAGGAGAAAAAGCCAAAATACATTCATACTTGTTCTGTTCAACACAATCATTGTATTTCATATCGTTTTAAAAAAGGAAAGGAGGGGCACCTGGGTGGCTCAGTCTGTTGTTAAGCGTCCGACTTCGGCTCAGGTCATGATCTCGCTGTCCGTGAGTTCGAGCCCCGCGTCTGGCTCTGCTGACTTCTCAGAGCCTGGAGCCTGTTTCCGATTCTGTGTCTCCCTCTCTCTCTGACCCTCCCCCGTTCATGCTCTGTCTCTCTCTGTCTCAAAAATAAATAAACGTTAAAAAATTTTAAATAAAGGAAAGGAAACCTATTCTGCTGGGAAAGGGAGGAAGATCCCCTTTTCTCTGGAGCACACCTGCTCTGCCTAGCTAATCTATTACTGTGTCACTCCCATATGTTGGTGATGAGTACGCACCTGTAGCCTGATCATCTTTGTTTGAAATATTATCCCCACCTGCTGGCACTTTGGGATACTGCCCCCAAAAGTCTCTGAAGGCAGGAAACACCAGACTGGGTTTTCACAACCATTACATTATTATAGATGGTTTCTACTTGATTCCAGGTAGGACACCCACATGAGACATTCTGGAAAACTGATAATCTTTATTCTTTTTATTTTCTGCGCTGTCTAGAATCTTGTAATCTTCCCTGCACAAAGTTTGTGGACCTGTTGCTACCACTTTTGAATGTTGGTCATTTTTGCCTTGTCTCCTTACTCAGATTTTTTTTTTTAATTTATTCATTTTTGAGAGACAGAGAGAGACAGAGCATGAGCGGGGGAGGGGCAGAGAGAGAGAGAGGGAGACACAGAATCCGAAGCAGGCTCCAGGCTCTGAGCTGTCAGCACAGAGCCCAATGTGGGGCTTGACCCCACCAGCTGTGAGATCATGACCTGAGCTGAAGTTGGACGCTTAACCAGATGAGCCACCCAGGTGCCCCTCCTTTCTTAGAATTGAAACTCCTTGAAAGAAAAGTCTTTGTTGTACTTAATAAATAATCTTCACTGACTCACCGGTCCAAATAATACTTTTAACATCAGAAAGGAACACTAATATTTCAATGCAAAATAATAATGGATGTGCCTCTTTAGAGCTGAATATTTCCTATTGCCTCTTGGTGACTTGGTTTCCTATATACAATAATGTAACCATCAGCTCATCAGATCCACTTGAAAAACTACAAACCTACCTAGCCTCTTGCAATCAGCACCTAGCCATTCTTTCTCCTGGTTAAAAGTGAGCCTGCTACATTTAAAAAAAATTTTTTTCAACGTTTATTTATTTTTGGGACAGAGAGAGACAGAGCATGAATGGGGGAGGGGCAGAGAGAGAGGGAGACACAGAATCGGAAACAGAGCCTGCTACATTTTAGATCCTCCCTCCCCCTCACTCCTCATGCCACAGCACACTGACTTCTTTTCTTTTCTTTTTTAATTTATTTATTATTTATTTTGAAAGAGAGAGAGAGAGAGCAAATGGGGCAGGGGAAGAGAGAGATCCCAAGCCAACTCTGAGCTGTCAGCACAAGGCCCCACATGGGTCTCAGTCTCATGAGCTGTGAGACTGTGACCTGAGCCAAAATCAAGAGTCGGATACCTAACTGACTGAGGCACCCAGGGGCCCCTGATTTATATCCCCAGTTGCTCCATTACACCTGCTCTTGCCAGGGCGGCCAGCCAATATCTTTTTGCAAAATCCAGAAAGCACAGTTCAATCATTATTGAATGTGACTTTTCGGAAACATTCTGTACTATGGACTTAGTTTCCTAGTGTACTAAGGAACACTCTGTGTCAGGTTTCCATGGTGCAGTACATTCCTGGTTCTCCTCTGTCCTCCCTGGCACTCTCTTCCTTAGAAGAGAGTATGCCTTATATGTCTCCTTCCCTGCCAGTGGTTCCTTAGGGTTATTTCCTGCCCTTTCTGACCCCACCCACCAATCCCGGTGCTTCTTGCATGTTTCCTGGGAAATATCATTTATTATCAACGTATGATTTCCAAATCAGAATCTCTAGCCCAATTTTCCTGTAGACATTTTCACTTACTTGTCTCACAGGCAAATGAAATTCAGAACACTGAAAATGGAATATATTATCTCTTTTCCAAACTGCCTTTTCTCTTTTTCACCTCAGTGACTGGTCTCACTCTCCAACCTGAGGCTGAAGCCAGAAACCTTACGTTCACCCCTTGCACAGTGCCTGGCATAGTGGGCCACGTATTAAATAATTGCATCCAGTTGAGCTACCGGTAAAATAATCTTTAAGATAATTTTAAATTTTTTAATGTTTATTTATTTTTGAGAGGAGAGAGAGAGGACAGGGAAGGGTCAGGGAGAGAGGGAGACATGAAATCCGAAGCAGGCTCCAGGCTCTGAGATGTCAGCACAGAGCCCTGTGGGACTCGAACCCACGAACCGTTAGATCATGACCTGAGCTGAAGTCAGATGCTTAACTGACTAAGCCACCCAGGCGCCCCAAAGATAATTTTTAATAATAACATTCTATGATGCTGAACAACAGAATCAGCATTAGGTAATGATTTTCTTTTTCTTATATAAACCTTAAAATGAAGGTTTACAGAGGCATGTCCCATGCAGAGTTACCAACAAGAACTTTCAAAGCAAGTCACCAAGGATCTTTGTTTCTAGAAAAAACATTTTTCTTGAATACAAACAAGAAAATCTGTAATCCAAAATGCTGGCGATTGCATTAATTGGGAATAAAGGTTTAACTGTGGCCCTAGTTTCCCAGGATTGCCAATAACAAAGTGCCACAAACCAGGAGACTTGAAACAACAGACATTTCTTCTCTCACAGGTCAGGAGGCTGGAAGTTGGAAATCAAGGTGTCAGCGGTGTTAGGTCCTTCTGAGAGCTCTGAGAAGGAAAATCTGTTTCCCATCTTCTTCCTACCTTCTGTCCCATCTCTATCCAGACAACTTTGAAGTCGTTGCTGTAAATAGTACGATTTGTGGCCTTGCTCATATCCATGACATCCCGATGTCCCATGCCAAAAAAGAAAAGACGATGGGACAAAAGGGATGGCCCTCAGCTATCTGTCCCCACTTAAATCTATAAAAGTCCCACCCAGCGATTTCCAATAGCATTTTACGAACCAACGCTTAGTCACTTGGTCACATCTATCTGAAAAAGAAGAAAGAAAATGTCCATTTTCAGCCTTGTTAGGGATTCTGAAGCTTCCTCTGGTCTTTTCTTATGGATATGCCATTCCATACTTCTTATTCCCTCCTGAAGGAAATCCTTAAGATTGTATTCCTGCTAGGCCATGCTGGGTGCTGACAGCTTCCCAATTTGCTTTCCCTAGGGCTGTGTCATATATAGAGATTTGTGTGCTCTCTCTCTATTCTGCTGAGTTGGTCTGGCTTTCTGCTGCTGCTTGCTAGCTAGCTATCTGCAAAGGTCCACTCTCGATGCCTCTGGGGACTCGCATAGGGAACCAACCACAGGACCGGGGTTTGTGTAGGTGAGGCACAAAGAGTAATGGGAAAGGCCGTGGGCCAGTCCTGCAGGGATCGGTGGCCTGGTTTCCCCAGGGGCTCGTGGGTAGGCTTCACGATGGAGTCTGAAAAGTGGTTCATAGCATCTGTGTCCCTTTGTTACTATTGTTCCAAGTCCTGACAGTTTTTCTTCTTTTTTTTTTAATGTTTATTTATTTATTGAGAGAGAGAGAGAGAGAGAGAGAGAGCGAGAGCACACATGTGCACACACATGAGCAGAGGAGGGGCAGAGAGACAGTGAGAGAGAATCCCAAGTAGTCTCCACATAGTCCGTGCAGAACTCCACATGGGGCTCAATCCCACAAACCCACAAGATACGACCTGAGCTGATATCAAGAGTGGGACACTTAATGGACTGAGCTACCCAGGCACCTCCTGACTGCTTTTCTACCAGCCACTTACTGCCCCCCAGTCATGCAGTTCATGACTTAGCATTATGATGGGCAAGGGAGAAAAGGGCCTCTTTGGCAGCATCCCACACAGCTGGGGAGGATGGGTGCTCACTCACACGTTCTCCCTTTCCCCCATGGGTGGAGTCATGGCCTGAGAAGTCTAGGTCTCTTCTGTCCAACTGGGCTATGCTCAGTGAACATTCCGGGGAGCAGTGACATGGGTAAAGTGAAACTCTTTCTCTTACCCTCTTCAATGCATCCAATCTCAGATTTGAAAAAAAATTTCTGGCTCCAATAATATGCTATGACTTCTTCCACTGGACTCCTGGACTTGTGCAAAACCCTCTGTAAAAACTGGTGTTCGTTGGGGAAAAGATGGTAGGAAACTCTTATTTTGCCATGTTGATGACATTATTCCCATAATTCCCAAAAGGGTATTCTTTTTTTTTTAAATTTTTAAATGTTTTAAAATTTATTTTTGAGAGAGAGAGCATGAGTGAGGAGGGGCAGAGGCAGAGGGAAACACGGAATCTGAGCCGTCAGCACAGAGCCTGACGCACGGCCTGAACTCATGAACTGTGAGATCATGACCTGAACTGGAGTCAGACACTTCCCACTGAGGCACTCAGGTGCCCCTCTAGTGTATTCTTGATGGATATTTGTGTGGTGTCCAATTTTGCACCATTACAAATAATGCTGCAAAGTACATGATTGCTCATGGGTTATTTGTTTTCACATAAGTGTGAGCATTTCTTTAGGATATATTACTAGGAATTGAACCTCTAGGAGCTGTGGATGTACCTCTTCTAGTCTACCACAAATGGCCAAATTACCGTCAAAATTGATATTAAAAATACACATTCCCGGGGCACCTGGACGGCTCAGTCGATTAAGCGTCTGATTTCAGCTCAGGTCACTATCTCGCGATTTGTGAGTTCAAGCCCTGCGTGGGACTCTGTGCTGACAGCTCAGAGCCTGGAGCCTGCTTCAGATTCTGTGTCTCCCTCTCTCTCTGCCCCTCCTAGCTTGTGCTCTGTGTCTCTCTCTCTCAAAAATAAATAAACATTAAAAATATATATATATGTGTATATATATATGTATATATATACATGTATATATACATATATATACATATATATATATATATACACACATATATATATATACATTCCCATCAGTAGTTTAACAGTATGTGAGGGTCCCTGCTCTTCCACATCTGATATATTCAGCCTTTTTCTTTTTTACTCATCTTGGCTTTAAGTTGCATTTCCCTGACTCGTGGGGAGGTTGCGTTCAGATTTTCCCTTCTCTGGGTTCCACATTCATGTCTACTTTCTCCATTGTGTTGTTTCCTTTTTCTTGTTAATTTGAAAATTTAATTTTTTTCTGGATAATATTTGTCTTGTGTTGTTTTTTGATTGTGTACAGTGCAAATATCTTCTATTTGTTAGTGACTTCTACTTCTTCTACTAGGTAGTGACTTGTCTTTTCATTTTGTTTCTTGCGACTTGATTTGTAGAAGTTTTAGCTTTAATGTGATCAATGTAGTATTCCTTTTCTTTGGTGCTTATGATTTTTCTGTCCTGTTTCAAATTCTGAAATAAAAAGATAATATTTATGCTCTTTAAACATTTTTAAAGTTTTGCTTTTCACCAATTATGAATCCATTTAGTGTGCGGGTGAGGTAATGGTGATGATAGTTGGTGAGGTTTGGGTCACCTTTTGTTTCGGCACTGTTATTGACATTCTTCTGCTACTGATTTGTAATTCTTTGAAATATTTAAATACATCATTTAGCCTGGGTGGCTCAGTCGGTTAAAGGTCCGGCTTCGGCTCAGGTCATGATCTCGCGTTCCCTGATTTCGAGCTCTGTGTTGGGCTCTGTGCTGACAGCTCAGAGCCTGGAGCCTGCTTCGGATTTTGTATCTCCCTTTCTCTGTCCCTCCCCTGCTCATGCTCTGTCTCTTTCTCTCTCAAAAATAAATATTACAAAAAAATGTAAACACCTCGTTTCCGTGTAATTTTTTTTAAGTTGATTTATTCATTTTGAGAGAGAGACAGTACATGAGTGGTGGAAGGGTAGAGAGAATCCCAAGAAGGCTCTGCACTGCCAGCATAGCACCCAATTTGGGGTTCAAACTCACCAACCCTGAGATCATGACCTGAGCTGAAATCAAGAGTCACCTCTTAACCAACTGAGTGACCCAGGTTCCCCTCCATATAATGTTTTATTAATTATTTGTTAGTTTTATTAACTTCTTTATTTCTGTACTGATACCATTCTTCTAAAATCACTATTTCTTTATAATAATTAAAAAAATTGTTAATGTTTATTTTTGAGAGAGAGATGCAGTGTGAGTGGGAGAGGGGCAGGGAGAGAGGGAGACACAGAATCTGAAGCAGGCTCTAGGCTCTGAGCTGTCAGCACAGAGCCCGATGCGGGGCTTGAATCCACAAACTGTGAGATCATGACCTGAGCCGAAGTTGGACGCTTAACCCACTGAGCCACCCAGGTGCCGCTCTTTATAATAAATTTTGATTGCTGTGAGGCAATAGTCTAGCTCACCATTCTTCAAATCTGTATGATCTATTCTTGGCTCTTTGCTGGTCTGTGAATATTGTTATTTTTTAAATATTTTTTAAATGTTTATTTATATTTGAGAGAGAGAGATCGAGAGTACAGTAGAGGTACAGGGAGAGAGAGAGAGAGAGAAAGAGAGAGAGAGAGAGGATCTGAAGTGAAGCTTGAACTCACAAACCATGAGATGATGACCTAAGCTGAAGTCAAAAGCTTAATAGACTGAGCCACCTAGGTTCTCCGGCCTGTGGATATTTTTATTTTTACTTTTTAATGTTTATTTATGTAATTTGAGAGAGAGACAGCACAAATGAAGGAGGGACAGAGAGAGACAGAAAGAGAGAGAGAGAGAGAGAGAGAGAGAGAGAGAGGATCCCAAGCAGGCTCTACATTGTCAGTATAGAGTCCAATGTGGGGCTCTATCTCAAAAACAGTGAGATTATGACCTGAGCTGAAATCAAGAGCCACCCAGGTGTCCCGTGTCATGAATATTTTAGAGTCAGCTTGCTGAGTTCCATGGAAAAAGCCCAGCAGGAGTTTGATTAGAATTCATCTGAATTGAATGTATAGATGAATTGGGGAGGAAGTGATGATAATGAATTTTCCTGTACAGGAACATTGTATGCCCTTCAACTTAAAAAGGTCTTTTATTTTATCTTCCAATAAAGTTTAAAAAAATTGTAAATGTCTTACAGATCTTTTGTTAATTCCGTTTTTTGAATGGTGCGTCAATAAGTAAATAACTCATGTTGCTATTTGTTACAAATGCTACATTTTTTAGAAATTACATTTTCTAAGCCTTTGTTAGTGTATAGGACTGCAGTTGGTATTTTAAGTAGGCTCCACACCCCGTTGTGAAGCCCAACGCAGGGCTTGAACTTAGGACCCTGAGATCAAGACCCGAGCTGAGATCCAGAGTTGGACGTTTAACCGAATGAGCCACCCATGTGCCCCTTTTAATTGGTATTTTAAAATTGATTTTATACCCAGAATCTTTGAAGAACTCTCTTATTAATTCCAATAATTTGTCAAATGTCTTGATTCTCTATTAAGATACTCATATCTTTTTTTCTTTTCAATTGTGATTCATTTATTTCCCTTTTCTCCTACTTACCAACTTCCTTTAAAATTAGAATTCAACTGTAACACTGTCTGGTCGTTATCATTGTTAGTGGTGAAATGGGTCAGTTCCACAAATGTTAGCTCTGGGATGTGCCCAGGGCTTCAAAACATATTTGGGGGTTTTCCTTCTTGGAATCTCTTCTCATCATGATTACTCCTGACACCTTCACTCTCCATAGCCCCCTTTCCTGGTCCTCTGGACAAAAAGCTAGGGTTTTAGCTTTGCAGCAGCTGTCATGCACTTCCTGTGATTGGCTCTACCTTGAGGTCAAACTGAGAGAAGAGGGTTAAGAACAGTAATGATTTCCTCCTGTACACTCTGTGAACAACAGGGACTCCTTATCTCAGCTCTCAGATTGTTCTCTCAGGTATTTAGGTATTTGTGTGGCAGCAGTCGCTGCACATAGCTTCATGACTGAGACTTGCCTGAGGCAGAGATTGGAAAATAAAAATCTAGGGGCAACCCAGGGATTTCTCCCAGAGCCTCTGTCCTGCAGGACCCCTCTCGACCTACTTCATAGTCCTCAGGCCAGAAAAATAATTTCTTTCCTATTTAGTTTGTGTGTGTGTGTGTGTGTGTGTGTGTGTGTGTGTGTGTGTTTAAATCCCACCTTCTATTCCAGAATTCCAGCTGCTCAAGAGTCTATGACTAGAGGCATAGGACGGGGGAAAAAGTCCAGAAAAATATCTGCCATATTGGTTTTCTTGGTATTTTGATTTTTCTCCCTAATCGGTTTGTTTCTTATTTAGTTTTCAGACTTCTCAGATAGTTGTCTTATGCATCCTGTTCAAGATTTTTCATTGTAATCAGTGGAAGGTAAAGGGTGGAGATTGATTACTTCATCCTAGCTGGGAGCCTGGGAATTGAAATGTCTCCTCATAATGGAGAGGGGACAGCACAGCCTCATTCACTGAGTCCCCTTCAGGCTACAGAACGTTTATTTTTTAAATTTAATTATTAATTCCCATCTATTCTCTTTTCTCCTTCTGGATATTTCACTAGTATTTTATCTGCCATTCCCATGTCTTGTATTTTCTTTCATAATTTTCATACGTTTGTATTTATTATCTACTGGAGATTTTTTTTCTACTTTGTTTTCTAGTATGCAAATTTGGTTCCCATCACAAATGTCCTCTTGTTTAATTTATCTGTTTACTTTTATTTAAAAAAATGTTTAATGTTTATTCAGTTTTGAGAAACAGAGAGAGTGAGCAGAGGATGGACGGAGAGAGAGACACACACACAGAATCCGAAGCAGGCTCCAGGCTCTGAGCTGTCAGCACAGAGCCTCACGCGGGGCTTGAACCCACGAACCACGGGATCATGACCTGAGCTGATGCTTAACTGACTGAGCCACCTACGTGCCCCATCTATTTACATTTAAAGTTAAAAAGTTGTAATTTTATTTTTTAGAAAATAGTTTTGTGTGTGTGTGTTGTAAACAATCCTTTTGAATGTTTTTTTGGTTTGTTTTTTAATGAAAGCACTCATATGTCTTTTCCATCAATTCTTCAGTATGATTCACCTCTTCTAGATGTTTAGCTTGGTCTTTGTCTTAGCCTGTTCAGGCTGCTATACAAAATATCACAGACTGGGTATAAACAGATGTAAGCAACAGAAACTTATTTCTCACAGTTCTGGAGGCTGGAAGTTTGTGATCAAGGTGCCAGTATGGTCATATTCTGTTGAAGATCCTCTTCTGGGTTCTTAGCCTGAGCCTTCTGTGTCCTCACAAGGGATCTCTGGGGTGTCTCTTTTATAAGACACCTAATCCCATTCATGACCTAAGCACTTTCCAAAGGGCCCAGCTCCCAATAACCTGCAGGCTTCCCCTATCAAATTTTGTTCTTTTCAGTGAGTTTTAATTTTTACTTACCTGTCCAAGGTTTTCTGAAAGTAGCTTAGGCTGGTAGAGCCAGGAAAATGACATCCACATGGGGAGTCCATGTAGAGGGAAGGCAAGCGTCAGCCTCTTCCACAAACCTGAACCTGAATGAGGGCAGTTCCACTAATCAATGCAGATGTTGTTCAGGTCCCCTGGGCTTAGCTTCTCCACACCATCCACCACCAGCTGCAGGCAGAAGTGCAGCTTCTATCTGTTGAGCCTCACGGACTCCCACTTCGAGAAAGGCCCCAAGGAACCATGTTCCTCTTCGGCTCCTCTGGCTCTATCTCACCAATTCTGATGCCTGCTCTCCCTAAAGGTTATGGCCAACTACCCTGGGCACCCAGTGACCTCTGCAGACCCCCACCAGCTTTACTATTCTGGTTTTTGTGTTATACCACAGAGAAGGTTGGGACGAAGAAAGTCAGGACAATGTTCAGAAGTCTCCCTGTTCCCAAAGGCCCCATACTTGCATTCTCATTCTTCACCGCCCAGTTGAAAACCACTAAATGGTTTGTCAACTTGGCTGGCACTGATTTAAAGTTAACAATTTTGGTTTGTTTCATTTGCCAAAAATGATCTCATCTCGGGGACTTTCTTGATTCTGTCATAGTGTCCTATTAAGAAGAAATAGGGTATCAACCCTTAGAAGTTTACTCTCCAATTCTCTGACTACATCATGTAAAGCATACAAATAGGGATGTGCTCATATTTATTTTCACATATTTCTTGCATTGTTTCACATATTTCTTTCACATACTTCATAGAGTGCCTCAAAATTTAAAAAGAGACAAGTTTAAGAAAATGATTTTCTAAGATCCCAGACCCATTCCTGTAAATCTGACAAGTTTCCTATTCCAAACAAGCAGTGACTTTAGAATACCGGGTGATTTTTTTCTCTCTGTTAGGCTGTGGAAGCAAGATTTTTACTTGATGAGATACTGAGCTGAGGGCAGGACAAATAACTTGTTTGGTTGTTTCATTACACACAGCTGGGGCTGGGACGCAGACTTTCATGGTGTTCTTTCCACA
>NW_024412377.1:108730545-108746284 GCF_014898765.1 Herpailurus yagouaroundi
TTTTTTTTTTTTTTTTTTTTTTTTTTTTTTTTTTTTTTTTTTTTTTACAGAGGTAGTTTATTGAACACAAAACAAGGGAGTGGCAGCAGGACAGCAAGAAGAGCATGTCTGACACATGTGACCATCTTGTTTGGACATCTTTTCAGGAAACGGAATCTTAAGAGCTAGCATAGCCGAAATTATGTCTGGAAAGGCCAATTTATCACTTCAGATACAATCTACTAGCGATACAAGAACTAAAGAGTTTTAAGACAGTTAGGGAAAGGAACAATCTTATACATTAAGAAGAAGTAAAATTAATAAAGTTTACCTTTAGTTTGCCAAGTCTCTTCTTTTTGTAATTTATTTGTTTATTTTTTTTTTAGCGAGAAAGCAGGGCAGGAGCAGAAGGAGAGGGAGAGAGAGAATCCTAAGCAGGCTCCAAGCCCTGTGCAGAGCCTGATGCGGGGCTCAGTCTCATGACCGTGAGATCATGACCTGAGCCAAAGTCAAGAGCCAGACGCTTAATCGGCTGAGCCACCCAAGCGCCCCTGAAGCCTCCTCTTTAACATTTAAAATAACATTCTTTTAAATTTGTATTTATACTTTATAAGGTATTCTTACATTTATTATCTTGTTTTATTTTCCCCCTGTCTCTTATCTTTTATCCATTCACTTCCATCAATAGCTAGGATCACATATCTGGAAGGTTCACAGTGGTTGATTTTATTCTTCAACTTCTTTTGGCCACAGAACAACCTGTATTTTTCTGTTTCTTTTTCTTTTTTTTCCAATATATGAAATTTATTGTCAAATTGGTTTCCATACAACACCCAGTGCTCATCCCAAAAGGTGCCCTCCTCAATGCCCATCACCCACCCACCCTTCCCTCCCACCCCCCCATCAACCCTCTCTATTTTTATTTTTCTAACACCACCAACAACAAGGCATTAAAATAGAGTAAAAGTAGGAAGAGAGAAAGAAGAATTCTTTAGACTCTGTACTATCAGAGTATTTTCTGGGGAAGAGATTTGATACCAGACATAACTTTTGTGAATTTAACGTGCTATCCTTTTCAGGATATTTGCTCAGAAACTTTATGCTTAATTCTGCAAGAAAGATTTTGTCTCTAATAATGGAATTTATACCCAGTAAGTGGCTTTGGAAGCCAATAAGTGGAGTAGTTGTTTTTGGAAATGTCTTGTGGATTGATTATATTCTGCCCTACTTACACCAACCCAAAGGGAAGGTAGTTGATGGCTAGAAATATCATTGCATTTGTACTTTTCAAGGGTACGGTCCTTGTAAACTCATACAATGATTCTTAAACTAGCTATGAGGGAAGCAAAGCCCTGAATGGACATTGAATATTGAATGATATCACCTTTTTATTAGATATATGAGCCAATTCTAAAGTCATGTATATTTATGTTTTCCATTTATGTGTTTGTTCTTAACAGTGTAAATTAAATGTTTGTAAGAATGGCTGCCATTCTTGATGAAAGGCTGTGCTCACAATGATTGCATTGTCTTATTTCACTGGGAGCTACCATAACTACCTTTCCTTGTGGTTGTACTTTATGGCCAAGGTAATGCTTTGCTGTAAACATGCTTTTTCTTCCTGGAATTGCTAATCAAGAATACCAACCCTGGTGTCTGGAGCTCACTGGGATCTTTTAAGAGTTGTTCCAGTGGGTGGTTTGTATTTTATGCCAGTCATAATTCAAGGGCTGTATAGTGCAGTTTTATTTTGGACTTGTTGGACAAATATTCAGGTTGTCACACAAATATTCTTTCTAAGAATGTCTTTTCTTATTGGTATAAATTGGACATAACCATATTAATGCCCCAGTCTGATTTCAAGAAAATTTTATCTGCTGGTACATTGGAAGAATGGTGAAGAGGCCACCGGTTCTTTATCAAGCAGTGTTCAGAGTTATTGAAACCATTATCTTCAGACGGTTTCACTCTATGCTGGAAGTGTTTTCACTGTGGCCTTTCCCCAGCTGTAGCTGACTCTGGTATTTATTCATTTGCTCAACAAATACTTAATGAGTATACGCTATGTGCCAAACTCTGTTCTGGCTCCTGAGGATACAGCAGTAAGCAAAACAGACAAAATCTCTGCTTTTTTTGAGCCTGTTTTTAGCAAGGAGTTTGATTATAAACAAGGTAAATAGCATGTTAGATACTGATCAAGTACTAAGGAGAAAAATAAAGCTGGGGAGGCTTGGGAAAGGGATTGCAACTTATATAATGGGACCAGGAAGCCCTCCCCGAGAAGGTGACTTTTGCGCAAAGATTTGACAAATTGAAATATCAGCCAGGGGCATAGTTAGGAGAGGATAACTCCTGGCAGGAGGAATAGCAAGTAAAAAAGACCAGAGGCAGGAACATAAGTTGGTATATTTGAGGAATAGTGAAAATGAGATCGGGGTGCTGATACTAAGTAAAGAAGAGAACAAGAATAGAGGGTGAGGTAATGAGTGCTGGGGGTACAGATTAAGTAGGGCTTTGTAGACACTACTTCAGCTTCTTTTTTTCAGTGCCAAAAAAAAAAAAGAAACCACTATCTAGGACAAATAAGGAATTCAATTTCTACTTTCAAAAGATATTACTGATGCTGGGAACATTTCCTGGGTGTCAGGAGCTAAGACGTATATCTTCGCATTAGCACCATAGGACACATTGCTCTGCTTTTCTTAATGAAAACAAAGACTAATGTTTGCGTGGTGTTATGTCTACCTTTCTTAATAGAGATAAATTCTTGAGGAGTTATCATTTACTTGCTTCTCTGCTACTTCTTTATGGCCACAAGCAGAAAGTCTCTCCCTCTGTGTTCTTGGAAATAATACACAAGAAGTTATTATTACTTTTCCCATATTATGTTATCTATTTTGACATACGATTTAAACATCAAATACCTGCTTGAGATTCAAGGTTTACAGCTTTAAGTAATTAACCTCAGTATTTGAGAAGTATTTGAGATCCTTCACACAGTAAGCATTCAGAAAATTACATGACATTAAATGGAATTAACTCATTCCTGAGTGTAGATGACTCTATTCTCCTTGACCTAATCTTCATTTAACTTGAAGACCAAATAAATGGGGACTTCTCAAGCAGTTCCTATAATGTATGAATGCTTAGGGAGGATATTTCTGAAATGGAAAGCTGAAGGCAGGGAAAATGGATTCTACCCACTCAAGTTGTGTCTTGTCAGGATGGTCAACTGCTCTTCCTGACTTCTTTCCACTGTCATTTAAGTACTATATTTCTGAGGGATGTGGTTTTTCTACTAAAACTTAAGCACCACAAATAAAGAAATCATGAATGTTTTATAATCATTCTATCCCCATTGTTTAATGTCATGCCATGTCCGTTTTAGGCACTCAGAAGATTCAGTGAATAAATACATTCATGAATTTAAATATAATGTATTCTTCTGACTTGCCTCCAAAATGTTCACACTGGGAACCCAGTTTAGGATGTTTTGCTTCTTGAGAAATTACACTTCTTACAAGAGTGTAAGCCTGGGATAGGTAAGGAATTAGCAAGTGGTTATGCCTTCAACATGTGGACTTTGGGTATGGTTTCTTGAGAAATCTCATAGAGGGGGATTGGTTCAGACACCTGACCCAGACTAATCTCCTACCATGTAGCTTGTGAAAAAAAAAACACAGAAATCAACAGGAACAATAAAACAAGTAAGGACCTTGTGACTTACCCTATTCATATAATTTTTAGCCTAAATCTCTTTCCAACCATCATTCTAATACCAGATATCCCATTTTCCCATCCTTTCTTCACCTCTTAATACAGATATGGCTGAAATAGCATGGATTGGCGATGAGTGGAATGGGATATGAATTCCTGATTCCCAAACTAAACCACAATTTATACCTATAAAAATTTAAATCAAGACTCCCTAACTCATAGGCTTGTTAAGATTAAGTAAAGTAAGATTTTGGTATATAGATGCCCTTTGAAACTTTGCTTCCCTCTCCCTTCAAATTATGGCTGAGAGGTCATTATCTGCCTTTGCTCCTTCTTTCCGGCATTCCCTTGTGGCCTTGTGTGCCTATTGGAGTTTTAGGGTGGAAAGGCTTAGAGTTTATACATAGAAATAGGTGGGATATGACGATGGGGAAGAAATAAAGGAACAGAAATGGAGGGAGAACAAAGAGTCAAGAACAAAGAAAGGTCAGAATATTCGGTAAGTTATGGTTCAGATATGATAGAATGATTTAAATAACTTCTTAATATGACTTCTTGCCTCCAATGTTTTACCTTTATAGTTCAGTCCCTACACTTCAATTACAGTTATTTTCTCCATTGGTTCATGCCACTTCCTAACCACTTACCCCATTGCAAATCCACACTTAAATCCCGGTCACAATTCATATGCTCTCTAACTTTACCGGATTTGCCCACTATTCCCTAAAAATACCATGAATTTTTCTGCCTATATTTATCTGAGCATGTCCTTGCCTTGTCTAAATCCTACTCAATCTTTTTTTTTAAATTTTTCTTAATGTTTATTTATTTTTGACAGAGAATGAGAGACAGAGCATGAGCAGAGGAGGGACAGAGAGAGAGGGAAACACAGAATCCGAAGCAGGCTCCAGGCTCTGAGCTGTCAGCACAGAGCCCGACTCGGGGCTCGAACTCACGGACCGTGAGATCATGACCTGAGCCGAAGTCGGCCGCTCAACCAACTGAGCCACCCAGGCGCCCCGCCCCTACTCAATCTTTTTCTTAGCGTGCAGACTCACTTCCTCTAGGCTTCCTCCTATAGAACGTGGTGTATGGTGTGGCTGTTAACATTTTTTTTTTCTGACTTATATCATTATAGAAAGCAGGATTGACCAGTTTAATCTCTGATGTTATGAGTCTGTATGAGAAAACAGAAATAGTAAACAATGGGAATAGTCACTAATTAGCTGAAAACTTACAATATTAATTCTAATGCTTGTCCCCATTTATCATGAATGATATCTACCTCTCACTACAATATCTTTATATTTTCCTTCTGGTTGGGGGATGCTTAAACATCTAATACAATTCAGATACAAAGTGAATGGAAGGTTGTGAGTTTTCAAGAACTACAAAAATATGGGAAATCACCAAGTCCAGACAAACGCTAAAATCACTCAAAAAAGATTAACAAGATAAAAAACTGAGAGAAAACTGACAAGGATGATGGCAAGAGCATTAAAGGGGAATAGTGTGCGTAGCCAGGCATTAGGAAAATACATGAAGCTGGCTCACATTTTTACAAAGGAGGTCCCCTTTATCATAGTGTTATAAAAATTTAAATAGGAAATGAAGTTATCATACTGTGCCTTTGATAGAAAAAATTCCATACAAAACTCAACACATGATTTACTCCTTGTCGCAATTATAATTTATTTTGTTAAACATAAGATAAAATAAACATTTCTTTCATGTTTTGAGTTTCATTTTTTTTTTTTAAGATTAACTCCAGGCCAATTTACTTACTCTGAACTTTTTTTCCCCACATTAAGGAGATTTTCCTGGTACCAATTATTCTAGGAAAAGGGACTCCTGTGTAGTTAGTTATTTGCGGATCTTGGGAAGTATTAAAATGTCAGCTCCCTGAAAACAAGTCATGTTTTCACCAGCTGACATAATGCCCTGCACAGAAACACTAATATGGCATTTACTGTGAGCCAAACACTGATTTCAGCGCTTTATAAACATGAGCCCATTTAATTATCAACATAATCTTTTAAGGTAGGAATTTCCTCATTTTACAGATGAGAGAATTAAGGCACAGATGCGTTAAGTAAATTGTCTCAGGTCACACATTTTGTAAGTGGTAGAGCTGGGGACAACACCCAGGCTGTCTGGTTCCAGAGTTCATGCTCCTAGCCAAGATGCGATGTTGTCTCTGCCATTTTAGGCTGTCTCTAGATGTTTGTGGAATAAACTAAGATTTTAATAGTCTATGTGAGTATGATAATGTAGTCTGCAGATCAGATACAAGTGAGACTCTCAGAAAGAGTAGACCACTAAAGAGGTTTATGGTATCTTAGATTACGATACATGCTAGATGAAAAATGGTAACACAAAGACAGAAATAAACAAAACTCCCAAAACTCTCCCAGTGACATTAAGACCATCTGGCTTCTTTCAATATTTTCTTTTCTTGCACATATATCATCATTTTTTTTTAATCATAAAACAGAATACACAAAATGTAAATATTACAGAAATATCTTGTATATATTTCACCAACTGTTTTTTTCTACCACGTACAGATACGTCTCACAATATAGTCTGAATTGCTTTGCTGTATGTGTCCACTACTGACATCTCTGCTTGGTTATAAAATGGGAATGGGTTTAGGCTAAGGATCAAGACTTTATTTAACTTTTTTAAAAGTTTAAAAAAATTTTTTTTGAGAGAGAGAGAACACGTGAGCAGGGGAAGGGTAGAGAGAGAGGGAGAGACAAAGAAAATCCCAAGCAGGCTTTACACTGTCAGCACAGAGCCCAATACAAAGCTCTAACTCACAAACCACAAGATCATGACCTGAGTCAAAATCAAGAGTCAGATGCTTAACCGACTGAGCCATCCAGGAGTCCCAAGACTAGTTAACTTTTGCTGTAGACTACACGGCATGGAACCAGTACCAGGCAAATACTGGAGTCCCTTTTCCAGTCTTACTCCCCACCTAGGGTCCTGAAGTTTTCTCCTTCCCCAGTTTCCCCTAGCAGCTCACCGTTGTCTTTCTTTAGAACAACATGTTTTCCTTTAGATCTGTGTCTGGTCTTTACTTCTGTGCCTCCATCCCTTAGGGACTGCTCCCTGCTGGGTGAGAGAGATCTAATTTGATGGCCTTCCCAGAACTTCTGGCCTTGCTGAGTTGTTTCAGCAGCTAGAAAGGAGGGGGTTTGGGTTAGGACTGGTGCTAGAGGTGCAGGCATGCTCTGGGCCCTCCTTATCTCCCTCGAGGAGAAGACTCCACTGTTCATCTTTCTATACATACTGCAGTGAAAACTACACTCTCCACAGCTGACTGTAGAATTCCTCTTAGGTAAGGGAAATCAAAGTAAAGGAGCTGCCTATGTTGGGAAGACACTTTAAGAGACTCCACAGAGACAGAAGGTTAGGGATAGCAGGAGTCCAGATGACAAAAACAGATAGCTAAACTGCTTTGCGTGAGAAAGTGTAATCATTCGTTATTTATTTTTATTATTTTAAGAGGTATGTAGGGGAGGGGCACTTTGGTGGCTCAGTCCTGTAAGAGACTGATTCTTGAGTTTGTCTCAGGGCATGATACTCAAATATATATGAATGAAGTGTGGAGCGGGAGATATGTGGTTAGGGAGGTAAGGGGGAGAAAACAGAGAGGGGGCAAAAAAAATGTCAGAAAGATGTATGAGATTGGAAACTCTGTTGGGGTGAAGAGTCAGTAGGACATTCCCTTGTGGAGGAGCAGCAAAAAGAACTTTCTAGAAGGAAGAATTTGAAAATATGAAAGTTTGTCTTTGTTAGAAAATAATTTATCGCCAAATGATTTGTGTGAATGTGATGAGCGTTGAAAATTTTGATGAAGATGTTTTCAGTTCAACATAGCACAGAACTGGAGCAGTGGTTATAGCACAGGAAGATTCAAGCAAAGCAGACCATGTTTGACCTGTCCCCAGGAAGTCATGGATGTCTGCACTGGGGCTTTGCATTGCCACAGGGTAGGGAATTTTTAAAGTTCAAAACAAGTTTACATCTCTTGAAAAGAGATTGGAAGAGCTTGCTTCTGGGTTATACATTTATTTGAAAAAAAAAAAGAGCTCCTTTGGTTAAAAAAAAAAAGTGTGTGTGTGCGCATGTGTGTATATGTGGGAATGCATCTCCATCAAGCACAGGCTTGGCAAATGGTAGAGTGCCCAATTAAAAGCCATTGAGTAGAAACCATAAGACAGTACTTTCCTTTTTAAAAAAAATTTTTTTTAAATATTTATTTGTTTTTGAGAGAGAGAGAGAGAGATATAGAGTGTGAGCAGGGAAGGGGCATAGAGAGTGGGAGACACAGAATCCGAAGCAGGATCCAGGCTCTGAGCTGTCAACACACAGCCTGACGCGGAGCTTGAACTCACGAACCGTGAGATCATGACCTGAGCCCAAGTTGGATGCTTAACCGAATGAGCCACCTAGACGCCCCAAGATAGTACTTTTCAATACCACATAAACATCTGGGTCTTTTGCTGGCTGGTAAAGGTCTTAACCTGGTCCTTGTGTACACCTCAGAGGTTGCTTTTCTACTTTTGGGAGAAATCTTCTGGCATAGACCAAGTCTGCCTGTAATACCAGTCTCATTGGAAATTGAAATATTTGCTGCTACTTTCTCCCCACTGGCTCATGAGGGAACCTCCCTCTTTCTGATTTTACAGATGTTTATGCGTGCAACGTTAACACAGTGATATTTAGTGTTATACACGGAGCCCTGTAGGAAATGTTTTGCTTTTCCACTTCCCAGGAACAAGATCTTCCCCCATAAGCTTTAATGTAGAGTTTTTATGTATTTACATTCAACGTTTTGTTTCTGGGGGTACTGTCTCTCATATGGCCTTGTGGGCACATAGTTGGGAATGAAAAGAAAGCAAAACCCCTCCTTCCCCCACTTGCCACCGCTGCCCACAAATCATCTAGAACATTTAGTAACTTTTGGAATTAAGGCACCAAAGGAAGAGGGACAGAGAAAGAAGATAATGCTTCTCTAACGTTTCTGGTCTGACCAGGTTTTTTGCCCCCACTTTGGTCCTCTCCCCACAACTGTGCTCTCGTTTTCTTTCTCATCTGCAGAAGCAGCCCCCAAGCAGCACCAGCCTGGCCAGAGTCGAGGCTGTGTGGGGTGAGGAGAAGTATCTCTAGATCAATACTTATTTATTTCCTTAAAAAGTCACCCTTTCCTTTGTTATCACTTTCAAACATGGATTTTTTTTTATCTGATGTGCTGTAAGCACTACTTACAGACTCAACTAGCTCTAAACAATGTACTCCATGGCTTGTTCAGGGGACCGTGATTCTTTGTATTGCACTGATAGGAACTGAATCACTGTTTTCCTTCTTCAGGGCCTGTCTTGATTTTTTTTTTTTTGTATACCTAGTCATTTAGATCTTCTTGATTCTAGCCAGTACACCCCATTCTCAATTTGACTGATCCCTGTCCCTCCCATCCCTTTCCCATCTCAACAAGCGCGAGCTCCTGACTGACCCCACACTGAGCTCTGATGAACCATGATTCTGGTGAGGCTAGGGTGGAGTGGGCATTACAGATCCAAGGTTGCTCCAAGAATTGGTTTCTAGGAGCAAAACAGACACTAAAGCTAAGCAGAATCCCTAAAGTATTTTCACTTGTTTTCTATATAATCAATTACATTGCATTTTAAGTCTAGAATTTTCTTTGGATTAGCACTATTAGGGAATGCTGTCAGAAATTCAAATATCACCACTTGTTCCCCAAATATATTTAAAGACATTAAAAAAATTCTAGGATCTTCTTAAATTTTATTCATTGTATTTAGTTATTACGTGCCTTTGGGTTCTTTTCACCACATTTGTTCGTTGCTCAAGACTTTCATTTTCTACTGACCCTCTATGAAGTTCGCTATCTCCAGAAAACACTCCTGCCCCTTTATTTTCTCCAATCTCTGGTGCTCCTCCAGATTCTTCATCATCTTTCATCACTCACACTCTTCTGGACCTGTTCTAACGCTTGGCAATATGGCTGTAGCAAGTATATAATAATCTGTCATTCTCCGAAGAAAACATGGAGTAGAGGAAGAAGTTTGGTGTGTAGACACACAGCTACACAGACACAAACACATCGATATACACATGAGACCCCTCTCTTCCCTAGGATTTCCCTCTTAGAATTGTGTGTTATCAGACCAGGAACCCAGGAAGGGAGAAACTAAGAATCCTCCGGGGTTGCTGAGGGTTACATTTCTATCCCACTTTGAGCGTTAAGTAGTAAGTGCAGCCACTGGTTGATGGACAGATACTGGCCTGGCAAATGACTGGAAGATTCCACTGTAGCATCTTTCCAGAAGATAGTCTTGAAAAACAGAGATGGTTCAGAAAGGCCAAAGGCATTTTTATTGCAGAGGGAGGTTTTTAACTTGTCAGAAAAATATTTCTCTTCAGGGGAAAGACAATAATTAATAGATGATAAAAACTTGTCAGAACACTTCCCCAAGGCCCAGAGGAGACACTGTCAGGCCGTGTACGCATAGGGAAGGGGGAAGTTGCCAAAGCTGTTCAAGGCCTGTTCTGGGTTGTTTCTCAACATCATTTGCTGTTGCTGTTTCCTGCCTCTGAGTTTGGGTCAAGCTCCTCAGGACAGCTGAAAGACCTTATACCTGTTCTGCAGTGGGTGATGGCTCACTCCACAAGTGATGTGAAGTCTCATCCTCTGTGTAGGCTTTGTCTTTTCTATAGGAGCTTCAGTCCTTCCTCCCTTTTCTGTCAGCAGACAAGGGCCTACTGTGAGTGTCCCAGGCATCACACTGGGCATGGTGAAGGACATAGAGTCTGTTGTCACAAAGCTTACCGTCAAGTAGGAGGGTAAGGCTGTGCCTTTCATAATTCTACTCATACCTTAGAAGAGCTCAGCAAATCTCCTCCATTACCAAAGCCGATCTTGTGTCTCTCTTTCCAATTTCCATGCCCTGAACTGTTCAAAATACCCTTGAATTCTGAGGTTCTTGAGCTGAGGTGGAATGAGACCATGTGTAGCCGGCTGTTAAATCTCATGCTGCTTTTCATCAGCACCAAGGTTGTTAGAACTCCACCAGAGTAGCTGGAAATTCAACTCTGAAATCTGGCAGAGTCAGTTTAGCAGATTCTGTGAGGGCCTTGGTTCTTGCAGTGAGTTCAAACCCTGACTTTACCATTTCCTAGTTACATGACTGTGGGTACTTTAACCTCTCCTCATCAATACAATGAAAATTGTACTTCACGTCATAAAGTCTTAAGAGGGTTTTACCACAACGCATGAGAAGTGCTTAGCATGTGGCCTGTTACACACAGAGCTCAATAAATGATAGCAATAATTACAGAGGTGGATTTCAGCAGTTACACAGGCTCTATATCATAAAGCCAGACACATAATAAAATTAAGTCTTCGGCATGTCTTCACAATTCTTTCGCTTAATATTTGCAAGTTATTTCTATAGGGCTAAGTTACTAGAATTTTTCCTTAGTTTGTTTGATTTCTCCAAAGAGTTAGATGATCAAGATCTCCAATATCTCATACCAACAATGCAAATGACTCATATTATACCTCATCACTTGAAGTTGAATACTTCAGGCCCTGGGGGAAGGAAAATGGTTAAAATCCCTTTTTTAACACGGTGCTAAAAATTAATAAAACATATACGATTTTTAAAAACCGCTTTATTTATTAGTTGATCTCTTTGAAAGTTACTTACGAGATTGTGAATGAAGTTTATCTGTTCTGAATCTACGTTTAATTTGCAAGATCTTATTCGAAAAGAATGAACTAATAAGCTATGTTCCCCAACACTGTCCTGAGAAAAAAAAAGCTATTAATATTGAAAAACCATGTCACATAGAGTTAAAACCCCAGAAGCTTTCATGTTTTTACTTCTGTGTGGTGGATATGTATTTGGTCTTTGCCCTCACCAAGCCTTTATTTATTTAAGCAAATTCATTCTTGCTGCATCTAGAATTAATTATCAAGCTCACAGAAGGCAAGCCTTGCCTTAGTTCCTTAAGGATAGCTACTAATGTAATAAAGCAGGTGGATTTCTATATTCCTTACGGAATCTCTTGGCCCTGATGTCTGTGTAGCTTGATCCCCCATTCCGTTCAGGTCTCTGCACAAAAGTTAACCTCGCCCGAGAGAACTTCCTTGAGAACATAATATTAAATAGCATCTCTCATCATTCTCTCTCCTCTAACCCTGATTCGTTTTCATGGCACTTGCCCTTTCCTGACATGTTACAAATTAATTTTGAAGCGTTGCTTTCCTGCTCCTGCCCTTGCCTTCAGCCCCACCCCAATGCTTATAAGATATGACAGAATAAGGATTTTGTCTAACTTGACTGGTTCTATACCCGTATGTAGAAAACAGTTACTGGCACATATTGTTGTATGTCTTGAATAACGAATGAATGAACAAACAAACCAAGAGGCAGAACGGCATGGTAGAAAAATACTGGACTTGAAATCAAGGTTCAGCTTTGACTGCTAGCTATGTTTATATCACAGTTTTATGTGAACTAATTTTTTGATCATTAGTTTCCTCTGGTATGAAATAAGAAGAACAAAAGCTATCTTGTAAGAGTGTTATGACATTCAAATGAGATGGCATATGTAAAAATGCTCTATACACTCCTTATAAACAATATTAACTTAAAGGATTTCTTATTATCACCCACACACTAATAATTATGATTATTGAACTCTTCTGTTTTAAGTTCAGGAGATGGGACAACACTTAACACATTTGGCAAGTAGCCGGTTTAACCATGCCATGTGTCAGTTTTTTTTTCTTTTCCCCAGAAAACACAGAACTGTACTGAAGTCTTACAATTTTGATTATTTTGATGTATCTCTGATTTTTAACCCAAGTATCCATGAAGTCCAACTGTTACCTAAAGAGCTCCTGCTCCCAGAAGAGAGACCTTTCTCCATAGGTTTCTTGGTGAAAACATTTTAAATAGATTCCTAGTGTGGGTATTATTAAAAATGATTTTACTTGAAAGCCCACAAATTAAATAAATATATGGTGGCTTTTTATTGTGAAGGTGATGGTAGATTGTAGTTGGATCTGAAACGTTTCACCATTTATTAAAAGTTTAAATTTTTTAATGTTTATTTATTTTTGAGAGAGAGAGAGAAAGAGAGAGAGAGAGCACAAGCAGGAGAGGGGCAGAGAGAGAAAGAGGGAGACACAGAATCAAAGCAGGCTCCAGGAGCTGTCAGAGCACGAGGCTTGACCCTCACAAACTGTGAGATCATGACCTGAGCCGAAGTCAGACGCTTAACCAACTGAGCCACCCAGGCGCCTCAAAAGTCTAAATTTCAATTTCATGTTGAATATCTTCTATTAACTAAATTAACATAATTTTCAGCATTTAGAACATTGTTTTCATTTTTTACATTTGGTAAATAAAATTCATATGAACTTTAGAAGATTCTGAGGAGTTACTGATACCATTTTAACTGAAGATGTATTCACTAATAAATTATCCACTTTGGAATTTGGCAATATATATCCAAAACTTCAAACATGTATATAATTATTGATTTAGTAATTTTACTTCTACAGATGTATCCCAAAGAACTCATCACGGTTATGGACAAAGCTTTATAGGTAAAGTTATTTATTAATTTATTATAGCATTGGTTACAAAAGCAAACTTAGGCAAAAAACCTAAATGTCTAATAATAAGGAATCAGTTAAATTTTCAAATATTTATAAAATGAGTATTATAAAATCAGAAAAAAGATATAGAATAATATTTAATGCCATGAGAAATATTCATGGTAATATTAAATGAAAACAGCAGTCCTTATAATATGTGTATGTGTGTGTGTACAGGTTGCTTTTTTTAATGGAATGATTTGAAATTGATGGGGTTCAATAAGAAAATGGCTTATTTTTGCCTTCAAACACATTCTGTTGAATCTCTTTCCCTGCCCCTATGATATTTTGGAAAGATGCCTTAGCTTTTCTGTTATGAATGTGATCTCCATAATTAGAGGTCCTTTTCAGGCATTAAAAGATCCTCCCGCCTACCCTTTCCCCACTGCTTCTAGCTTCTTCAGGGCTGGGCAGGGGGAATGGGTATCATTGGGATAAGAGTAACAGTATTATGTCATGGATTCTATAGTCATCTAGCATCCAAAGTCTAGATCTTTAATTGGGTCCAAACATGGATTCCTCAGAGATTCTGAAAAATAACCCTATTGTATACTTCCCTGCTATAAGCAATGTATTCACTTGAACTCTTACAGTAACCCCTCTCAGTTTGCTCTTGGTGATGCACTGCATAACCTCTTACACTAGTGTCTCTTGAACCAGTTGGTTGTACTCTTGAGCAGAATAATTTCGGGAAAAAAGGGAAGCCTTCTAACTCCTAGGGTTGGAACTAAGGGAGCCCAAAGATTGTAACTAAGAGATAATTACAATGTCCATGTATTTTCAACCCGAGAGAACCAAAGTTCATTATGTTTTCTGATTATTCTGAACCCAACATGTAATAATTTATATCTGGCCATCAAATTTGAGATATCCTGTCTTAAAGATGAAAAAGTATGTCAAAGCTCAACATCCAAAAATATTAAAAATGTATTCATGGCTCCAAAAAATTCATAATTCATCTACCTTTCTTCCATCTGTGAATAATATGATATAATTTTAAGAGGATGAATTTTTCTTTTGGAATAATATTGGTGAGCAGTTTGGTTTACAAGATCCAAAGTATCATTGCCTTCTTTTTATTACATTGAATCCCATTATTTTTCTACACAAAAAGTTGACAGCTTTTTGGTGATGGCCCTTCAAATATTCTGAGTGATTCTCTCCTTTCTTTGAAATTTATTGGGTGGCTGCTTAATCCTTTGCTTCATTTTGAATAGAGTTTTTTAGGCTAGCATGTGTATGCATGAAGAGAATGTACAATAGCAAGGTTAGACTCCCCAGAGAAAGGTCACCTAGCTACTTAGGTAGTATTTGTTATCTTCATGAATGTACTAGTAGCTAAATAAACATCAGTCTTGGAGGCTCTCTTTCTGAAATCATTAGCACACTGAAAACAAATTTATTTTTCAGATATTATTTCCTATTAATCAAGTTAACATAAATACATATATAAAGCAGGAGGCCAATGTATTAATTTTCCACCATAAATATAATTGCTCATAACTAGTGAACAATTTTAATTACTAACACAGCAACTGTGATGGCTAATTTTTGGTATTAACTTGACTGGGTTGCAAGGTGCCCCGATACTTGGTTAGCATTATCCTGGGTGTGTGTATGTGTGTGTGTGTGTGGGGGGGGTGTTTTTCTATGAAAATAATAGTTAAATCTGTAGACCGAATAGAGGAGATTGTTCTCCCCAGTGTGGATGAGTCTCACCCAAGGTGTTGAAGGCCTGGATAGAACATATTCCTTGGTGAGTGTGAAATCACAACAAGGGGGATTACTTGTGGGATTAAATATGAATGACATTATACCCTGAGAGCCTTAACTACCAGGTTATCCAAAGGGGTTTTCTCTCCCAGGAGCTGGAGGGGGCAGTTCTTGGGCCTGGGCTTTTCTCTCCCAGACAGTCCTTTCAAGGTTCTGTGAGCACAAGTCATTGGTTTCCTTCTGGTCCCATGTGTTTCTGTGACTGACTGGTTCTACTTTAGATGCATATCTTTCTTTACACATTAATGTATTTAATCAGAGTACAGTTATAAAAGATCCCCTTGGCTCATTCTACTTACAGAGTCACCTTTCAAGAAGCACTGCCCAGTAACCAGAAGTAATTGAAAAATGAATTCCCTTCTTTTCATGCACCTCTCAGAACACTAAGTGGGATACAAACCTAAACTCAGAGAACACTTTTCAAACCCTTCTCTTTCCTTCCCAGTTCTCAAGTATCCTGGAGCACATCCAGAGACTCCAATGAAACCCTCTTTCTACTATCTGACCTTTTGCCCCATCCCCAGATATTTACTTAATTTCTTAAAAAAAAAAAAAAAAAAAATTTTC
>NW_024412377.1:108746384-108792208 GCF_014898765.1 Herpailurus yagouaroundi
ATCCCCAGATATTTACTTAATTTCTTAAAAAAAAAAAAAAAAAAAAAAGATTTTCCAGGGTGCCTGAGTGGCTCAGTTGGTTAAGTGTCCAACTTCTGCTCAGGTCGTGATCTCTTGGTTCATGAGTTCAAGTCCCACATTGGGTTCTGGGCTGACAGCTCAGAGCCTGGAGCCTGCTTCAGATTCTGTGTCTCCCTCTCTCTCTGCCCCTCCTCTGCTCATGCTTTGTCTCTCTCACTCTCAAAAATAAACAAACATTAAAAAAATCTTTAAAAGAAAGTTAAAAAAATATTTCTCAATATATTAATTCATTAGTCAGATTCTGCACAAGAAAGGGAGCCTGGGAGCCTAGGCATAAACTCAGCAAGCAAACATTTTTCCCTCCTCACTCTGGACCTGGACCTTCCAGATCTGTCTCTCTTTTCCCAGCCTCCCTTTTCTGTGATACTCTTAGCCTAGGGCCAGTTTGCCTAAGAATTTCCTTACGGGATGAGTGTGTGGGGGACACTGTGGAGAAGCTGAACCATAAAACGGAAATAATTCTTGGGTTTGGAAGGTTAAGAAGTCAATCAATTTTTATTCCAGCACATAGTCAGATCCTACAGACCCAGAGACCATTCTCTCTCAAAAGTAATTCGACATCTCCCTGATCATTGAGACTATGTGTTAACATTAGGGCAGAAATCTCAAAGGACGATGTTATTTCTTCTATTTCTAAATGCTGGAGGTGGCGACGGGATGGGGGGTCAGGTCAGGGGTGAAGGAGTTGGCGGAGTCTCACTGTGACCCCTAAGTACCAATCAGGGCCTGCGCTCCATTTCTGCTTTGGGTGATTTGTTTGGCCCTGTTCCTTGGCCAGTCAAATTTAAAATGCGTGCTCTTGGCCACAGATAACCTGCGGATCCATCAATGCTACTGGGCGAACTGGCCTCAAATGTGTACCCTACCAATGCTGGGTCAGCAGCAATATGTTCAGAGATGAAGGGAAGCCCATCCATTACCACATTTTTTAATATTTATTTTTAGTTTAAAAGCCACTTCGGGCAATTTGAATTCATTTTAGGATTAAAACATTACACTTAGTACGCACATCTGTAAACCGGAGGGGTATACAACATTGCTCTTTACCCTTGCACACTACTGCACCGTTGCCCGCAAGGGGAGGGAAACTCATTTCATAAACACCAACCTTGTCTGGTAACTGTGTGTTGCTGTGGCTAAATCACAGATACAGAACCAACAGACACTTCCACATTGTACATAGGACTAATCTTTGTGTAACAGAAGCCACAATTTGGAGAGGTTCTGTTGCCACTTATAATTGTGCGTTAAAATGTAGACAGACTGAATGCATTCCTTTTTCGCTTGGAAGGAAAAACCTGGTCATTTCGGATGCAGAGGTCACATTCTGCAGAAAAGTTATGAATAAATTTTCAGTATTCTGGGCTCGTCTCTCAATTATTTAATATCATACAGAGATGCCTTGGGGCTGAGATTTTCTTCAGTTCTTTGCGAGGACCACATGCCATTTCTTCTATTGTTTGGATCCATATGTATGTCTGATTTCTATTGATGTCATGCTAGTGTTTGTCTCATTGGTCTCACCTCTCTTTAGTATTAATTTATGCCAGATAGTCTCAGATAGGGGCAGGCTATCAGAATCACCTGTACTAGATTCTCCCTACATGCCCTCCTTTCCCCTAGGGACTCTGGTACATCTCAACATCCTGGCTCAGAACACTTGGCTTTGAGGCTTCCGTTCAGACATTTTATCAGGGAAGGAAGCAGTTTTGAGAGTAGGAGGACCCCAGCTGGCATGCACACTGGGAATGGAATTTGAAAGCTGATTGAGACGAGGCGAAAGCCTCTGAGGGAAAGTAACTGACAACGAGATGGGGTCTGGTACAGAAGCTCCCCAAGCTGAACTTTGGGTTGGCTGGACTGGTCATATTGTGCCCCATGGAAACATAGAGCCAATTCCCAGATCACACAGTTCCAGTTGGTTTGGAAAAGGATCCTCCTGCCCATCTACTTATGAAACCCAATCTGTGCATCAGGACCCTCCTCAGGTCCTGTCTTTTCCTTGAAACCTGAGAGGTAACCAGAATTTATGCTCTCCTTGATACGTGTCATTTTTAAACACTTAGCACTACGTTCCTGACGTTTGCACAAAAATTGCTTATATATTCTTTAACTGTCTCTGAATATATGTCTCGTCATTCTAACAGGATTACAAGTGTCTTGAAGTCTGTAACTTTTATTACTTTGAAATTTTTCCAGTGGAGAGAACTTTAGACAAAATGGCAGGAAGAAAACTGATATTTATGTAGTATTATGTACTAAGTGTCACAAGAAGGAAGCCTGTGGTGTCTTATTTTAATTTATTTCTCCACGGTCTCTGCTGTATTATAACCTTTTTGATAACTAAAATGAGACTTAGAGTCTTAAGTAATTAGCTGAAAAGAACATGAATGGTAGCAGAGAATGTAGAGATTTGCTTTAGGCTCATAAAACTCTACGTTCATCAGTCATCAGATAACTTAAGCATCAGCCTCACTATAAAAGTGTGCCCAGGGTCCACCTTACTTAAGGATCTCACTATCTTCTCTTTTTAGTAAGTAATATAGGTGATTTTTTTCTACCTTAATATATTTTTTCAATGCTAGGCTTCATTGCTACTATAATTTATAATTTCAGATTAAATGATGATTATACAATGATATCATAATCCATCAGTTGTCCTAAAGTCTTGATACAATTTCTTTTTTTGAGGGCGGACATGGTGCTTATAATTACATACTTATTATTGCTTAAAACATTTTATTTTTTAAAAGTTTTATTTATTTAAGCAAACTCTATACCCAATGTGGGGCTCAAATGCACGATCTCAAGATCGAGAGTCACATGCTTTTCTGACTGAGCCAGCAGGCGCCCCTATATACATAATTACTGCTGTGAAAATCATCTTTTCTCACCTATTACAAGGATGCTTCTAGTGGAAATAGAAATAATTTACCTCGAGAATGTTACTCATATTAGCATTGATTTGTACTCATCACAAGAAGTAATTTTCACATAAAATCAGAAAATCATTAAGTTGTAATTATAGTTTTATTATCTAATATTCCACTAAACTTCAATCTTTTTCTCTAAGTAATGAGTATCAGGATTGCTAACCTTTCAGGGTTTTTTTTTTTCCTTGTGGATTATTTGAAAGAATCAGTAAACATCCTCATCAACTATTCTGATTTTATAACACTAGTTAGGGTTTTATTAATTCTGACAGTTTCCAATATGCCAGCCATTTTTATCACTTTTACTGAAACCATTGAATTCTTGGAAGATTTCACAGCCAGTACCACTTTTCAGGCACTTCTGTTATTTTATTACTTTCTGACTGCCACAATCATATTCTTTCTTTCTTTTCTCAGTAAAAATTTAACTTTTAAAAACTGTGTTTAATAGTCTCAGACTTTTAAAATTTTCACTACATATATATTTTCCTCGATGCCAGCTTTCATTTTTCTTAATTTAAGCTCCTTAGGGGATTCTAGAAATTTTCATCGTATCTGTCTCAATCCCTTTGCTAGCATTCACATCTTCAGGTTTAGACTGAAGTGGCTCCTATAAACTTCAAGTTTTCACTGATTTATGTCTGCAGCTTGCCACCCAGCTCTTTACTGAGGTCTCATGGCATGTTAAATATAGTTTTTGGTTTTTTGCGCCAGGGGCACCAGATCTCGGGGGAAGAACTACTATGAGGCCATATCGTTATTTGGTTTACGTGATGCCGTTTTGAGCTATGTGGCAGAATAAGTGCAGACCTCTGCATCTGTTTCTTTTAGCTAGGAAAATGTATAGATGCAGGCATGATTAAGGGGATTGAGAGCATATTCTAGAAGCAGATAGCCATGAATTTGAAACACAGATCTGCCATTCAGTAGTAGTAGCTTTGGGCAAATTATTTAATCTGAACCTTGCTTCCATTGCCTCATCAATACAATGGGGGCGATAGTAATCACTACCTTGTAGAGTTGCAGGGGGGATTACATCAATTGATACATTTAAAATGCTTAAAATAGTGCATATACATATACCTGTTTGTGGGTCCTTTCATCTGTCTTGCCATTAGTCTTATATTCCAGCCACCCTACCTCACCTGCTGCTTACCCTAGTAGCCTTAAATGGGGGAAGTCTTGAACAAATGGCCCCTGAATGAAGAGATTTATAAATGGCTAGAACTGGATTGGAGCTTACAAATCATTTAGGTTCATTCTTTATTTTAGCCGTGAGAAAAGTGAGTCTAAGGAGGATACCTAGTTTTGCCTGATATCACACAACAGTCACAAAAAGGAAGTTGGGGGGGGGGGAGGGAGATGACATTTCTTGGGTTGGTGAGCATTTTTAACTATAATGATTAAAATCTGAAGTACTGATCCTTCAGAATTGTAAATCTCCTGAATACATGTCCTTGCTTTGGTAGTCATCATAGCAAATCAGGTATTTATCTCCAAATATTGTGAATGGGATTCCTATAGAGCCAAACATGTCACTTGACAAACAGCTTTATTGAGAAACAGATAAAATTCTGTATTGCGTTTTATTCAAATTTTGTGCCATATTTGACCTGAAAATTGGTTTGTCTAATTGGCTGCTCACAATTATCAGGTTACTTTGGTGAAATGGAAGTCTTTGACAATTAGAGAGAGCTGGGAAGTACATTTCCTCCTCCACAACGCTGCTACCACTTGAATTATTAAAATGAAAATCAGTGTCTCCAAACAATTTTTTTTTTTTGCTAGCTGGCAATAAACATCGAAAACAACTTTTTCCTATAAACCCATTGAAGCCCCTATTTTCTGCTCTTTTAGGACCTTAGGACCTTACATGAATCTTTCATTGTGGAGAACACAATATTCTATCAGTGGCATCAGCTAACCCAGTTGGAGCAGGAAAGAGATTCCAGCCTTAAATAGATGGACACAGGATGAAAAAAGCTTGAGACCAGGGGTATTCTTTCAAGGTGGTAGCCTGCTGGGCTCAACAGAGTTTTGGATTTCATTCATGGAAAGGCAGAGGGAACTGTACAGTTTTCCTAGCCAAACACATATCTTTAATAGCACTGGTTTCTCTAGTGAACATTTACTTCACAGGTTCCTTGTAATAACGTACGAACCTTATGGTGAAGATTCAGATATTGCTGTTTGAAGGCGCTGGCATAGCCTCAGCCTGGAAAGCCTCAGCCTGGAAACACGTGGTTCATGGGTTCGAGTCCCTCATCGGGCTCTGTGCTGACAGCTCAGAGACTGGAGCCTGCTTCCAATTCTGTGTCTCCCTCTCTCTCTGCCCCTCCCCCACTCGTTCTCTCTCTCTCTCTTTCTCTCTCAAGAATAAACATTAAAATAAAAATTAAAAAAAATTAAGCTTATTTATTTTGAGAGAGAGAGAAAGTACCAGCTGAAGAGGGTCAGAGACAGAGAATTCCAAGCAGGCCACACTGTCAGTGCAGAGCCTGACACAGGGCTCAAACCCATGAACCATGAGATCATGACCTGAGCCAAAGTCGGGCCTCAGCCAAAGTCAGATGCTTAACCAACTGAACTACCCAGGAGCTCCATGCATCTTGTCATTTTATTTAAAACAGAAAAAATTTAATGTTTATTTACTTTTGAGACAGAGACAGACAGAGCATGAACAGGGGAGGGTCAGAGAGAGAGGGAGACACAGAATCTGAAGCAGGCTCCTGGCTCTGAGCTGTCAGCACAGAGCCCGACACGGGGCTCAAACTCACGGACCGTGAGATCATGACCTGAGCCGAATGGAGGCTCAACCAACTGAGCCACCCAGGAGCCCTGCATCTTGTCATTTTAAAAGCTTAATGAAATTAGTACCTCGAAGGATTCACTGAAATCACTTTTCTGTTTTTTCATTTTTGTGTTATTCTAGTATGGTGACACTAATTAGCCTCTACATATTAGAAACTGGTTTTGGCAATTATATACATTTTTTAATGATTTAGATAAGGAAACATTTTTTATAATTACAATTTGTTTCATGTACAAGATCTTCACATAGAGGGCACCTACAAAACAAAATTATAATTAAAAGGCCAGGGTGCTGATGGGTATCAGAAACAATGTTATCAGTGAGTTTCTGAGCAGTTGCCTTGGATTGGAATTTTAGGTTGTCTGTATTGGTACTTCAGGAGACTTAGTCTGTTTAAGGTCATTATCATCCTGACAGAAAGCTGTGTTGCAATAAACAAATACTTTGAAATCTTAACATGGACTCTCTTTTAGGGATTCATATTTGGTTTTTGTTTCCTGAGGACAATATAACAGAATAAGCTTACACAAAAAGGCATAAATTAATGATCTCTGATAACCTTGGGCACTTGAATGTTTAGATACTGTATTTTCATGAGCTGCAGGTGAATACAAGATTACCTCCGCCCAGGGGAGGAGATTAATGGGAAGGGACTTATCTATGGTGACCATACTACCTGCCACTTTGCTAAATCACCTTTCCTCTGTCATTAAACTGTATATGGCTCCACCAGACACCCCTACGAGATGTGTTCAGATAACAGCCACAGATACTTTCTGGGCTTGGAATACCTCTAACTCTTTCTTTCTTTACCCTAATCATGCACCGAGCCCTGTTGTCCAGCTCAAACTAAACACAGTATATATCTTTGATGGCAATAACATTTTATTGCCTTCATATATGCTGATTCTAATATCCTATTTTATCACAGAGATGCCTTTTATTTATTGGCTCGTCACTGCTCTCTAACTTAAAGTTCTAAATATTGTTGTGTTACTTGTGAATCGACTGCATTGATCACTTGGTATATTATATCAAAATAGTTAATCAATTTCTTCCAGGTTGTCCAGTTTGTTGGCATATGATTTTTCATAGTATTCCCTGGTAATTGCTTGTATTTCCAAGAGATTGGTTGTAATAATTCCATTTTCATTCATGATTTTAACTATTTGGGTCATCTCTCTTTTCTTTTTGAGAAGGCTGGCTAGACGTTGGCAAAGATGAAGTCAAGCTTTCACTTTTTGCAGATGACATGATATTATACATGGAAAACCCAATGGACTCCACCAAAATCTGCTAGAACTGATAAATGAATTCAGCAAAGTCGCAGGATACAAAATCAATGTACAGAAATCAGTTGCATTCTTATACACTAATAATGAAGCAACAGAAAGAAAAATAAAGAAACTGATCCCATTCCCAATTGCATCAAGAATCATAAAATGCCTAGAATAAACCTAACCAAAGATTTAAAAGATCTGTATGCTGAAAACTATAGAAAGCTTATGAAGGAAATTGAAGAAGATACAAAGAAATAGGAAAACATTCCATGCTCATGGATTGGAGGAATAAATATTGTTAAAATGTCAATACTACTCAAAGCTATCGACACATTCAATGCAATCCCAATCAAAATTGCACCAGCATTCTTCTCGAAGCTAGAACAAGCAATCCTAAAATTTGTATGGAGCCACAAAAGACCCTTAATAGCCAAAGTAATTTTGAAGAAGAAGACCAAAATGGGAGGCATCACAATACCAGACTTTAGCCTCTACTACAAAGCTGTAATCATCAAGACAGCATGGTATTGGCACAAAAACAGACACATAGACCAATGGAATAGAATAGAAACCCCAGAATTAGACCCACAAAAGTATGGCCAACTAATCTTTGACAAAGCAGGAAAAAAATGGAAAAAATGGAAAAAAAACAGGCTCTTTAACAAATGGTGCTGGGAGAGTTAGACAGCAACATGCATAAGAATGAAACTAGTCCCCTTTATTACACCATTCACAAAAATAAACTCAAAATGGATAGAAGACCTGAATGTGAGACAGGAAACCATCAAAACCCTAGAGGAGAAAGCAGGAAAAAACCTCTCTGACCTCAGCCACAGCAATTTCTTACTTGACTTATCTCCAAAGGCAAGGGAATTAAAAGCAAAATAAACTATTGGGACCTCATGAAGATAAAAAGCTTCTGCACTGCAAAGGAAACAATCAACAAAACTAAAAGGCAACCAACGGAATGGGAAAAGATATTTGCAAATGACATATCGGACAAAGGGCTAGTATCCAAAATCTATAAAGAGCTCATCAAACTCCACACCCGAAAAACAAATAATCCAGTGAAGAAATGGGAAGAAAACATGAATAGACACTTCTCTAAAGAAGACATCCGGATGGCCAACAGGCACATGAAAAGATGCTCAACGTCGCTCCTCATCAGGGAAATACAAATCAAAACCACACTCAGATATCACCTCACACCAGTCAGAGTGGCCAAAATGAACAAATCAGGAGACTATAGATGCTGGAGAGGACGTGGAGAAACGGGAACCCTCTTGCACTGTTGGTGGGAATGCAAACTGGTGCAGCCACTCTGGAAAACAGTGTGAAGCTTCCTCAAAAAATTAAAAATAGATCTATCCTATGACCCAGCAATAGCACTGCTAGGAATTTACCCAAGGGATGAAGGAGTGCTGATGCAGAGGGGCACTTGTACCCCAATGTTTATAGCAGCACTTTCAACAATCGCCAAATTATGGAAAGAGCCTAAATGTCCATCAACTGATGAATGGATAAAGAAATTGTGGTTTATGTACACAATGGAATAGTACGTGGCAATGAGAAAGAATGAAATATGGCCTTTTGTAGCAACATGGATGGAACTGGAGAGTGTTATGCTTAGTGAAATAAATCATACAGAGAAAGTTACCATATGTTTTCACTCTTAGGTGGATCCTGAGAAACTTAACAGAAGACCATGGGAGAGGGGAAGGGAAAAAAAAAAAAAAGGTTAGAGAGGGAGAGAGCCAAAACATAAGAGACTCTTAAAAACTGAGAACAAACTGAGGGTTGATGGGGGGTGCGAGGGAGGGAAGGGTGGGTGATGGGTATTGAGGAGGGCACCTGTTGGGATGAGCACTGGGTGTTGTATGGAAACCAATATGACAATAAATTTCAAAAATTTATTCAACAAAAAAATCTCTTCAAAAAGCAAAAAAAAAAAAAAAGTTAATCAAGCAAGTTTTTGAATGATGAGACCTATGTAATCCCATGTTACAGAGAACTTGGCACTGGCTGGGAAGAAGTCACAGCAATTTCTCTCTTCCCCAAATCTTTCCTTTCTGAAAGTGAGAATGGGAGGGAGGTTCTGAATACTGAATACTCCAATGTAAGGAAATTGGAGGAAGTAAGATTTTACCATCAGAGATAGCCAAGGACTCCTTACTCTATCTCATGGGTGGTGGTCATGGTAGTGATGATCATTTAGGATTAAATTTGCTTCACTCAAAATACCAGAAACTTAAACATAATAAAGCTCATTTCTCTCTCTTTTGTATGAGCAAAGACAGAAGATAAGCATTAAGGAGCTTGTATAATGTCATCTTGAAAATTAGATATTTTGTTGTTACTCTATATCCAATATGAGGCTCCCACCTCATGGTTCAAAAGAGCTTCCTGAATTACAACCACCACATGCACAGTTCAGCCATCAGGAAGAAGAAAGAAAAAGCAAATATATTTTTCTTTTTAATAATACTTACTGGAGGGGCACCTAGGTGGCATAGTCAGTTGAGCTTGGGACTCTTGATTTCGGTTGGATGCTGATCTCATGGTTTGTGGGATTGATCGCCATGACGGGCACTGAGCTGACAGCTTCAAACCCTGCTTGGGATTCTCTCTCTCTCCCTCTCTCTCTCCATGCCCTCTCTCAAAATAAATTAAATAAACCTAAAAAAAATCCTCAAAATAAATAAATAGACCTAAAAAAAAAAGGAAGAATACTTACTGGACACTCACTGCACACAACACACTTGCCTTTATGCTATTGGCCAGAACATAGTCACATGACTTTATCTACATGCAGAGAATTTTGGGAAATGCTCTCTTTATCCTGGGTGGCTCTGTATTCAGACGAAAATAATAATTCCTATTACTAAGGGTAAAAACAGCAAATCGATGTTAATAGACCCAGCCCCAGGGCGTGTGTACTGTGTAGCTTTAGGGAGCATTGGGCTGAGCTACCCAACAGTTAAAAGTATCTAGCTGAATGAAGTAAGGAAAAGGTAAGCTAGAAGATGAGCTAGAGTAGTTTTAAAACACCTGCTGTCTGAGGTCCTTCTCTATAATGGAGCCATGTCTGTCCTAGATCCACAGATAGTCTTTTGTAGTAACATGGCCAATGGGAATAAAGTCACAAGAAGACTTGGTAGGTCTTCCTGCCAATTTCTAAATGCGTTTCTAAAGACATGTTTGTACTGCTGTCACCTTCCTGCTTTTGACTATTTCTGTAACTTCTCCTGTGAACCGTGTTGCATTGGTGGGCCAAATGTGTTGTAGTCTTTGTTGACAGAAGTCACCTTCAGTGTTCATCCAAAGCATTTATTACTTCAGATAAATAATACTGGAGGGACCAGGGCTCCTGGGTGGCTCAGTTGTTTAAGCCTCCGACTGTGGCTCAGGTCATGATATCACGGTTGGTGAGCTTGAGCCCTGCGTCAGGCTCTGTGCTGAGAGCTCAGAGCCTGGAGCCTGCTTCAGATTCTGTGTCACTCTCTCTCCCTGCCCCTCCCCTGCTTGTGCTGTATCTCTCTCAAAAATAAACAATGAAAAAAAAATTAAATAATAATATAGGATGGATAAAACTGAATAGGTGAACTAGAAGTAAACCTTAGGATATGTATAAGAGGTTAGAGTATAATATAGGTGGCATCATAAATTCATGAAGAAAATAAGATTTATTAAATAATAATTTGATATTCAATATAAGAGAATATATAATCATATGAGAGATTAAATTTAAAAAGTTAAACTATTACCATGTGTTATACATCCAGATAAATTCTACATGGATTAAAATGTTAAATGCTAAGAATGAAACTGTAAGAAAATCAGAAGAAAATATAGGTCAGCTTGGAAAGATTTTTTTTTAAATAACAATAAGAGCATATAAGAGTGGAAGAAAATAAGAATTTTTATATGTACTTACTAAGAGTGTAAATTGTCACAACTTTTATGGGAGAAAATTTGATATAATACACATATAATCATAAATATGGAAATTCTTTGTCCTAGTAATTCTACTTCTAGAAATGAATCTTAAAGAAATCATCTGAAATATGCGTCTTTGTGCACAGGGATGCTGTATTAGCTTTCTAGTGCTCTACCCCAAACTTAGCAGCTCAAAGCAATACCTGTTTACTAATTCATAGTTCTGTAAGTCAGAAGTCTGGCACCAGATGGCTCTCTGCTCAGGGTATCACGAGGCTGAAATTAAATTGTCACTCACCCTGAGTTCTGGTCTGGAGACACAGAGGAAGAATCCACTTCCAACCTCATTCAGCTTATTGGCAAAATTCAGTTCCTTGTGGCTCTGGGACTAAGGTCCTCATTTCCTTGCTGACTGTCTCAGTTCCTAGAGGCCACTCACATTCCTTGCCATGGGACTCCTTCTAGCAATGAACACTCATTTGTCAAGTCCCCTTGTACTTTGAGTCTCTGACTTCCTCTATCGCTGAGCTTTAGACCCAGATTTAAAGGGTTTATGGGATTAGGTCAGGCCCACAAGGATAATCTCCCCATCTTCAAGAGTCAACTGATATGGCAACTTTAATGATATCTGCAAGATTCCTGAACAGCAGTATCAAGATTAATGTTACACTGCATAACTGGGACAAACTATATGCTACTCCAGGGGCTGAAATTCTTGGAGGCCATCTTAGAATTTTGCCTACCATGATGCATTCCAGTGTTATAGTTGGCACGGAAAAGCTGAAATTGCTAAAATTTGCAACAAAAAGGTATTGGTTAAAGAAATTATGGTACCTTCATATAATGAAAGATTATAGCACTAACCAAAGATTAAAAATTATCCATTAAAATGGACATACATAGAAAAAGACTGGAAAGAAATGAATATAAATATTGACAATGGATAATGGGATAAAAGGTAATTAAAGTTTTATTTGTAGATTTCCATCCTAGTTTTTAAATAATAAGCATGTATTAACTTCATAATCAGAAAAAATATTTTATTTGAAAAGCCTTTTAGCATCTTCATGGGTCATCCTGTATTTTCTATTTTGGTTTTCTCATCCCCAAACCAAGCCCTTTGCTGCCATACAAACTGTTCTGGCAATTCTCTCACCTTGTCACCTTCAGTTGGCTCAACTTAGAAGCTAGGATCTTGCTGTGCCTTTTCCCGTTGACTCAGGCTCAGCTCTGGTAACAATGAGATTTGTTGTTATCCCCTTCTCCCTGTGCCTTTGGCTGATGATATTGACTGATGCCAGCACTCCTTCCTCTGACCCTAGACCCTCCTCCAGGTTATGCCTGATTAGTTGGAACCGGCCTGAATGATAAAATCATTAATCAGCTATGCCTGATTAGTTGGAACCTGCCTGAATGATAATATCAGCAAAACGGAAACGAATCTACTGATTGAGAAAGTCTGGTCATTCTGGGAGAGCTCTTGAGGCAAGTCTGCTGTGTTTCTATTTACATGGAAGAGCAGAATGCTTAATGGAAAGGAGTTCTTCCAAAAAGTAAGAGGGGTCAAGACACAAGAGCCTTGACAAGGTGTTGTTGTTAAAGGAGAAGAGTCATTTTGAAAGCAGGATGGCGTTTCCCAGCAGGTATCTCTTTGCCACAGCTCAATGGCTGAGTCTTGGGGAGACAAGAAAACATTCCTTTAAAAATAAGCACTAATAGAGATGGTTAGTGGTGTTCCCACTCGAGCATAACATCATCCTAAAACATCACATTCAGGAATGGTAGAGAAGGAAAGGGTACGGTGTAAGTCAATCATTGCCCTGGAACTTTCCAAACGAATTAACGGTAATTTGAATGTGGTGTTTCTGAAATTCTATAGATGGGATCATAGAGAGAATATAGTTCTACTACCATTTTAGCTTTCCTCTCAGAGCCTCAAATTTGTGTGGCCCACGAATACAGGAATTATTCTCATAAGTTGTGTGATATAGGAAGGGGACTTAATATGGTCTTCATTTCACGTATTAGCCAAAGCACAGAAAGGTTAAACCTGTTCCCACAGTTACTTATGTCAGAGAAGTGCTAGAATCCAGCCTGGGGCTTAGTTCTTTTCCCCCTGGAACACATCATGGTTAGGCCATAGATCCTTACCAAGCAAACACTCTGGATAGAACCCTATGTCAGATGCTGGGGAGTCCCACAGATGTAACTAGAAGTGCAAACCCAATTCAGCCCACTAAAATCTACAGGTGGGATTTCATTTGTAACCTTTAACTGAGTCCATTTAGAATTCCAAGATCCATCATGTCATGGTTTGTATTTTCCAAGGATAAAAAATGCCGCAGGTTCTTCTTCAATATGATGTTGACATCCCTTCACGGAATGGTTGCAAATTTCCTTTTTCCACCTTGACTTAGAGAATGTGGAGACAAGTTCACTGTGTGACTTCAGGGGTTTGCTTGTAGAAGGTAATATGGCACAAGGCACACATCTTTGCAACCCTAAGCTGCCTTATAAGAATCCTGGCTACCTGGAAGCCACCATCCTGAAAAGAACATGAGGAGAGGCCACAAAGAGATAGAGAGAGATGCCTAAGAAGCTCTATTTCTTCTAGACCCTGTTCAGCCATTCCTCGCTCAGGCCCTAGACTTGTGATGGAAGAAATCTTCAAGCACTTTGGTCTCAGCCACCACCAGACAGCAGCCTCACAGGAATCACCAAGCCAGAGTGGTTCAGTCAACCTGCTCCCAAACTCCTGACTCACAGAATCTATGAAAGAAATGAATGCTGTTGTTTTATGTGTGTAGGTTTCAGGGTGATTTGTTAGGGAGCTATAAGTTAACTAATGCACACTGGGAAAGATGGTCGCTCTCCTTGTTTTATAAAGCTGAGAAACCCGCGGAGTTTTAATATAAGGTAATCCTTTAGAAAACATAAAACTGATGAATCCAGCCATTTGTACTTTATTGCACACACATTTATCTTTGGTTTGAGTGCTGTTTTCACTGCTGATATGCTTTTTACATGTTCTTTTAATGAGAAACCATCTTTTATAGTTTTGTAATAAAGACTGCGATAAAGATACCAGTTTATTGAATGATGGCATGGCCAGATTCCTTCTTTAGGCTGACAGGAAAAAGAAGAGGTAGCTAAGCCCCCTGGCATTTATTTTTTACTTGCTCCAGTTTCTGACACCCTGGAAACCAGAGCTCCAGCTCCATTTGGGGTTGGGGGTGGAGAGTTGGGGGTGTCTTAGAGAAACAGTGAAAGCTAAATCTGAGAAATCTTACCTCATTTTAAGGCATAACTCATGTGAAGATAATTCAGACGCATTTACCAGAGACCTTCATGAAGTAAGCAATCTTAGGTGTGTCAAACTCTTCCTCACACTTTGACATAATAATGTTTTTTTTTTAATTTTTTAAAAGTTTGTTTATTATTTTGAGTGGGACAGAGATGGCATGCATAGGGGAGGGGCAGAGAGAGAGGGAGAAGAAAAGAGAGGGAGAGAGAGAGAGCGAGAGAATGAATCCCAAGCAGGATCTTCACTGTCAACATGGAACCTAATGTGAGGCTCAAACTCATGGACCGTGAGATCATGGTCTGGGCCAAAACCAAGAATTGAACGTTTAACTGGCTGAGCCACCCAGGCACCCCTGGCATGATAATATGTTGAATGAGTTCGGAAAATGTCCTATGACACCAGTGAACTTACCAAAAGAGCCCTTCCTTGCTCTGTTGTCTTACCACCACCCTCTCCTCTTCCCCTCTCTTACTTCTTCACTGAAACCTCTCTGGTCTGTGTTTAACTCCTAAATCAATCATCTGAACATGTCATTGAATCTCTCTAAATCCTTTTTACTCAGCTATAAAATGAGGATAACAACTCGGCCAGTTTTACTTGCTTAATTAGTTTGTTATTGGGCCAATACATAATTGCCTATCTCTGAATCATTAATCCTCTGATATTCCAACATCCTGAAGTATTACAGCTTTTGCTTTTAACAGGGGACTGGGGGGTTGGTGGGGGCTGGCTACGGTATTAGACAGGTTTGAGAAAGCTTGGGCTCCAGAGCTGTAATGCCTGGAGGAGAACTCCTGGTCTCTTGAGTGCTGATTGCAGAAAGTTACTTGAGCATCATGAAAGTCAGCAGAGTGGCCTATGTCCTCAGGTTTCTTCTTAACCTAGCACTCTCCTCAGCATTTGGAAGGACATTCATTTTTGTTCTGTTTGGTGTTTAGCAGAGAATCAGGCTCATTATTTTCAGGAACTCCAGGGAGGCCTTGCCTTCCAGTGAAAGGCTGTGTGGTACAAGGTCACTTAAGGCCAACATTTGTTTTTTTTTTTTTTTTTTTTGGGTTTTTTTTTTTGCGGAAATTCGAGGATGCAGTCCTCAGGGAAAAGCAGGTAGAATAAGTGTTTTCATAGGAAGAGAACTAGAAGGCCAGAGAAGGAGGGGACGCACATTACTAAATATGCTTTCTTGTATTGTTGAGGAAACCACAGCTCCTGTCAGAGAATTCTCCTTTGCAGAATCCCCCTGTGACACGGGATTTAAACTGTATTTCTCTCCATTATGCTGAAAATAATATAATTGGCAAAAACAGAAAAAGTTGGCAAGGCAATAGAATGTCTTTCATAGGCTAAAACACAGAGGGAATTTGTAAGAAACATCTTCGTATCACATTTGATCAAGAAACATGGCCCAAGGCACTTTGGAGAGAAATGTTTTAGCCTTTTTTTTTTTTTTCTGGCCAAGGTGTCTTTCCATTAATTCCTACAATTGTTGACTGGTTTCTCACAAGCTCCAAGAGTCTTTGGAACTCTTCCCATCTTTAGCTCTTTGACACCCTTGGGCCACGTTTTGCAGGGTCAGAACTGCGCTGCAGGGCTGAGCAAAGGGCATGTGCTTTGAAATCTTAAGGCCTGAGCTGCCCCCGGGCTCCATCACTGACCAGTTGGGTGATAGGAGAAAATCCGCTGTTTCAGAGCCCTGTGTCCCTAACTGTGTATAAAGCCAGGAATGAGACTTACCTTTGAGGTATCCACTGAGGACCACAGAAGATAAAATATGAAAATGCTTCATATACTTTAGTATTTCAACAAATGTTAGTTATTATGTCTACTTTTTTTCAGAATTATGTATCCCTTCTTTCATCTTAGACTGGAAGATCCCTCAAAAATTTTGAGTTTTTCCCCTGGTTTCTACCATAATCCTTGACATGTAATAGATGTACAAAAGTTTTTGAGGAAGGAATGCATAAATGAATGAAGGAGTGACAAACCCATTTTGGAAACTGTCCATTATATAACCCTTCAGCATAAATGGCAGGAGAATTCAAAGGATTATAGATTGAACTCTGGGCCTCTTTTGGGATAATCTTTGCTTTAGAGGATGCTTTCAACTAATCTCTACAGTCATGATGGGGCACGAACTCACAACCCTGAGATCAAGGGCTGCATGTTCTTCTGACTGAGCCAGGCAGGAACCTCTCTTAGAAGATTCTTTTAGGGGTGCCTGGGTGGCGCAGTTGGTTAAGCGTCCGACTTCAGCCAGGTCACGATCTCGTGGTCCGTGAGTTCGAGCCCCGCGTCGGGCTCTGGGCTGATGGCTCAGAGCCTGGAGCCTGTTTCCGATTCTGTGTCTCCCTCTCTCTCTGCCCCTCCCCCGTTCATGCTCTGTCTCTCTCTGCCCCAAAAATAAATAAACGTAAAAAAAAAAAAAAAAAAGAAGATTCTTTTAAAATCAGCACATATGGGGGTGCCTGGGTGGCTCGGTCGGTTGCGCTTCCGACTTCGGCTCAGGTCATGATCTCACGGTCCCTGAGTTCGAGCCCCGCGTCAGGCTCTGTGCTAACAGCTCGGAGCCTGGAGCCTGTTTCAGATTCTGTGTTTCCCTCTCTCTCTGCCCCTTCCCTGCTCATGCTCTGTCTCTTTCTGTCTCAAAAATAAATAAAAACATTAAAAAAAATTTTTTTTAATAAAAAAAAAAAATCAGCATATATGATTCCCTGTAGTCAGCTGGGAACCTGTGGTTCAGGCCCCCTGGGATAGATTTATGACCGAGCACCATTTCTGCTGATAAATTACCCTGCGTGTTGCTGATGTGCATGTGCAGATTTTTAAAAGTTTATGGAGTAATTTTGTAAGAACTGGGATGCAATACAAATGTTTGGCATAATTGGGAATACGTTCATTTACTTTTCAGTTCTTCACTGTGAAGTATGACCAAGTAAATCTAGTCTTAAATTTCACAGCAGTGGGTCTCGAAATGTGGTCCCTGGACCCACAACATCAACTTCTCCTGGAAACGTGTTAGAAATACACGTTCTCAGGATCCACCTCAGATCTACTATATCAGAAACTCTGAGGTGGGGTCCTGGGAATCTGTGCTTTAACATTCTGATGCATTGTAAAGTTTGAGAACTAAGATTCTTGAAATTAAAAAGAAAAAAGTACAGAAGAAAAATAGCAATCACTCATTAGTTTTTAATTATATTAGGTTGTTAAGTGTTTTAAATTGTTGCCAAATGATCCTAAAAGGAGCCCTTCCTTCCAGATGAAAAAAACTGAGTCAAAGATATGGTAAATAACTGACTATAAAGTAGGTCAGCCTGAGAGAGCTATGCCCCCTTACATCAGGGTTCTCCTGGGGACTGGCTCTCCCATTCTAGAAACTCATTACTGATGACCTGAGACATGCAATATGTCACCTCTCGTAGGTAGCATGCTGGAGGTGCAGAAAAACTAACTGTAATGAGTCACTCTAATGGTGAGAATTTGAGGTCTGCAGAGGGTTGTTTGAGGAGGCAAATTTGACTTGTTGGGGTTCTTCACACCCCACCATGGACAGAGCCACCAACTTCTAAAGGGTGACATGATCCTGTCCTCAGTGAGGTCAGTCCATTTAGGACTATCATCAAATCTGTGTTGTTTCCCTGGCAGGGGGAACTGAGCTGGTCCCAGCGTTAGTCAATTTAGAAAATCTCAATCAGAAACTTGAGATCGTTCTCTTAATCCATTTTACACTGAGCCAAAAGCTGTGATGAGCACATACTTTATTCACAGCGAGGCCATAAAGGGGATAAAGGGCAGAAGTGATAGAAATGAGGCACTTAATGACCATTTCTGCTACCAATATGGGAAGAGAACCATTACTTGATAAGAAATTGTGTGCATCAGGGCCAAATAAAGTATCATGCTATCATTGAAAAAAACCGGGAGCATTTTACTTTTTTCTTTTTCCACGCTTGAGTTCCTATGCCCTAGTCAAAAAATAACAGCTTCACAATGTTGTTTGGCTGCTTTAAACGATAATTGCTCTAGTCTGTTTTCCCTGTAATTGTTTTATTGCCTGCCTCTTCTCTCCCTTACTAGTAATATGCCACTGTTTGCGCTTTGAAAAGATTTTAAATGCTAAAACCCTAAAGTAATATATTTGATTTTTCTGTGGAAACTGACAATACTAATGAAGTCTGGGAGCCTGGTCCCACCTGCAGTCTGACTGCATTATTTATTATACTTTGAGGCAACATCTTCAGTCCTCCTCCTTCCTTCTGCTGACCTTCCTTCCAACAGCCTGCAAGATACCAATGTCTTTACATTTATCCTTACACCTTTACCCTCTCGCTGAAAAGAGAACCCACAATTTGCTCGCCTGAGAAGTTTTTTCTAACTTGGGAGAAGACCGAGGATGTTTTCAGATTCTCCTGTTTTTCTAATAGAAAACAGCCTTCTGAAAGCTAGGCGTCATGTTTTGTACATTTCCAGATCTCCCATCCCATATAGTGTCAGGTGCTTAGAAAGGCCTGGATATATTTCTTGAATTAACCTCCTCATTGCAGTAGTCACCCAGAAAGAAAAGTGGAAGTAGCTAGAAAGAAGAAACTCAGGGAAAAGTCACCTCATCTTTCTTTGTTTCTTTCCTTTTCTTTTTCTTTCTTTCTTTCTTTCTTTCTTTCTTTCTTTCTTTCTTTCTTTCTTTCTTTCTTCCTTCCTTCCTTCCTTCCTTCCTTCCTTCCTTCCTTTCTTTCTTTCTTTCTTTCTTTCCCTTTCTTTCTTTCTTTCTTTCTTTCTTTCTTTCTTTCTTTCAAGTAGCTTCCATGGCCAATGTGTGGCCTGAACGCATGACCCTGAGATCAGAGATGCATGCTCTACTGACTCAGCCGGCTAGGGACCCCATGTCTTTCTTGTCTTGACCTGGTTAACTTTGTTCACATAAACACACATATATACACACTATGCATTACACCGTAAACAGTAGCAAGGCCAGGACATGGTGTATGTATTTCGTATGGAATCCATACTGCGTTTAGACTCTCCTTTGTGTGTACATGGGTATGTGAATGTGCACACACATGTGGACTACATCCTACAAGCAGAGCCCACTTTCACCTTTCACGTGGGCAGCACAAATATCTCACTACCAAGGAGCACATTTGGCTCGAATGGAGACCTTAGGTCATGGCAGTTTGGGGGAGTTCAGGGACTAAATCACACCAATGCTGTGTCACTGGGAGGATAGTTCAAGGACTTAATAAAAAGATAGAAACAGATGTGTGCAGTCATAGAAATATAGTCTCCATTGAAGGTTGAGAGAGGGACAATTGACAGCAGACTCAGAGAAAGGTAAGAGATGATTGGGAAAATAGAACAATGAACAAGACAATGAAATGGATTCCAGATCTAAGACAGAGAGTCTGTGAGTGCCTCTATTCTGGACACCTCATAGGTTGGCCCCTGACTCCCAAATGGTATTAAAGATCTGTAGGGTTGCCTTCATTTCATCTGAATGGTCTTAGATTTATTGCCCATTGAAGGGGAAGGGAGGAAGCTTGACAGTTGAAATGAATCAAAGACAATAAAGAAACTATGGCCCGAGGGAATGAGTGGACTTTTGAGAAAATTATCTTAAAACTCATAATTAAATTGGCGGTGTCTCAGCTGGTTAAGTGTCTGACTTCAGCTCAGGTCATGATCTTGCAGCCCGTGGGTTTGAGACCCGTGCCGGGCTCTGTGCTGACAGCTCAGAGCCTTGAGACTGCTTTGGATTCTGTGCTTCCCTTGCTCTCTGCCCCTCTCCCTCTCCCTCTCCCTCTCCCTCTCCCTCTCCCTCTCCCTCTCCCTCTCCCTCTCCTTCTCCTTCTCCCTCTCAAAATGAATAAACATTAAAAAAATTTAAAACTCATTGTTAAGTTGTTTGGAGTTAGAAAATAAAGAAGTGATTACTGAAAGCATTTCTCAGCTGAGGTGACCAACTCAGGTAGGTAGCCTGGATACACAGAACATGACAAGGAATAAACTGTCTTTAAATTCTTGAAATACATGTTTCTTCTATAATTAAGAATAACTGGAAGATAAGGTTGGCTGTTAGGAAGCCAGGAATTACCTAAGCTCACCAGAGTTTTGGACTCCTCCAAACACAGAGCTGTAGGGGAGGCCGTGCTTGCCAAAGTTGCCTCCTCAACTCCTTTTACTGTAGCCCTATCCCCTTGCTGGGACCTCCCCAGCAAGGTGTTCAGCTCAGGAGACCTGGGCTTTTGTGATATTTCCTGGGGATATAAAGCTTTCCAGTAAAGTCCCTCTAGAAAGCAGGATTGGAGGTTCCAAAATGTTCCATTTCTCATCCTTGTTCCCTTCCTTAATCTTGTTGACAGGCGAATAACAGTTTTGTAGGAGGTAAGGCTAGAGGAGTATTTTAGGCACTGAATGTTGCATTGAAAGTAGACAGTCATGACTAATGATAGACTTGTTCTAACAGAGTTGAACAGGCCAACATAGAAACACAAACCGAAGAAAGCTTTACCTTTCCAATTGACAATTGCTTACCACTCTGTTTTAGCACTTAGTTAGATTTCTGCATAAGCAGGGAAGACAATTGTCTCTGGGAAGTTTCTACAAGTGCCAGTTAGTCTTCTCTGCTTAAGTATGTTACTCCCATGAATCTGTCACAGCATCTGAAATTTCATCACCTTCCTTTGAATTAAAGCACTGTACCTCAAGTATTGTTTTGTTTTGTTTTGTTTTGTTTTGTTTTGTTTTGTTTTGTTTTGTTGTTTTAGTTTCAGTCCTGATGGAGCAGAAATAAGCAAACAAGCAAAACAAACATATTTACCAGGTCAGCTTCAAGGAAAGCACAAGGGTTTGAATCCACCTCTTGTATGTGCATACAGGCCAACTTCACGGTCTTCACTGATCTCCTCTCAAGCTGGGGAGGGGGAGTCTCAAGCGATCCGATCTCTAGGCCATGGATGACAGAGGCTGGAGCTGGTTGGCTGGCTGGCTGGCAGTAACAGAAAGAGGGAGGGGAGCACAGGTATGAACATACAGAATGCAAGTGTCACATTTCTCACGAACTAAATAGCTCCTTTACTAAACCTGGACAGAAGGGGCCACTTCCCCTCAGCAACAAAGACAATGCTGAAAGAAGGCACCACGGCATCATGTTGGAAATTAATCTCTGGTTTTCTTTTGAGGGCTGTTCGGACTTCTATTTCAAGACTTACGGCTTGTAATGAAAGTTTACTTCTTTTCAGAATCCTATGTTTTTGTCAGACCCTCTGGAATCCAATTTTACTTTTTTGTTGCTGGACTGTTTCTTTCTGGAATTTCTCTCTTTATGTTATTTTTTTTTTTTAATTTAATGACTTCATATTTACCTCATGCACTACAAATTTTGTAACCTTAATTTTTATTCTTGCTTATGGTTCTCTAATGAAGTTTTTAAATAAGATTGCAGTGCTAACACATTAAAATCCTCTTTGCAACTCAATGTATTTTCATTTCAGATTTTTTTTTCCCCCAGTGCTGCAGGCTATCTTTGGTGTTCAGGATCTTGCTCACATCTGAGCTAATTTGAATTAATTTGATCATTGAGTTACCATGAGCTTTGTGGTATGGAACAGCCTAATTCTTCCATCCCATAAAGTGAGAGCCACTGAAGCCTTGAGAAAGTCTTATCTACATGGTTGAAACTTCCTAGGGAGTTTAGGTGCCACAAAACTCCCACCTCCCACCTAAAATGGAACAATCGAGTCCTATTGGTTCGGTCAATATCACAGAAAGTTCAGGAGCACTTGTGGCCTCAGAGTTGGTAGGCATTGAAGATTTCAGCCCTGCCTATGACTTGGTGGGGCTCCCTACTTGTGCCTTCTTTTATAACATGGGTAACATTTCCCTTTTTTTGAATATAAATTTTTGAGTAGTCATGGAATTATAAAAGAGCTTTATTCTCAGAGTAGAGATTAATGGTACATATTATCTGTTACTGGTAAATATAATTCTTGACGTTGTCTGTTTAAAATATTCTCATTCAGGAAGCTTGTTGTTGGAGAAACCTACTCTAGTTCTTCTGTTTGCTCTTTTGACCAGGAGGTACCCTCCTGTGGAGGAGGATAACTCCCCTGCCATTATGCAGCACCCTGCTCCGCTCTAAGTCTCTTGAATTGCTCACGATATTCTTTCTCTTTGGTCACTTTTTTTGTCCCTATTATTGCTAGAGATGATAGGACTGTCTTGGAAAATAATTCTATGGTCAGAGCATTCTTTGGTTTTGGAAAAACATCACGTGACATAACTGCTTTCTCCTGACTTCGTTGTCCTTGTCCATTTTTACCTCTTCCTTTATAATTTTACTTATATGTTATAATTTAACCATATATTCTACATTACTGCAGAGAGTTTTTTCTTTTTACTAGAAGCAATAAGAAGCACAGATTGTCTTCTTTTCCTCACTTCCTTCCTGTTGATCAGTAAAGGTGGGTTACTAGTGTTAGTGGTATTATTTTCCTTACAACCAGAAAGCCAAAATGGTATGATTATTCTTTTGGTCACTTTCTGATGGACAATGTGCACAAGTCCCCACAGTCTGCACATGTGACCTTTCTGCTTCTTCATTACATTATGTGGAGGTTGTACCTTCATACTATGGGCAATTTTGCTGGTATGCACAATGTTAATTCATTGCACAGAGATATTTAATACCTCTCTAGTCATAGTTTCTTCTGTAGGTCTCTCTGGGGATAAGAGCTAGAATGCAGAAAACACAGTTACATTTAAATTAAGAGGACCCTCTCCATTGCTTTTCCACGTCCTCTAAGCCCCATTAACCTGGTACAAAGGAGAGCTCACTTAACACAGGTTGAGGAAAGAGGCAAAAGAAAAGACAACACAAATCTCAATTAGTTATAGTAAATATCACTTAGCTCTCGGTATCTAAATGAATGATGGAGAGGAAAAGAAAATGGCTCAGGATGAGTTAGTTCCCTCTTAAAAAATATATGGTTATAAACTACAATAGCTCTAAGAGCATATAGTTCTTAAGATCTGTGTGGTTCTACATCAGGCAGTTTTATGGGTTTTTTTTTTTTCACTCTAAATCATTGGGTAATATTAATCAGAAGAGATAATTCTTCTGGAGGAGGGCAAATCACTAGATCTTGTCAGTGGAAATAGAATGTTATTCTATTCAGTGAACTCAGGGGAACATGTACATTTTAGTAAGACACTGGTAAAGCAGACACAGTAAGGAAGAGGTTGCATTCTTAACATTTGGGAAGTTAGTGGCATGAGTTTAAAAGGAGGCTGCCATTCTTCTCTTCTTATTGCTATTTTGTCCCATACCAGATGGCACCTCAAATGCATATGAGTAGACACCCACTTGTCTAGAAAAATATGCCTGTGTTTCTCATTTACTCTCACACTAGTATCATACTTCACTTCATTTTTGACCACAGATCTGTGGGGTTTCCATATACATCAAGAGATTCTCTGATAACAAATGGGGGGTCCTACAATTTAATTCAATTCTGCGACTGTCTATCTGGAGATAGCATCAGATTCCACAGGTTAAGGGCTCAGGGCCACAAGACTAACCTTTTCCCCCCACTTCAGATGTCATATGCAAGTTCTTGCTTGTCACTGGTATTTCAGATGGACTGGCTATGAATCAGGGTTCCCCTGACCCCCAACTTGGGTTCAATAAAATTGGCTGGAATGGCTCATAGAACTGAGGAAAACACATGTGTATATTTATTATATATTAAAGGATACGATATGTGATACAAATGAACAGCAAGATGAAGCAATTTATAGGGTGAGGTCTGGAAGGGTCTCACGTGAAGAAGCTTCTGTCCCTGTTATGAATGAATCATTGTGTTCAGGATGTATGTAACAGCAGTCCATTCATTGGTGTAGGGGCTCTGGAAATAAGCTAGGGCATGGCTGGGAATTCTGGTATTGTTGGTAACTGGAATGTTTATGGAGAGGACAAAAGCCCATGCCCTCTCCTCAACTAGTAGAGAGAAACATGATGAAAGGAGGGCCAGAATGGGAGCTCTCAAAATATAGGGGACTTGGGTGAATGGGTGGTACCATTTGGTTTGTGAGACTCCAGTAACAAAAGGCCCAAAAGACAAGATTAAGCCTCCCTCCACTGAACTTTCACCATTTCTGGTTGCTTTGGTTATGAGACCACATGTTAAATGAAGCACATTAGATGCAGCAGAACGACGTGCAAATAAGATAATAGTAATCAGGGACAGAACAATTCATGGCCAACCAATGCCATTTTGGGGAATGACTTGGGGGTTCATTGGAAAGGGTTTTGAACCACACATAAAGGGTGACATTATCAGGAGTGTGTTACTCTTGAGTGTTCTACGACTTCTAGGAGCTGCAGACAACGTTTCCCCCTGACTTGGACAGAGCTGTAAGTATGCTAGATGGTGATGTATCCACATTGTATCACTTGTATTGCATGATTCTGTGAGTCTTTCCATTATGTTCCTAAGACATGTCTCACATTCACTTCATTCTTCACATTGTCACAAGTACTCCATTCGAAGCTCTTACTAATTATTTTTTAAGGCCCAGCTCAGAATGATTGATTTTATAATACCTTTCTCAGGTGAACTGAACTGTTCCCTAGCACCATGGATTATCAGGACAGTCCACTTGGCCTTTGGCAATTACTGTTTTATAATATATTTGCCTGTTTTTCCTGCTTACTCATAATTTCTTTTTCCCCCTAAAACCTGGGCTGGGAGGGGAGAGGTCATTTGTCCTCACTTCCTTGGTGACTGCAAAATAGGATGGAAAATGTTGTAGGTCAGAGGTTGAGGGGGGAGAAAAAATTTGATGAAGAGAGATCACAGTATAACACTCTTGCCTCTGTGTCTAGCATGGTTTGGGAGGTCTACCTAGAATCCTCTGCACTCAAACATAGAAGAAACCAAAAATATAAGACACTTAGCAAGGGGAACTCATTCAGAGTGGGCAGCTTAGAATCTATGGATGCAAGCAGTTATCAAGTTTTACCAATCGTGCATTTCATATGGACATGTTAAGAAGCTATATCTCTGTAAATATAGACAGTATTGTCACTATTCTGTCACTGCTCAAAAAAATTCCCGTTTCAGAACCAGTTCTTATTCAATAGCATATAGTATACTAACATACGCTGTGAGAAAACACAGGAGAGATCTTTCCCTACTAGATGTTTTTTCTTAAAGTGGTGGTGTTGTGTGTGTGTGTATCACTGGGGGCCAGGACAGAGAGGAAGTTTAGGAAGACACATTCTCACTTTTTGCCAGAAACCTCTGTGGGTTTCTACCACAGTCTGAAAGGCTGACCACCATGTAGTCTGTGACATCAGTGAGGATTCTGAGCCAGAGACCAGAGGAATCATTTCATGGAGGAACTCGATGTTAATTAAAGATGACTAAGTACTAAAAGCCTGAGGGACTAACCCCTCTACCAGCTAGGAGAGGAGTAGGACAATTTGTGTAGGTGGGAAAGCACCATGAATAACTGCCTGTCTGCTCTCCAGCTGAATTAATTTGCATTTAAAACTCTGAGAGGTGGTCAAAGCTGCCTCTGGGAACACTGAATGTCAGTACGGAAACTTGTAGTGTCATCTGTATTTTGGAAAGTAGGATATCCTGAAGCACAAAGATCATTGAAGAAAACAGGTCTTGTTACCACTGTACCTCAGAGAGAGTACAGTGAATTTGTGGCACTTTCTGCTTACTAGCCTACAATATATCAGTGAGGAAAAGTCTCTCCAGCTTCTACTATTGCCTCCCATACTTCACTCCGATCCCTTGCCTTCTAGTCTGGTGTGGAATGGGAGGCGACCTGGTAGGAGAAGGAGGCCAGAAGCATACTTCCGTCTTGGTTGGAATACCTCCTGCTGTTTGGAACCGTAGGAGGCATGGGTTCCTTCAGAGAGAACCAACTTGGTTCCCATGTCAACTCTGAGATCCGTTGCTCCATTTCCTCTTTCCCCATCCCCTGTATGGCTCATGATGGTGAAACTGGTTGAGTTGTTCCCGTCAACATCAGCTCTGATGGATTATGCTGCTTTTAGCTTCTAGGATGGAGCTCCACTATGCGCTAGTCCACACTGGTGGCTGGTGCTGTCCAATCCTGCCTTGATTTGACTAGTTATCTCCCATCAATAACGAATATTTTCCACTTACACACAGCTTGTCACTCCACATCCGACTCCTGACCACAGCCACTGTCAGTTTTTTCCTGCTGTACCTCACCTGCCCAACTGACTATTCATGAAAGAAATATTCATTTCCAGAAAGGACTGAGATTTCATTTTGTCTTGAGTTGCACTTTCCTGGCTCCAAATCTGCTGTCGGTGACCAAATGACCTGTTATGTCTGGAGCCTGAGTCATCCAAGGTGTGACATTTACAGGAAAGTCATACTATTTCCTCAATTTTTAGGATCTTCCTGTCTTGACATTCCAGGACCACCCAATTTACTGAAGCACAGATACTCACCCCTACTGTGGCCACTGTCCTTATTTTATAATGCTAGCTGTGTTCTCCTCCAGGCTTTGGTAGATACAGGCTTTTTATTAAGATCATTGTGACTACTATTTTAGCTCCCTGGACCATCTACTTCCATTATGACTTTTGTTAGTTAGCCCTTTCATGCTGTGTTCTCTGTATCGTATATAGTTAGAAATTCCTCGTGTTTTTGTGTTCCTTGAACTTCTGGTTTGGGGCCTGATCTTTCTTAATATTCTGTGGCATGGTTTGTATGCTTGTACCTCCTTTATACACTTACTCCTTGAAATCCAGGGGTATCTGGGTAGCTCAGTTGGTTCAGTGTCTGACTCTTGATTTCAGCTCAGGTCATGATTCCAGGGTTTTGGGATTGAGCCCCGCATCAGGCTCCATGCTGAGCACTGAGCATGGAGCCCACTTAAGATTATCTCTATCTCTCTGCCACTCTCCTTGGCTCATGCATGCTCTCTCTCGCTCTCTCTCTCTCTCTCTCTCTCTCTCTCTTTCTCTCTCCAAATTAAAAAAAAATGCTAATTCCTTGAACTCCAGTCTCTGCTTCACTTTCTCTTCTTAAATTTAAAACACTTCTTTCCATTTAGTGATTTATCTCCTGGCCGTGATTATATCTAGATTTTTGAAACGACTTTGGTTCTATCCTTGCTACGCAGGCCTTTTATACGATATCCCTAGTACAGATGATAGTAATTCTGATTATCTCTAAATAAAGAATGAGAAATGGCTACAGTAAGGACAAAAAGAAACTCACAAAGTATCCATATACTAGAAGCAGAGCCAAGCTTCAGGGAACCAGGGAAGTGATTAGGTACCACCTTTTCCTTATTGTGGCTACATTGTCTATCTTTCCACATCTCTTTTTGTGTCTGCAACATTCTTGTTTTTTTTTATTTTATTTTTTTATTTTTTAATGTTTATTTGTCTTTGAGAGTGAGACAGAGTGTGAGTGGGAGGAGGGGCAGAGAGAGAGGGAGACACAGAATCTGACACAGGCTCCAGGCTCTGAGCTGTCAGCACAGAGCCCAACGCGGGGCTTGAACTCATGAACTGTGTGTGAGATCATGACCTGAGCCGAAGTCGGATGCCCAACCACCTGAGCCACCCAGGTGCCCTTGCAACGTTCTTATTTTTTTCCTGGACTGGCTTCCTCTCCAGACCTGTTAATTTACCCTTTGTAACTTTGGTCTGTTATAGGTTGGCCTTTCACCCCATCAGATGAAGTGTCCACCCCAAATCTAATCAGAGACAGCCAAGGAAGGAGTGGGTCTTGTAGTAAAACACAGCCACCCAAGTTCATCGTCTCAGAAGAGGTCATGAGTAAGTGCCAAAGAAAAAGGCAGGGATTGAGCATGTTCCCCAAGCATGTCTAATACAATTAACTCTAAGAATTTGACTAAATATTGCTCAATATAGTGGCCATGCATGGATGGGTCAATAATACTAAAAAAAGCAAACTAAGCACTGCAACTGACAGAAAGTGGTGTTAAATATTCAGAGACAAGTGACTGAACCTAATCAGGTGTGAGAAGTTGGCAAAGAAATACATGCTAAAGGGAGGTAAGAAATTAAAGACATTTAAAGAGAGTGGAAAATGTGGATAAACTTGAACTGATGACTCAATTAGTACTCAAAATATCCTGCAGGAATATATAAGGGCAAGTAAGGCATACGAGTTTATCTGGGAAAATATTTCTAACTATTGAAAAGTGTGCCCAGGGTTTGTACTCCTCTTTGAAAATATCATTAAGAAACTAATTAGAGAATTATAATTATCATCGATTGAGTCTCCTTAATTGAAAGAGCAGAAAAGCATATCAGATATGATTATGTAGAGAAGATTAATAGAGCTGGCTATGGGCAGGCAGATGTGGAGAAGGGCTGCCTGTACTAAGGCATTGATTTTCCTAACCTGCTGTATCCTCCAAAGACAGGATCTCAACTACCTATGTGAGAGTGAGTCATTTTATTTCCTGAATACTTATCTCTGAGTAGCTGGGAGCTTCTCTAAGGTGCCGTCAGATGCAGACTGTGGGCAGCCATGACACAGGGCAAAGAAGCGATGCCATGCAAGGTATGTGTGTGTTTGCTGACGGGCTTGGACACACGGGAGTCTAAGCATTCACACAGGAAGAAGCAAGGTTAGTGGGGAAGAGTGCAGACAGCAGTCCTAGCCCCACATTTTCCCCCACACAGGTAGACTTTTCCCCACATAGGTGGACTTCCGTAGAGAGACTTCATCTTTCAAATCTTCTGTTTCCTCAGCTATAAAATGTGAAATAGCAATCCCTACATCATAGAATAGCACTAGAGTTGTTGGCAAGATAGTTATAAAAAATACCAAACATCATGACTGACATGGCAGGTTTACAATAAATGGTGGCGGTATTACTCAAAATGAATAAAAGGAACAGGCAGAAAAACGAAACCTAGGATGGAACATGGCACACAGTTATGCATATGAAGGTGATCTGCTATCATGCTGCTGTGTGTTGACAAAGCTTGGTAGGTATATACTCTTTAATAAAATGAGTCAAAGAATTGCAAGTATTTGGAGCTAGTTCACTGCAACAAAAAGAGAACTAGGCCCTTTAGGGAGACCTCCACATTTCTGCTGTTGGGAAAAAAAACAGGTGTAATTTTTCTCTACGCCTGTTAAGTGAGCTTAGTCATTGTCTAATGGATCTCAGAGACCCCTTTGAACTCTCTCTTTGCCTTTCAACATGCGTTTAAGGATCACTTATTTTGCCTCTTCTTCTCCCTCAATCTTTCTAAGAGTCATTTAGATTCTTCAGAACCACAGCTCAAGGATAAATTTTAGGCATCCCATAACTAGATTCCATTGCCATTTTCCCTAGACTGGCCTCTCCTATCCTTTTCCCTCCATCATGAATCGAGAGGTTAGTGCAAAGACTTTCTTCTTTAAATTATATCTTACCCATTTCACGCAAATTTCTTTTTTTTAACGTTTTTTAATTTATTTTTGAGACAGAGAGAGACAGAGCATGAACGGGGGAGGGTCAGAGAGAGAGGGAGACACAGAATCTGAAACAGGCTCCAGGCTCTGAGCTGTCAGCACAGAGCCCGACGCGGGGCTTGAACTCACATACCGCAAGATCGTGACCTGAGCCGAAGTCGGACGCTTAACCGACTGAGCCACCCAGGCGCCCCTCACACAAATTTCTGACAGTACCAGGTTGCTCTTGGCATCAGATGGCAGTTTCTTTTAAAGAATCAGATATTGCTGAGCTTTTGGAAGTATTTCTATTTCAATGAAATGACAAGGAAAGTCACTGGAATGTAAAATGTAGATGTCTTGACAGTTTACCTGACCACCAAAATAATTAAACATGTGTCACCTGAAAATGATATTATCCTCCATTACAATAATACCATTATCACACTCCAGGAATTTAACCTTGATAAATCGTATTTTCTAATATACAGTCCATACTCAAATTTTCTTAATTGTCCCTAACATATTCTTTCGAGGCTTTTTTTTTTTCTTTATATACGGATGCAATAAAATATCTCTCATTGTCTTTGGTTGTCATAGCAGGAGTACTTGTAAAAACCGACAGGGTAGTTCTGATAACCCCTTTGCTTCCCTTCCTGCTGAAAGCCAGGGAGGTAGAAGCCTATTCTTCCCACCGACAAGAATTTTATTTTATAAATTCCATAACTGTATAATAAGAAATATCACATACTGGGGCACCTGCATAGCTCAGTCAGTTAAGTGTCTGACTCTTGATTTAATCTCAGGTCATGATCTTGCTGTCTAGTCCATGGGTTTGAGCCTGCATTGGGCTCTGTGCTGATGTCTCAGAGCCTGGATCCTGCTTCAGATCCTGTGTCTTCCTCTCTCTCTGACCCTCCTCCGCTCACACTCTGTCTCTCTGTCTTTCTCTCAAAAAACAAAACAAAACAAAAAAAAACATTAAAAAAAAAAAAGAAATACCACACACTAAGCTTTCTTAAAATTAGGAATACTTCCAAAGAGATGAGGTAATTATGGGAAATTCAAGGCCCAAGATTCCTTTGGGAATCTTTGGGGAGAAGATTTCTAAATCAAGAGAACTCAAAGAGGCATTCCAACTGGGTAGGGTTGGAAGAGGGTGAGTAGAGTTCTCACACCAGAGGGTCTGATCCTCTCTTGAGAGTTGTTTATTTTCCTTGGGCGTCAAATGATTTAGCACCTGTCACAGGTCATGAAATTGCCAAAAAGATCTCTAAGGGATAAATTTATATTTTCAGTACAAGATGATGGTCTGAACAATGAAAAGACCACAACTCACTAAGATTATCAACAAAGTTGTAATTATAAAAAGATAAATGCTAATATATAATATTTAAAATTCACTATTAATAATTACTATAGTGCCTCTGTTTCTCTTACTTAGTCTTTCAAAGAATGTGACTATTGTGTCCAATCTTCCCATCCCTGTAGGTTGTAAAGGGAAATCTTTTTCATGCCTGTCTTGAAAGCAACTCTGAACTCATGCCTGTCTTGAAAGCAACTATGAAAGCAACTCTGAGAAGCCCAATACTTGTTTAGGGTTTAATAAATATTCAAAATCATCACAAATGAGATCAATGCTGGACAATAGAAAAGTAACATGAAGATGTTATTCAAATATTTCATCAATTAAGAATTAGTTGATTGACATTTTTTTTCTAAAGTGATGCACTTTTCAGAACAGCTCCAGGAGCTGTCACTTCCTCTACAGTATCCTCTGATATAAAGGGTTAAGATCAGACACAAAGCAGAAGCATTACTTCTTTTTGCTTTTTTGTCTTCACATGGCCCTCCCTCTAGGATTATTTTTTTCATGATAGGTTTTATCTCAGTTGCTTTCACTTCCAGGACAGACTCCCTAGAATGAGTAGAAGAAAAAAGCACAACTGATTGATTTGGGTTGATACTGACAGCAAGCTTTGAGCTTTGTGATGCATAGAGTGAGATCTCCCCACAATTGACAATACTGACCCTTTTTACCCATCCTTCCACATCTGGTATCCAGATACTAGGGAAGAAACAAAGGCAAGGACATACCATCACCCTTCTGCTCTGAGTTTAGACTGTGCCACCTTGACTCTAGAACATAATGGAAAATAATGACCTCCTGGCCTAATCTTACAAGATGAAATTGTGATTTCTTAGTGTGATATGTTTATTGTTCACTACCTTCCTTTTATTTTCTCTATTCTCTTTGCCCCTCCCTCTTCAGGAGTGCCAAGAAACCTCAGATAATTTTTGGGGGCAGTACCCAGTGGTGAAAATGTATGCAAAACCCACAGGACAATTTTCCTGGGAATGGGGGTGCCGTTGATTTTGCTTGAGATTTGGGGAGAAAGTTAAGAAATTTAAATAGCAACATTATACAAATATTATGTAATGTGACAATAAATAAATATATGTTAATATAGTGCAAATAAATTCAAAGCCAAATGCTTTTTAAAGGTAAGAAAAATATTTTCTAGACTTTTTTTGCTTATAGTAAAACTATCCTTTGCCATTGCGGTTCTATGTAGCAAAAATTTATGAAATAAAGTCATATGAGCTGTAAGGCCCCAATCTATCTAAAAGCCTACTTTGAAATTGCCAAGGAATTTTTTGGTTAACATGGTTAAATTTTAGCCATATCTAATAAGGCTTCTTTCAATTTCCCATGTCATAGTTTGGGTTCCTCAGTAAGCAGATTCTGAGATGGACTGGCTTTATCTTGCCATATTTCTAACTCTAGCCAGAGTTTTGCATTTCACGTCCCTAGAGCCAGGAAGCAGAGAGAAACCTCACATTTCTAAAGGCTGCAGGTCCCCAGACTGTGGACATGAAGGTTCTCAGGGAAGAGCTGTGAATAGGAAGAAATGATTGACACCTTCCATCCTGGTATCTTTCCTAAAGTAGCCAAGAGCTTTTCAAAGTAGCTGCTTTAGACAAAGAAACACTCATTTAGATACAAAATTCTAACATGCTTGGTAAAATTCAGTTTTACAACTTACCATTTCCTCACGTCTCTCTGGAATGCCAGTGGAGTTAGAGTGATGGCAAGAAGAAATTTCCTTTCCAGTTTAAACCCCCAAATACCTTTGCAGTAGCTCAACACTGGTAAAGGCCTGCCCCAGCTATGCTATGATCATTTTCCTTTTTTAGTATACTTGGAAGACAGAGAGTTGTGCCTCATTATACATTGCAGGTTTGAAGTGTACTTTTCTATCATGAATAGCCAAATAGCATCCAAAGAGACTCATAAGTCAATGTAAACTATTCAGTCTAATGTTCTAGATTCTGGAATATCATTACAGAGGAAAATGTTTCCTTCTCCTTGCCATTAGAGAACTATCAAAATGAGAAAGTATGAGATGCACCTGAATGCACAAGTGAGTCATGTTTAGCTTAATGTGAGCCTCTGCCCTGGCCCAGCTCCACCTTCCCTGTTTGTGTGGCGGGTTCAGCTAGCTGTGAGTTACATCATCTGTTTTTTGGAACCAGGAACAGGGCACCTTTGTGTATCATGTTTCTTCTGCTCCCGCACTGAGACTGCATGTCTCCATGTGTTCACTCTCTGGGCACCGTTCCCGGGTGTCCCTGAATAATGCCGGTACAGATTAACACCACATTGCTGGCTCTCATTATTCAGCTCATCACTGTATTCTTTCCTGCAGAATGAAGCCTGCTTGCCAGTTTCATTACATTCAGTCTTGTATCCCAGGGATTGGGTTGGGCTCAGTTTCTGTTCTTCCCTACCTTACTTTCACACAAATTCCTTTGGACAGCCTGACTCTGTTATGATGTCCCATTATTCTCAGTGCCATGGAGGCTCCATGACCTACTCCTCACACAATGGATGGAGCCATTTGGTTTTCTAGTCTCCTGGAATGGAACCTGAATCTTGTGTATTGGTCCCTATCTTTCAGCTACTGTTGAGGCCAGGATTTTGTCTATTCCTGCCCCCACCCCACGTTTTGGCTGGTTTCTCTTTCTCTTTTAGGTTGCTTATAAGGCACCAGCTATGGTATTTTATGTTTTCTTTACTACGGAAGCTAACACTATCATTAAATGAAATATTAACTTATTTCTTTCATTTTTTTTTTAATTTTTTTTAACGTTTATTTATTTTTGAAACAGAGAGAGACAGAGCATGAACGGGGGAAGGGCAGAGAGAGAGGGAGACACAGAATCAGAAGCAGGCTCCAGGCTCTGAGCCATCAGCCCAGAGCCCAACGCAGGGCTAGAACTCACGGACTGCGAGATCGTGACCTGGGCTGAAGCCGGACGCTTACCCAACTGAGCCACCCAGGCGCCCCTAACTTATTTCTTAAGATACTCAACAGTAATTAGAATCTGGAGCATGATCTCTTTGGAGCATGATGTGAAATTACATTGTGTTTCTTTGTTTCAGGTCTGGATTTACATGAAGACCCTGGCAGAAAGACCAAAATACCATCTCCCAGTCTTTCTTTCTACCTGCACTGAAGATTGAATTTGTCTTGGGAAACTTTCAATCTTAGATGGTTAAGAATCCAGATTCAACGTAAGGTACCTAGACAACTATTCTCTGAGTATCCTGAAAACGTTGGATTTTAGGTTTCTTTTTTTAAATTTTTTTAAATGTTTATTTATTTTTGAGAGAGAGAGAGACAGTGTGAGTGGGGGAGGGGCAGAGAGAGAGGGAGACACAGGATCCGAAACAGGTTCCAGGCTCTGAGCTGTCAGCACATGCAGTGCTCGAACCCCGAGATCATGACCTGAGTCAAAGTTGGATGCTTAACTGACTGAGCCACCCAGGTACCCCAGATTTTAAGTTTCTTCCTTCTCCTTCCCTCCACACTGAGAGAGAAAAAAACCCAACAATATCACAAATGTCTTTATATCCATGAAAGGGCTAGTTTGTTCATTGGGGAAAATGTGAAAATGACATCCTCATAATAATAGAAATAAAAACAACAATTTCCAACATTAACACATCCATTAATATCATTCCCGTTACCACCACTGGTACCACTTAATGAATCCGTGCTCTATAGGTGCCTTAAATTCATTCCCTGATCAATCCCAGCAAGGGAAACGTTATTATCCTCATCATACTTGGAAAGGAAGTCAAGTTTCAGAGAGATCAAATAACTTCTCTAAGATCACACAGCTAGCTAGTAGGTGACTGAACCAAAAATTGAATCTAGGTCTGCTTGACCTTTTAAAAATCTGTATTTTAGGGGCACCTGGGTGGCGTAGTCGGTTGAGCGTCCGACTTCAGCCAGGTCACGATCTCGCGGTCCGTGAGTTCTAGCCCCGCGTCGGGCTCTGGGCTGATGGCTCAGAGCCTGGAGCCTGTTTCCGATTCTGTGTCTCCCTCTCTCTATGCCCCTCCCCCATTCATGCTCTGTCTCTCTCTGTCCCAAAAATAAATAAACGTTGAAAAAAAAATTAAAAAAAAAATAAAAATAAAAATCTGTATTTTAGCTACTACAAAAAGATGACTCTCATTAGCTATCAGCTTGCTCAAAGATTGCACTTGCCCAGATTTATGGACACAAGTAAATTAAATTTTCTGGTACAGTGGAAAACTGATTTTAACCTAGGTCCCGATTTCCCTTCCTTGTTATATTTTTCCTTTTCTGCTTGTGCAGATGTTGGCAATGTCTCTGCCTGTAACCAGCCAAATTGGCCAGCAAGTGCCTTCAGTGGACTGTATGTGCAACTCAGGTCAGCTGTGACTGCTGGAGCGTTCTCTGTGGTCAAGTAGCTCTGAGAATTATGAGCTGCCATGCCGAACCGGGAAAGCCATTCCAATCTGGCTGAAATCTGTTCACCTTTTCTTTTAGCCTTGCTCCTTTTCTTAGCGTGACTTTTTAGTGTCCAATTCCAGAGAAAGAAATCTTATACTTAGCTTATACTTTTCAGATTATAAAGGTAATTGCTGAATCACTGTACTCCCTGGCCCACCCCCAGGATGAAGGCAAAAGTGCAGACATTGACCCAAGCAGCAGGCTTTGTTTGTCCCAAACCTCCTCCCCACATGGAAAATGACATTCAGCTTCTCTGATCTCGGGTTCCTGATTTCTGATGTTTGTTTCCAAGAAGCAAGAAGCAAGTAGATGAGTAGACCAAGTTCAGACAGTGTGGATATTAAACATGTTCTTTATTACCTAAAACCCATGTAATCAGTAGATGAAGCAAAAAATCTCCCTTTCTCTGTTTGACTATACAAGGCTCAAATGGACATGTTTACATTTATAGTCTTCTTGATTGCGTCCTTCTTTGTCTGTGTTATAAATTCCTCCCCAAACCCTTCCCCAGAGCTTCATCGAGGAGATCTCGTGAGGAATTAACGCTTTGCTTCATTTTATGTAATTTTCCTCTTTTTAATCTGTGGCCATAAGGTGAGGGTTCAACTTCCAGGGCAACTGTGTGTGGAGAAAGTGTGGTGCTTTTTAATAGGAGTCCTTAAATTGTTTGGTCTGATTTCTACTAACTAGTTAGCTCTTCTCACTTGTGAGTTAAAAGAATGTAAACCATTCCACTACCCTGCCTTTTGCTATTCTTGTTTGCCCCTATTCCTTCTCAAGATCTAGTGTGTGTGCCCTCTCCTGAATTTACAAATTTAATTCATTTTCTTTCCACCAGCTCAGTTTGATTCCTTTCACTTCGTTCTATGTCAGATCCTCCCTTGGATCAATATGTTCCACTTAAAAGGAACTGGTTTCAAAGCTCAACTTCTCAGTTCAGAAAACAACTTTAATTATCGTTGACAAACCCTTTCCTCTATGTGACACCTGTTATGTAACTAGAGAAGATTTAGCCCATGCATTGAGATTGATCAAATGAAGGGTTTCTCTGATCTCTTTTTGTTTTCAGAAATCAAAAAGTACCAAAATGTTTTGGGGTGGCTGGGTGAAGAGAGTATCACCAGAGAATAAAATCTCAGTTTAATGATAGGGAGAGCATTTTAGTATTGTGTAAGCCACCATAACTCAGAAATGAACCAGTGAAAAAATAAGGTGTGGCTGGAAGAATAAGAACTAAATCGGAAATCAAAGATAAGTGTTTGGAAAGGACACTCTTGATAGTTGCACGTCCAAGAAAAAAAATTAGGAAAAAATGTATATGTGACATGTGATGGATTTCAGAGACCTATTTAGAACCACGGACTCAAGAAGCACTATGGGTGAAGAAATGCTTAGAAAGCATCTATTTCAGCAGCTCATTCTACTGAGTAGAAAACTAAACTGAAGTTTAGAGATGAGAAATGAGTTTTCCAAAACTACCTAACTACTTAGTGTCAGAGTTCAGACTGGTGTTTCCTGGGTAAAAGATTCACAGCGGGCACATATTACCAAGGACGAGATTCTAACTATGCTTCCAGCTGAAGCTGCCCTGAGATGTTTACTTCAGTTCAGTTTAATCAGTTCCACATAAGTTCTACCCTCACTGCTTCCAAGGATTTTGGAAACCTCCATAGGAATTGAAGTCCCTGGAGCTAAACAGCCAGAAATCCAGACAGTCTAGACTGACATTCTTTTCACTGAACTTGATATCACAGAAGGCAAAAACGACTCTTTTGGATCTTCACTGTTGGACAATAGCCCCTAGGAAAGGAATATAAAATATACATTTTTATAGATTCATGGAAGTATGTCAGAGGTTGGGTTCCCCCTAAGAAGATCCTGATTTGAGTGAGAAAAGTTTCTGTGAGAGATAATCCCAGAAAGTACCAATTGAGGAATGAGGATGTGAGCCAAGGAAGGGCATCTTATCACTGTAGACTAGTAGGGTTCACTGATGGGGACCTCTGAGATGCTCTATAGAATATTCCTCAGAGTTGTTCCACGCAAGGATATTTGTTCACCAACTCCCAACTCGCATATACCACTGGCTGAGAGTTTCTCCTGTGACGAAACATTTTGGGTCTGTATTAGGAAAGGGCTGCACTCTAGTTCCTAAGGCTAGAAAAAAAAAAAAAAAACTCAGTAAGAGAATTGTGGATGATTGTAGTCAGAAACCATTGGTGCCCATGGGAATGGTGCATATTGAGGGAATGTGGGTGGAGTATGGATATTATCTGTTAAAAGAGGGAAATTAACAGTGCTAAGAATGGAGTATGAAACATATAAACTCAAGGAGACCAGCCAAATGCCTTTTTAGTCTCATGGTATTTTGTTCAGGATATGAGTCTGGGTTTAATGGTTTTCAGTCTCTAGAAATGATTTATTTTACAACTTGAGATTATGTGGATTTTCTGTAAAATGTGCCGAGTAATACTGAAGGTGACTGGGAATTTCCCTGGATATTCCCATAAAGATGTCTTCAAATATTCCTAGAAAACTTTCAGTGAGCACCTTGTACATAGCTTCTTTGTTTTAGAAACATCTCAGGTCTGGGTAATGAAGGGTCAGAGGAGGTATGACTGGGAGCCGAGAGAGCAATATTTAGCAATGGGGACAAATAAAGATTGTTTATTATTTTAGTAATTGGACATTACATCCCTGAGTTACGGTTGACAATTCCAGGTCAAAAGACTGTAAAACCCAATGCATAATACTATGTGTGAAAAGTACTTGGGTATAGTTAAACTCTATTATTATTATTATTATTATTATTATTATTATTGATGTGGGGATTTGAAGGAATCAGGAATTCAAGGAGGTAGGTCAGGGAATGGTAGCCACCAATAGGTGGACATCTCAACACATTCTATAAAATCTATGCAAATCAACAAAACTAAAAATGAAAACCACACCAATCCCACTCTTTGGAATGACTCCATGTTATAGTGAAATACACCGTTCCATTTACCAGTGGGTGGGAAAATAAATACCAGTCTGCAATGGAACTATTTCTCACCTTCCTGCTCCAAGATTTCCAGACAGCAAAGTGTGGAAAAACTCTGCAGAAGAGACAATAGAGAAAACAGAGACCCTCGGGGCCACACTTCTGCGGAAATGACAGTAAAAGCAAGGGGAGAGAGCTTTTGGGAAACTTCACAGTGCAAGAAGCAAGAAGGAAAATGTTAGAACCTTATAAGATAATTACAAATATAAATTATCTTAAGACACACCGTTTTCCACTTTGCTTCAACACTAAAAAGCCATTTCCGTTGTCACACTGACAGTGGAGGGTGATACAGAACTAGACATCTTGTTTACCTCCCAAATCATCATCCCTGGTTATTAAATGCAAAATATGCAAGCAGTCTTCATCTACATGAAGAAGAAAATAAAGAATTAGAACAAAAACTTGATTTTACTTGATAAAAATTATCTTTGAAAGGCAACCACAAACCAAAGAATACTGTCATATAACTCTACTGAATTAGTTAATTCTCAAATAAATTAAATATATAACAATATAAAGAAGTGCTTTGATCACTTTTCTAAGAACAGAAATGGAAAAGAAAAACAAAACAAACAAACAAAAAGAAATGAGTATTTCATTCAGGGAAGAAATCTAAAAAAGGAAAAAAGAGAGAGAGACTAAATTACAAGTTGCTCAATGGAGAAAAAATTAAATAAAAACTTAAGTGTCAATGAAGAGGAGCAGAACAATAACTAAAAGAATGAAAACAAGATAAAGAAAAAGCGTCAGAAAGAAAGGGATGAGAATGGGAAACAGATCAAGAAAATTCAACATTCGAATAATTGAAGTTCTGAAAGGAGAAAAAGAAAACAATGGAACAGGACAAATATTTAAATAATAATCTAAGGCAATTTTCCAGAAATAAAAGGAAACTTGCATCTACATATTTAAAGGGCTCTCTGGGTACCTAAGAAAATTACCACAGGATGATCAAATCTGAGGCATATCCTAGTGAAACTTTTGGACTTTAAAGTTGAGAAATCTCCCAGTGTCATAAAACAAAAGGATCTAATGGCTTAAAAGGGCAAGAGACTCAGGGATCAAGCAATGATGAAGCAGCATATTCAAGAAACTCAAGAAAAGAATGTGGATATTCAGCCAAGATAGCTTACAAATATCAAGACACAAGAGCTAATCATTTCAAACTCAGGGTGAGCAAATGCTGAGAAAATACACAGAAAATACTATAAGCATGGTATTTATAACATAAGGTAAAATGACAAGGTGACACCAACAGTGTCAGTAATATAAGTAAATATGAATGAGCTTAATTCATTTGTTAAAAGAAAAACAATTTATAATTTATCTCAAAAACCACGATCCAACTATATACTTTATAAAAGGGGCACATCTGAACCAGACTATTCAGAGATGCTGAAAATAAAGGGCTGAGCAAAGGTAGGAAAAGAAAAACAATGACACAGCAGGGATTTAGATACTGATATTCCTGCCCCAAACGCATGACCTTGATATAATCACAAGGAAACACCGGATAAACTCAAGTCAAGAAAGATTTTTACCAAATAATTGGCCTGTACTGTTCAAAGTTAAAAAAAAAAATTAAAGTAGTGGAAAACAAAATCATAAATTGTGCAGATCAAAGTAGGTTAAACAGTCTGGTAATTGAATGGAATGTGTGGTACTGGGTTGGGCTCTATACCAGGCTTCTTTTTATTTTTATTTTTTTCCTACAGAGAACATTATTGTTGTAATCGGCAAAATATTAACAAAGCTTATAGATTAAATAATATTATATCAGTGCCACTTTCCTAATATTAATATTTTTACTGTGATTATGTAAATAAACATCCTTGATCTTAGCAAGTACACACTGAAGTATTTAGGGTTAAAATGGTATCATAGGTGCAAAAGTTACTGCCAAATCGCTCTGAAAATTTATAATAGTTTGTACTGTGTGTGTGTGTGTGTGTGTGTGTGTGTGTGTGTGTGTGTGTAGGTAAAATGTTCAGGGATTCTTTGTAGTATTCTTGCAACTTTCTATAAGTCTGAAACTATTCCAAAATTTAAAAACTACAAAAACAATTTTCATAGTATGGATACAGACTGATTAAGTTAGGCATTTGCAGCCATTGGAAGGATTTAAGTGTATCTTCTGCAGGCTTTGCTGTGTCATAAATTTCATTGTTTCCGGGTGAATCCTGTTTCAAGGACTTGCTCTGCCCTGGTTTTTGGACTGTGACTGGATACAAATGCCATCAAGTTCAAAGTAGTGTGATTTTTCGAGAGAGAATACACACAAATTCCATCTAAGTGATTTTGCCTTTCCCGAAAAGAATCTTACTTAGATAAAGTGAAATTAGGAGTAAAGATGCGGCCCAAGGGGCTCTTTGGACATAGATGCTTTGGAGGTTTTCTGAGAGGCTAATGATGTTGTGTTGATTCCCATATGTTAAATACAAGCCTTAAAAAAAAAAAAAATCTGAGATGGAGTGCCTGGGTGGCTCAGTCAGTCGACCATCTGACTTGATCTCAGCTCAGGTCTTGATTTCAGGGTCTTGAGCTCAAGCCCTGCCTGGGCTCCGTTGCTGTGTGTGGAGCCTACCTAAAAAACAAAAATCTGGGACATCCTGGGGCTTTTAAAATTACCAAGTACATTTCTATTGCATCATAGAACTCAATCTTAATGGTAAATTAAACAAAAGCAGAGATAATGGCCCTTGGAAGTAATAGTTTGTAAAACAATGGTTCTTAGGCAGCTTGCTCGCTTTGTTAGCTTTCTTGCTCACTTTCTTTTTCATTGATTTTGGAAAAGATGGAGGCATTATATGATAGATGCAATTATTTTTATAAGCCTCCAGATCCAACATGAGATAAAGTTTAAGCTATATTAGGAGTTACAACATGTATGTAGCTATGGGGGGAAAAGGAATGAGAAAAAGGGTAGATATTTCATTTTATGGTCTTTTGTTTTGCCTTGAGCCTATAATCATCACATTAAAAATATTTAGCACTTTTAAAACATGCTGAAACAGATTTAAAGATACAGAAACATACAGAGGATGGCTTAATGCATAGCCATGATTCAATCACCAAGACTAATAAATATTAAACTTCTGTTATTTTTGCTTTAGGTATAATCTTAATACAAGAAGTCCCATTTCTCTCTCTTCTCCTAAAACAACGATTGTCCTGAATTTTGTATGTATTCTTCAAGTCCGTGTTTATTACATATGTTTATCCATAATAATATGTATTTGGGGTATGTTGGTATTGAAAATTCCACAAATTATACCATGCTAGCTATATCTTTTCACGAAATATTTGTTTGGGATCTGACCTTCAGTGATTGTATTTAAATCTCATTTCATTTTAACTGCTATACAAGTATCATAATGTACCCCATTTCGTTTATCTCTTTTAATTACAATCAATGTTGCAGTTAGCAATGTGATACTTAACCTCTGGAAGTACACGTGTAAGAGTTTCTCTGCAATATATCTAAAAGCAGACTTGGTATGTTTGCCACATATTGTTGCTTTTCAAAACAGTTCAAAGACATAATTGCTCTTCTAAGCAGCTATGCAAATGTATACTCACCATCTATGATTTATGAGTCCCTGTTTCCCTAGGAACTTGCCTATGTTTGGCGTGTCAACGTTTTTGCCAGTCTGATGGATTTGACATGGTGGCTCATTATTGTTTTAATTTTGCATTTCTTTGATCATTAAGGAAGCTGGGGATCTCATCATATGTCAGTCATTTAGGGTTCCTAATCTGTGCGTTATGTGTTCATATCCTTTGTCTATTTTCCAGTGGTTAAAGAGGTTGTTTTAATTTTTTTTTTCTTAGACTGACTTAGAGGATTTTTTTTTCATGTTTAGCATACTAACCCTTGTCATATATATCACATACATATACATATATATATGTCAAATATATTTGTCATATATATATGACATGTGTATATCATATATATATGACAAATATATTCTCTCCCTAAAGTTAAAAAGTTTTCACTTTCATAATGACTTTTGTTTTATGTAAATTTCAGGGTCAGTTAAGTTCATGTTTAGGTTTGTTGAGATTTTTTAAATTGATATGGCATTGAATTTATAACTTAATTTGCATAACATGCATATCTTGGACATTATGACTTTCCATCTGGCATCACGTATTTGCCTATATCGTCATTCATTTAGATCATTTAGATGTTTCATGTTCGTCCACAATGAGCTGAGTATGTTTTTTCATCTCATTTGTTAAAATTATTCCTAAGTGCATTATATATTTATTGCCACTATGAATATTTTCCATTATATCTCTTTATTGTAGGTATATATGAAAGCTCTTATTTTTTATGTGTTAAGTGGAAATCCATAACTTATGTAGAATTCTCTTATTAGCACTAATCATTTATAGACATTCTTTTGCTTTCTGTGTACATAATATTTCCTAAAGGTAATGTTACATTTGCTTTTAACTTTTCAATTATCATGACTCCTATTTCTTTTTCTTCTTTTATTATATGGCTTGGGACCTTTAGTGTAACATTAACTTTATTGAGAATGCTCCTGAAGTTTTACCAGTAGAATGGTTATTATTTCCTGCTATAAATTATGGATAGACTCATTGTGTCAAGCAAAGGGAGGGCTTTTTATGATTAAAGTCTGAATATACTGTTTTATAACAAATGAATGTTAGATTTTATCAGGAAGGTTTTATTGCTTGTTTTGGTTTTTTTATGGACTGATTGGGATCATGCACTTTTTTTTTTCTTCCCCAGGGCGGGCACATGACTGAGGCTGCCCCAGTGGGCTAAAGGAATAAACGGTCAGTCATACTTGAGTAAGTGTTTTGTTTAGCTTTGTTTTTCTTTCTTTTGCTGCTGGATCCAAAAAAAGAAAAGAAGAAGGAGGAGGAAGAGCTGGAGGAGGAGGAGGAGGAGGAGGAAGAGGAGGGAAGAGGAAGAAGTATTTGCCCTAGTTTCTACAGGATGCAATCCTGAGGAAAAAGCTAATAAAGAGAGAACCCAAAAGGAACAAAAAGTAACAAAGTGAATCCTAACCCTTTAGGTCCGACTTTTGCTCAGGTCATGATCTCACAGTTCATAACTTCGAGTCCCATGTCATGAGTTCAGGCCCTGAGTCGGGCTCTGGGCTAACAGAGTCTGGAGGCTACTTAGGATTCTGTGTTTCCCTCTCTCTCTCTCTCTGTCCTTCCCCCACCTATGTTCTCTCTCTTTCTCTCTCAAAAATAAATAAATAAACATTTAAACAACAATGAATAAAAAATAAAGGGTAGTAGATGTCAATACCTCTGCTGGTAACATTCAGAGAACAGATGTAGAGAGTCCACTAGCTGACAAGGAACAGAATATCTGGGCAGTTCAATTGTGAAATTCCAAAGCTAAGATCACTTGTGAACATGGTAATCTTTTCTTTTTCAAGATATTTCCTCATATTCATTACATACTGAAGTATGTAACTGCCCAAGTATTAATTGCCCAAGTAATGGACAAAGAAGATCAGAATCTTCAAGTCTGATTAAGGCACAGACTCTGGAATAACTACAGCTGTGTGATGGTAAACAAGGTACTTGACATCTCTGAGCCTCAGTTTCCTCATCTTTATTTATTTGTTTTTTTAAATTTTTTTTAACATTTATTTATTTTTGAGACAGAGAGAGACAGAGCATGAACAGGGGAGGGGCAGAGAGAGAGGGAGACACAGAATCCGAAACAGGCTCCAGGCTCTGAGCGGTCAGCACAGAGCCTGACACGGGGCTCGAACTCACGGACCGCAAGATCATGACCTGAGCTGAAATCGGCCGCTTAACTGACTGAGCCACCCAGGCGCCCCTCCTCATCTTTAAAAAATGAAGTAATGCATGAAAAGCATTTGGCAGTGTTTGGCATATAATAAGCAGCAGTGAATGTTCATGATTATTGCTATTATCAAGAGGAAAAGAATCTTTTTTTTTTTCTGAAACCTCCATAGACAGAGGTCTGAAATACAAGGCACCTTTGTCATCCCTGTCGACTGATTTTTCTTCAAACGGAATTAAATTCCAGTCAGCACTCAACTTTTCCAAATGTTGGAAAGTCTTTAATAACTCTCTTAGGTATGCACAAAATGAAAATGTCTGAGGCAAAGAGAGCAAGGAGGTAGAGTGGTTATCTGTAAAGGTAAAGCCGAAAATTTGAGAGCAATTTGACACTGTCCCTGGCTGTGACAAGCTAGCTGTAACAACCAAATGATAGCAAAAGAGAAATGAAATGATGCCTGATGTCTAGCCATTTCAGTTCAATTAAAGACCATGACTTGGTGATTATGCTGTGTTCAAAATACTGCTGAAGTCTGGAAGGTTACTGCCTTGGGAGAAAAGCATTATCGGAGGTTGGTAAAATATAGACCACAACGGAAAATTAACAAGTTGCTTGGATCAAGGGGTAGTGATTAGGTGAATAGATGCAGGAAATTGCTACATGGACTGCTACAAGTATAATCATGACTTGGTTCTTGAAAATAAATTAATCAGATGGATGGAAATTTCTTCCTGTGAGAAAGTGTCAAGGGAAGAGGATTTAGCCCTAGGAAAACAAAGAAAATGAAGGGGTGTTTTGAATGCAGACGTTGCAATGAGGTATGTGTATCTTCTAGAGTGTCAGAGGTACATTGACAAGGGGGATTGACCATAGATGGAAAGCTGAGAAATCCTGAGCAGGACCCAGTGACCAAGACCACAGCCTCTGGAGCCAGACCTTTTGTATCTCTGGTCCCTGTTCCACTGCTTATTAGATGTGTGACCTGGTAAGTGACATAACTTAGTGCTTCACTTTTCCCCTCTTTAAAATGGGAAAATATAACATCATAAAGGTGTTGAAAGTAGGAAAATAATTAATATGTATAAAACCCTCAGAACAGTGTTTGGTACATAATATTTACTGTCTGTTAGTTATATGTTATTGTTATCATCATTAGAAACAAACAAATCTATAATTCCTGTGGTTGTTTTGGTTACTTATCTGTGCAGAGGTGGAGGTTAGAACAGATGTTTCAAATCATTAATACTAAGTGACTGCCAGGAAGCAAGCCTGAGAGAGAAGAGGAAGGAAGGAAGGAAGGAAGGAAGGAAGGAAGGAAGGAAGGAAGG
>NW_024412377.1:108792218-108894094 GCF_014898765.1 Herpailurus yagouaroundi
AGGAAGGAAGGAAGGAAGGAAGGAAGGAAGGAAGGAAGGAAGGAAGGAAGGTAGCTAAAGTCTCCAATCTCTAGGAGGAGCACCCCTTCACTATCATAACATACAATGCGTGTATAGGCTTGTTTTCTAACTATTCCTGCACAACCACCTTCTGCCTTTACATGGGACAAGGCTCCCTTTCTGAATATTCACCCTAAACTCTAAATAAAAAGAGCCCATTCATGACCGATTAAGGGCCCAGGGCTTTGGAAGTTATTCCCGTGATCTCCTTATTTGCTGCAAATAAAGATTACTTTGGGGGACAGTTGCATCTGATGCAGTCTCAGTCAGTAACTCACGAAGGAGCATACTCACATTAGTCGGGTTACAGGTGGACAGCCTCTCACCTTGTTCTCTGCCCAGATTCCTCTTTGTCCTTGGACCCCGGAAGGGGGCGGAGGGTGGGGCTTCCTTTGCCTCCAGGTGTGTGGAGTTTAGTAGCTTAACGACTTTACAATCACAGTTAAACTTTTCACCGGAAGGACTAGAACCTTTGCAGATAATTGCTTCATCCTCACATCCCTCAGGAGACAACGTCAGGAAACAGAATGATGCTTCTCAGAGCTCCAGCATAACGGAGGTCCCACTGCCCATGGTGATAGTCTCTACAATATGCTCTTACATCCACTGGCTTTCCCTCTTTCTTTTTCCCTGTCATTACATATCCTCACTTCTGTTCCTTGGGGTCACCTCCAAAACCACTACTTGTAACCCATTCTTTGTCTTAGATACTGCTTATGAGGGAAGTAAGCTAACACCCATGCTGGGGTTTACATATTTTTGGAATGAAAGAATAAATGATGAATAAACAAATGAAGTAATGAATGAGAAGACAAACTGTGCTGTGTTTAGCACTGCTATGGCTTATTACACTTTGTATTCTGTTGATTTTTGCTGATTCCAATGGAGAGAATGGATGCTGGAAGTCTACAATCTATTTAATGGCTCTACTATAGAAATTAGGCTTCTGGTCGCTCCCTGCTCTCTTGCTCGGCCTCACAGAGAGGCCCGTGTGTGTTTCTGAGTAGACTTCCTGAGGCTCACATTTCCTAAACTTGAAGCAGTTTGTTTCTAACAGGAGTGTGAGAATGGAAGCCCCAGGATGTGACGAAATTAGCCTTTGGCCAACAATAGCAGACCAAAGTTGGTATGTTTTTCACAGCTTGATTAGAGGCGTTTGCATTTAAGAAGGGCAGGATTATTACATGTGACTTCCAGGAGAGCAGCTGGGACATGATTCTCTCTGTTGCCCACCACAGAGAATCTGCTCTAGTTGAGAAGTGTCTCTAGTCCAACCCAGATCTGGCCTCCCCACCTGAATGCCTTTCTGATGCCGGAGGCCTTAGCTCCCCAGCTGTCTCCCCTTGTGCCTGAGCTGCTTTCTCCCTACTGTCCTTTGACTCTGTGGTGGTCCTTGAAATTTGCCTCCAAACTTAGATTTTCTCCATTTTCTATTCCCTCTCAAAAGTGGTTGAAGAGCCCTTGGGTATGTTGAGAATCCGGAAGAAGCATTTACATGTATTACCAAAAAGGCAGCTTTTTGTAAACTCCTATTTCCCAATGGCCTTTAAACAACCAGCACCAGAAACGTAGACGGCTTGTTAAATGTACAGATCCTCGGGACCTACCCCAGAACTACTACTCAAACAGAATCACTGATTGTTGGGGACTGGGAATCTGCATTTTAACAAGCTCTTCAAGTGATTTTATGCACACTCAGGTTTGAGAGACACTTTAATTTGTTCCCTTCTATCATGTTTCTCAAATGTTCTCTCCTCTTCCCTCGCTGAGAAGGTGAAAAGGACTCACTGAAATGTCTATTTCTGTACAGCTTTTGACCGAAGCCAGAACCAAAGCAGATTTGCTATGCAGTTTTTCCTCATTAGAGACAAGGTCAAAGAGGTAATTACTCATTTATTTTCCATCGGAGGTGACCAAAAAGACTTTCTTGTTGTGGCACATTCTGTTGCAGTTGGTTGGTTATTTTCTTCCCCTGTGTCAGGAAGGAAACCCGTCTGAAGCAAGCACCAAAGGTGAATGTCTGCATTCTCTTTAGAGGCCACTACAAGTAGGAGAAAGCTCTAAGCCAGCTCAGCAATTAACCCAACTTACTCACTAGAATCACCTGGAAAGCTTGAGAAATACCAATGCCCAGGCGCTCTTGTCTAGAAATTCTGATTCAATCTGTTTGGGGTAGGACCTGTCTATTTTAAACTTTTTTTCTTTTACCTTTATTTTTATGTATTTGGAGAGAGAAGTAGAGAGCAAGCGTGGAGAGGCAGAGAGACAGGGAGCCAGAATCCCAAGCGGGGATGCAGGGCTCAAACTCATGAACTATGAGCTCATGACCTGAGGTAAAGTCAAGAGTCAGACGCCCGACTGATTGAGCCACCCAGCCGCCACATACCTATCTATTTTAAAAGCTACCTGGGTGGAATTCTAAGTAAACTAGATAATTTTTGTGTAGTCACTAAGGGCTTGGGCTTGGGCCTTGTGTTGGGGGTATACATGTTGTTAGTGGAAAAGATGGGGGTGTATATGCCAGGTTGAAGGAGCTGTAAGAAATTATGTGGAGGAATGGACATATGGGGATATCTAGGAGGCAAGTAAATTCAATTGACCCAAGATCATCATCAGAAAACCATGTTCATGGAAGTATAGATACAGATATAGATATAGATCCATTTCTGATGAAAGGCCTTCACTAAGATAAAACTTTAACTTTCATGAAGTGACATTACTTTTGAACTTATGCAAAATGGCAAGGAATATATAACTTACTAAATTATTTGTATAATTTACAAATCCAGGACAAGTCTTTATCTCCTAATGTAACTTCATCTTTCCTTTAACTAGACAAAGAAAATTATGTGGTCCCTGATATTTTATTTTAGATTTTGGCTACTGGGAAACTCAGTATTAATGTCAGTGCTCAATTACGGAAACTCATATCAGACTCCAGATAAAATTTTCTTCTCAACTCTTCGTATTATTTTCAGTATTTCTTGTTAATCTATTTTTTAATTAACTTATTTAATATATGCTTTAACATAGTAATGTATCTATTCCTTTGTGGAAGTAAACAAATATAACCTTTATATCCGTCTACCTTTCACCGATATATGCCAAAATTACGAGAGACGACACGATCTGGCTCCTGCCCGCTCTCTGATCTCATTCCTTCTCACTTTCCACTTTTGGTGGTCTCTGCTTTTTCTGTTACCCAACATACTAGGCTAAATCTCATTTGCTTTCCTTCCTCTTGGATTTTCCCTTCAACTAGGATAGTGCTGCCCAATGCTTTGCCTATCTTGGGACACACAGAAAAATGGGAACATGTGCACAACAATTTGGGAGTCTATCGACTACTGAGTCCTAGAGGCTGCTGCTTAAGGGCTTCGCTGCCCCAGGCTCTGCCCAAAGGCAGAGATGATCGGTATGTTACTGTCACATTCCATCTGTGAGATCTTGGAATGGCTGTCTTCTTTACATTATTTGGATGTCAACTTAAATGTCGCCTCTGAGGGAAGCCTCACATCACTAATCCTATAAGAGTATGCACCACCCCCCACCCCCGCAGCCACTCCACCATATTGCTCAATTTTATCTTCCTCATAGCATTATCAGCACCTGAAATTATGTATGTATGTATGTGTGTATGTATGCATTTATTCACCAGCTTATAGTTTGTCTCTACTACTTTCAATACAGGGTCCTTAAGTGCCTTGTTTATCACTATGAATCAAAAGCCCAGGAAAAAAAGGTAAGTACTCAATAAACACAGCAGAATGACTGAGCCAGGATATTCTGCGCTCCTGATGAGGCTTTCTAGTGTGGCCGGGGAGCATGCTTCACTAAACGAGTTAATACAGGGGCTCTGTCTTCTTCATAGTCCTTAGTGCATGTCTATCTTTATAGTCTTACAGCCTGGCTCACAGTAGATGTACAATAAGTGCTCGTATAAATGAATGAAGGGAGGAAGAAAGGAAAGAAGGAAGGAAGGAAAAGATTATTGAACACAAACTTAAGCTTCTTTGGTCTGTTTCAAATTCTTTGGGTATTTTCAACTGGATTTGGGCAGGAGGTTAGCCTGAAACCTGGATAGTCATGGTATGTATCTTTTAACTGAGGCAGTCAGGCCAATATAAGGCATCCATTATGTGATCTAGGGCAAATCACTTAACGATGAGGACCTTCAGTTTCCTTTTCTGCAAATTGATTAAGTTTGGGCTGGAAGAGCTTGCAGTCCCCTACCATTTTATACCAACTGACAGAAAGTCAGGAAGGAGGTGCTGAGGAAGTTAACAGGCAGACAATCCGTACTAGTTAGGGTCTCAGGGTCCTCCAAGGGGCATCAGAGGCTATTCTTTAAAAACGTGATTGGTAATGGGGTGCCTGGGTGGCTCAGTCGGTTGTGCCTCTGACTTTGGCTCACCTCATGATCTCATGGTTCTTGGGCTCGAGCCCCGTGTCAGGCTCTGTGCTGACAGCTTGGAACCCAGATCCTCCTTCAGATTCTGTGTTTCCTTCTCTCTCTGCCCCTCCCCTGCTCACACACTCTCTCTCTGTCCCTCAGAAAAGAATAAACATTAGAAAAACATTAAAAAACATGATTGGTAAGAATAAGCCAGGAAGCCCCGAGGACATGTTTTGAGGAGGACTGAACTTTCTACCTAGGATGTATGTTGTCCTCTCTCTCTGCCTGATTAATGCTGAGCATGAGGTGGTGACCTTGAATGAATGAGCAACAACAGTTGCTCCACAGGTAGTTGCGTGTAGGAAGTCGTTTTCTAGGGCCGCAAATTTTGTTTCCTCATTATACTCAAGCATTTAAGAAACAAGCAGAAGGCCTTTCTTGGCCTCCATTTATCTATCTGAAAAATTGAATGGCCTACACTCTTATGAAGACGAAATCAAACAGTACATGGAAAGGGCCTGGCATAGTGTCAGGAATATAAGAAACAATCATGCTGGCTATTACTGTTATTACATTATGCAAGTCATGAGCTGGAAGCCAGAATATTTAATCCCAAATACTGGCATTTGATTCCACTTCTTTCTACTGAAGACAGAGCAGTTGGCTCCGCAGTCCAGAGGAAGAGATCCAGGACCACACATGACAGTCATCTTCAAATCAAATGCCTCCGTGTATTAATAAGCCCAGCTGTGCTTCCCTAACAATTTGGAAAATCTGCAAAATCCAAAAAGAAGCCAAAACAAGAAATACTCAGTCTGGAAGCAAATTTCAGTTTTAGATTCATTAACTGATGCACCTGGGATGGATGGCTTCCAATCGTCATTCCAATTTTCAGTAAAAATTGCTGAAAGGCATAGCTCGTACTTGACAATTCTATTTACTTAATTTTAGTTTTCAAGGTGTAATTGGAGATTAGGAATAAAATAATTTTAGAAGACAGATATTATTCACTATAAAAATGGCTACACTGCTAATGATGAGCTCTAAACAGAATTTCAAAATACTAGTTCTCAGACAATTTCAAGTAAGAAATTGGTTTAGTAAAACATTAACAGGGGCGCCTGACTGGGTTAGTCTGTACAGCATGAGACTCTTGATCTCAGGGGTGTGAGTTCAAGCTCCATGTTGGGCTTGGAGCTCACTTTTTTTTTATTTTGTTTTTTTTAATGTTTATTTATTTTTGAGACAGAGAGAGACAGAGCATGAACGGGGGAAGGTCAGAGAGAGGGAGACACAGAATCTGAAACAGGCTCCAGGCTCTGAGCCGTCAGCACAGAGCCCGACGCGGGGCTCGAACCCACGGACCATGAGATCATGACCTGAGCCGAAGTCAGATGTTCAACCCAGACTGAGCCACCCAGGCGCCCCGGAGCTCACTTTTAAAAAAAGAAAATAAATAAAAATAAAATATTAATAGCAAATTTTGACTAATTTTAGAACTCTTTTCTGTAGAATTTTTAAGTTATTGATTATCAGCTTATTATAAGTTTTAATATAATTTCTCTATATTCTGGGGCATCTGGGTGGCTCACTTGGTTGGGCATTTGACTTGGGCTCAGGTCATGATCTCAGGGTTGGTGAGTTTGAGCCCCGCATCAGGCTCTGTGCTGACAGCTCAGAGCCTGGAGCCTGCTTTGGATTCTGTGTCTCCCTCTCTCTCTGCTCCTCTCCCACTTGCATTCTGTCTCTCACTCTCTCAAAAATAAATAAACTTAAAAAAAAATTTAAAAACAATTTCTCTGTATTTTCCATTACATAAAGTGGTGCATATATAACTGTCTTTTAAAATGTAAGATAAAATTCTATATTAATATTTATGCCGATGAATATTTATGTTTGGTGAACAGAGATTTTGCATAAATGGAAAAGATGAAGAAAGCCCCATATTTTTTGAAAAACTAAGTTTGTTTTTTTTTTTTTAACTAACATTTCTCAAACACTTATAAGAAGCTCTGCTAAAGTTCTTCAGTTGCATTTTCTTATTTAATCCTGATGTAACCTAGTAAGGTGGACATTTTCCTAACTTGTGCTTCTGGTAAATCTTGAAGATTCTATATTTTAAACTTTCTCCCACTGCAAAATACCAAGGAATCATAGGCAAGTAAAAACTAACAGGCAGAGCTGAGCTCTCAAGAAATTAAGGACAATCTTGAGTGTCCTCAAAGCAATAGGAAAAAAAACACCAGTGTAATTATCCAGAAATAAAGTTACAGATACCTTGGAGACATCTGCTGATCACAGGTACATAAATCCTGAAGTTTTAATGTCTTTTCAGTGAACCAGAACAAATCCTAAGACATAAAAGATGGCAGGGCAGGGTGGGGAGTTGGAATGGAGAGTGACATAAAGCTAGAATCCTCAGAGAGCTTCAGGGAAAACAACATGTAACTCTGATTTGAATCCAACACAGGGATAAAGACAGATCTGATAATACCTAGCCATAGATGATGCCCCCACACAGGTTAGTAGTATGCTGTCAAAAACAAATCTTCCTGGAAGAAGGTCCGCTGAACCAAAATTTTCAGGATTCCCATAAACAGAGACTAACCAAATTTAAACTCACGATATAAAATCACCAAACACAATAGCAACCAAGCTGTGATGAAAATTAGCACAAAAGAGAATTAGGGCACAGATATTATAATAATCCAAGACAGAATATGAAATGAACATGCTTAAAGTTTTAACAGAAATGATGTAATTATAAACTTGAGCAAGAAACAAATGTCTATTAAAATAACTTGGTATATTTGAAAAACAAAGCAAAACTTCTAAAAGCAAAATATATAGTTGAAATTGAAGACTTAAAGGATTGGTTAAACAGCAGATTAAACACACTAAAGAAAGAATTAATAGACTAGAAGATGATATGAAGAAATTAACCAGAATGCAATATAGGAGGAGAAATTAAAAATATGACAGAGAATTAAGAGACAGTGAAGAGAAGGTTCTCCTCTTACTATATCTAGAATCTCGGGAAAAGAATAAAATGAATAAGGAAAGGAAATACTTGTTGAATTAATGGTGAATGAATGAATCATAATTTCCCAGAGTTAATGGAAGTTATAAATCCTCAGTTTTAAGAAGCTAAATAAATCCCAGGAAAACTAGAAAAAAAAAATCCACAGCTACACATAGTGAGGCAATTTGCAAAACCCAATAAAAACTAAAAGCCAGGGATCTCAAATCCAGCCAGAGAGAAAAGGAAGTTTACTCATACACTAATGACAAATGACAGTAAGTTTCTCATCAAAAGCAATAATGCAAGACAAAAAAATATTCCAGTAATATCTCCCAGTTCTGAGAAGCATAAAGCTGTCAACCTATAATTGTGTACTTAGCTAAATGAGGGTGAAATAAAAACAATTCTGTCAATAAAAAACAAGGAGAGCTTTCTGCTAACAGACCTCTATAAAAGAAATTTCTAAAGGATATTTTTAAGGCTGAAGAAAATAATCCCAGAAGAAGTATGTGAGACACAAGAAGGAATGCTGTTCAAGTAAATTGGTAACATATGGACAAATGTAAGGAAACACTGACCGTATAGCGCAAGAGTCATGTCTAATTAAGAGAGTAACAATCAAAAGCATGAGGCAACTGATTTCTTCACGACAATACCCTGGACAAGGATGATCTGAATTAAAGTATTTAAGTACACTTGTGTGATTTGAGAGGCGGTGACAAATATGAATAATCTTTGTAGTTTAAGTTGTTTTTACATGTTAAAATGTTAACATCTAGTCATGACTAGAATACAGAACTTCTAATACAATGAGGAAAAAAAACCTAATCTTGAAACTCAGCCAATAGAGTGGAAGCAGCAGAAATGGGTAAAAGAGAAACATAGAAGAAACAGAATGAAAATAAAAACTATAAAATAACATAGCTGAAATAACATAGCTGATACAGACATAGTCACAGTAAAATTAAGACTAAATTCCTATGCTAAAACAATAATATTTCCAGATTCAGAAAGAAAATAATTATAATGCTTTTACAAGGGACTCATGTGAAACTTGAAGATATAGCAAAGATGAAAGATAATAAATGGACTGAGATAAACCAGGCAAATGCTTACCAAAAATAACTGATATAGACAAAATAGTACTTAAAGCAACAAACAATATTAAGGGTAAAGAGTGTAAGCTATTTATGTCAGCAGGAAGATATACTAATTATAATAAGTATGTACTGATCTATTATTTGTCCAGAAGATATATAAAGCAGATATTAACAGCACTACAAGGAGAAGTTGACAAATCTGTCGTTGTGAGAAGTTCACTTATCCTATCCTATCCTATCGTATCTCCTTACTAATTTTTGTCTGCTTGATCTATCAACTCCAACATTTATCAGAGGTTGATAGATCAAGCAGACAAAAATTAATAAGGATTAGGAACTTTGAAAAACATAATTAACAGGTTTGATCAAACAGATGTGAAGAGAGCCACAAAATATGATTAGATGATATGTCTTCTCAATTACACAGGCAATACTTATGATAATCAATCGTGTACTAGGCAATAATACCAATTTCAAATTTTAAAGGAATTGGTGTATTTTACTTCAGATTCTCTGACAACAATAAAATTAAGTTACAAACTAATAATAGAAGGTATCTAAGAATGACTTCATTTGATTGGCATTTTTTAAAATTTTTTTTTCCAAGTTTCTATTTGAATTCCATCTAGTTAACATACAGTGCAATATTAGTTTCGGGTGTAGAATTTAGTGATTCATCGCTTACACGCAACACCCAGTGCTCATCAGAAGTGCCCTCCTTAATCACCTGTTTAACCCATCCCCCTGCCCCTCCTCGCCTCTGGTAACCTTTAGTTCATTTTTTGTAGTTAAGAGTCTATTTCTTGGTTTTGCTTCTCCCTTTCTTTTCCCCCTTCTATGCTCATTTGTTTTGTCTTTTAAATGCCACAGGAGTGAAATCATGATATTTGTCTTTCTCTGGCTGACTTATTTTGCTTACCATTATACTCTCTAGCTCCATCCATGTTGTTGCAAATGGCAAGATTTCATTGTTATGGCTGAGTAATATTCCATTGTATATTTATATACCACATCTTCTTTATCCATTCATCAATCAGTGGACACTTGGGCTTCTTCCATAGTTTAGATATTGTAAATAATGCTGATGTAAACATTGGGGTGTATGTATCCCTTTGAATTAGTGTTCCTGTATTCTTTGGGTAAATACCCAATCGTGCAACTGCTGGAATATAAGGTAGTACTTATTTTTAATTTTTTGAGGAACCTCCATAGTGTTTTTCAGAGTAGCTACAGCTAAGCAAAATAAGTCAGAGAAAGACAAATAATATTTTCCCTCCAACAGTGCAGGAGGATTCCTTTTTCTTCACATCTTCACCAACACCTGTTGTTTCATGTGTTGTTGATTTTAGTCATTCTGATAGGTGTGAGGTGATGTCTCATTGTGGTTTTGATTTGCATTTCCATGATGATCAGTGATGATGAGCACTTTTCATGTGTCTTTTGGCCATCTGCATGTCTTTGGAGAAATGTCTGTTCATGTCTTCTGCCCATTTTAAATTGGATTATTTGTTTTCCGGGAGTATTGATTTTATAAGTTCTTGATCTATTTTGGACACTAACCTTTTATCAGATATATCATTTGCAAATATCTTCTCCCATTTCACAGGTTGCCTTTTAGATTTGTTGATTGTTTCCTTTGCTGTGTTGAGGCTTTTATTTTGATGTTGTCCCAATAGTTTATTTTTGCTTTTATCTTCCTTGCCTCAGGAGACATATCTATGAAGTTGCTATGGCTGATGTCAAAGAAATTATTGCCTATATTTTCTTAGAAGATTTTTAAGGTTTCAGGTCCCACGTTTAAGTCTTTAACCCATTTTGCATTTATTTTTGTGTATGGCATAAGAAAGTGGTTCAATTAGATTCTTTTGTATGGACCTGTCCAGGTTTCTCAACACCAGTTGTTAAAGACACTTTTTCCCATTGGATATTCTCCTGTGCTTTGTCGACGACTAATTGACCATATAATTGTGGGTTTATTTATGGATTTTCTACTCTTTTTTATTGACTTATGTGTCTATTTTTATGCCAGTACCATTTTGTTTTGATTACTGATGCTTTGTAATTAACTTGAAGCGTGGGACTGTGATGCCTCCAGCTTCGCTTTGCTCTTTTCAGGATTGTTTGGCTATTCACAGTCTTTTGTGTTTGCATACAAATTTTACGATTGTTCCTTCTGAGAAAAATGCTGTTGGTATTTTGATAGGGATTGTATAAAATGTGTAGATTGCTTTGGATTGCATGGACATTTTAATAATATTTGTTCTTCCAATCCATGAGAATGGAATGTCTTTCTATTTCTTTGTGTGGTCTTCAGTTTCTTTCAACAGTATTCAGAGCACAGGTCTTTTACCTTTTTGGTTAAGTACCCTATTATTTTTGGTATGATTGTAAATGGGATTGATTCCTTAATTTCTCTTTCTGCTGCTTCATTTTTTGGTGTATAGAAAAGCAACAGATTTCTGTACATTGATTTTGTATTCTGTGAATTTACTGAATTCACGTATCAGTTCTAGTAGATTTTTGGTGGAGTCTGGATTTTCTACTTACTGATTTGGATGCCTTTTATTTCTTTTTGTTGTCTATTTGCTGTAGCTACAACTTCCATTACTATAATGAATAACAGTGGTGAGAGTGGATGTCCTTGTCTTTTTCCTGACCTTAGGGGAAAAGCTTTAGGTTTTTCATACATGGCCTTTATTATGTTGAGCATGTTCCCTTTTAACCCACTTTGTTGAGGGTTTTCATCATGAATAGATATTGCACTTTGTCAAATGTTTTTTTCTGTGTTTATTGAAATAATCATATAGTTCTTATCCTTTCTTTTATGGATGTGATGTATCACATGGATTGATTTACAAATATTGAACCACCCTTGCAACCCAGGAATAAATCCCACTCGATTGTGGTGAATGATTTTTTTAATGTATTGTTATATTTGGTTCACTAGTATTTTGTTGAGAATTTTTGCATCCATGTTCATCAAGGATTTGGCCTATGGTTTTCTATTTTAGCAGCGTCTTTATCCAGTTTTGGTATCAGGGTAATGCTACCCTCATAGAATAAATTTGGAAGTTTTCTTTTCTATTCTTTGGAATACTTTGAAAAAAAAGGTATTAGTTCTTCTTAAATGTTTGATAGAATTCACCTGTGAAGCTGTCTGGTCCTGGATTTTTTCTTGTTGGGAGTTTTTTGATTACTGATTCAATTTCTTTGGTAGTTATCAGTCTGTTCAAATTTTTTATTTCTCCCTGTTTTAGTTTTAGTTTTAGTAGTTTATGTGTTTCTGGGAATTTATTTCTTCTAGGTTGTTCAATTTGTTGGCATATTGTTTTTCATAATATTTTCTTATGATTATATTTCTGTGTTGTTGATTGTTATTTCTCCTCTTTTATTTGTGATTTTATTTATTTGAGTCTTTTCTCTTTTTATCTTGATAAATCTGGCTAGAGGTTTGACAATTTTCTTGATTTTTTCAAAGAGCCAGCCCCTGGCTTCATTGATCTGTTTTGTTGGTTTTTTAGTTTCTATATCATTTATTTCTGCCCTAATCTTTATTATTTCCTTCCTTCTGCTGGTTTTTGGTTTTGTTTGTTTTTCTGGTTCCTTTAAAGTGTAAGGTTAGGTTGTTTATTTGAGATTTGTTTTTGCTTCTTGAAGTTAATTTGTATTGCTACCAATTGTCCTCTTAGAATAGCTCTTGCTGCATCCTAGAGGTTTTGGACCATTGTGTTTTCATTTTCATTTGTTTGCATGTACTTTTTTATTTCTTTACTTCTTGGTTGACCCATTCATTCTTTAGTAGCATGTTATTTAACTCCATGTATTTGTGGACTGTCCAGATTTGTTTTTAAGGTTGACCTCTAGTTCCATAGCATTGTGGTCAGAAAATATGCATGGTATGACTTCAATCTTCTTCAGTTTGTTGGCGTTTGTTTTGTGGGCTAATATGTGATTTGTTCTGGAGAATTTTCTGTAAGCACTTGAAAAGAATGAAAAGAATGTGTATTCTGCTGTTTTAGGATAAAATGTTCTGAATATATCTGATAAATCCATCTGGCCCAATGTGTCATTCAAAGTCATTTCCTTGTTGATTTTGTTTAGATGAACTGTCCATTGATGTCAGTGGGGTGCTAGAGTCCCCTACTATTATTGTATTATTATGGATTCATTCCTTTACATTTGTTATGATCTCTTTTATTTATTTTGGTGTTCCTGTTTGATACATAAATATTTACAATTATGATATCTTATTATTGGATTGTGCCCTTTATTATTATATAGTGTCCTTTGTCTTTTGTTAGAGGCTTTGTTCTAAAGTCTATTTTGTCTGAGGTAAGAAATGCTGCTCTGGCTTTCTTTCGATGTCTATTTGCATGGTAGAGGTTTCTCCATCCCTTCACTTTCAATCTGCACAGGTATCTTTAGATCTAAAATGAACCTCATCTTGTAGGCAGCATATAGATGGATCTTGTTTTTTTATCCATTCTGTTGCCCTAAGTGTTTTGATTAGAGCATTTAGTCTATTTACATTCCAAGTAATTATTGATAGATATGAATTTAGTGCCATTTTATTACTTGTTTTGTGGTTGTTTCTGAAGATTTTCTCTGATTCTTTCTTGTCTTTCAGTCTTTCGTGTTTTGCTGATTTTCTTTAGTGATATATTTTGATTTCTCTCTTTATTATTTTCATGTTTATCAGTGGTTTTTGATATATGGTTACCATTAGGATTGTATACAATATCTTACGCATATAGCGGTCTATGTTAAGTTGATGGTCATTCTCCTCTCCTCTTCACGCTTTAGGTATATGTTATTATATTTTATAGTCTTTTTTTTTTGGTGAATTCCCTGACTAATTGTTTGCAGAAAGATTATTTTTAGTCCTTTTGTGTTTCCTAACTTCATACAGTCACTTTTGGTCTCTGCTTTCCACACAGAGTCCCCTTTAATATTTCTTGCAGGGCTGGTTTAGTGATCACGAACTCCTTTAGTTTTTATTTGGGAAACTCTTTATCTCTCCTGTTCTGAATGATAGTCTTTCTGGATAGAATATTCTTGGCTGCAGATGTTTCTCATTCAACCCTTTGAATATATCATGTCACTGCCTTCTGATTTGGAAAGTTTCTGTTGAAAAATCTTCTCCTGCTAGGCTTATGGGTTTTCTCTTCTAAGTTACTGACTTCTTTTGTCTTGCTGCTTTTAAGATTTTTTCTTTACCATTATATTTTGAAAATTTAATTATAATATGTCTTGGTATTGGCCTGCTTTGGTTGATTTTGATGGGAGTTCTCTGTGCCTCCTGGATCTGGATATCTGTTTCCTTCCTCAGAGTAGGGAAGTTTTCAGCTACTATTTCTTCAAATAACTTTTCTGCCCCCTTTTCTCTCATGTTCTTCTTCTGGGACTCATATAATATGAATGCCCCTATATTTGGTGGAGTCTCTGAGTTCCCTAAGTCTATTTTTATTTTGTGTAATTCTTTTTTCTCTCTTTTGTTCAGCTTGACTATTTTCCATTACTCTGTCTTCTAGGTCATTAGTTCATTATTCTGTTTCTTCCCATTGTTCTATTTGTTCTGTTAAGTGTGTTCCTCATTTTGTTTATTCAGCCCCATATCTCTGCTATGTTATTACTTATCTCTGTGTTAAGGGTCTCCCTCATGTTTTTACTCTTTTCTCAAGTCCAGTGAGTATCCTCGTGATCATTTCTTTAAATTCTCTATCAGGTATGTTACTTAGATGTTTCGCTTAGATCACTGGCCTTATCTTTGTCCTATTCTTTCATTTGGATAAATTTCCCTGTCTTCTCATTTTGTCTGCCTGTTTGTCTATTTCCATGTGTTAGGAAAGTCAACTATATCTTCCTTCTGCTGTTAGCACAGGGCCCAATGCAGGGCTCCAACTCATGAACTGCGAGAGCATGACCCAAGCCAAAGTCAGATGCTTAACTGACTGAGCCACCCAGGCGCCCCAGATGACATTTAGTTTTAAACATGGGATGGGGTGAGCTTCGGGTCCTCCTACTCTATCATCTTCCCAAGCTCTTCCCATTTAATTGGCATTTACCAAATTGCCCAATTTAGAAATAACAGTGGAAAACAGAAAATAGCTAGAATTGGATGATGATAATAGCATATATCAAAATTTGTTAGATGTAGCTAAAATGCAATTTCAAATGAAACATATATTTCTAAATTCATATGCTAAACATCATTTTATATTTAATGAACTAATTGTAAAACTTAAGAGTTAGAAAAAAACAACAAAATTCCCTGAGAAGAATACAAAACATAATAAAGATAAAAGCAGAAATTAAGCAAATAAAAAACAGTCACTGGAGAGGATCAGCAAAGATAAAGGTTGCATCTTTTATAAAACCAGTAAAATTGTTGTGGCTGATCAAAAATAAAAGGGAGGGGCGCCTGGGTGACTCAGTCGGTTGGGCGACCGACTTCAGCTCAGGTCATGATCTCGCAGTCAGTGAGTTCGAGCCCTGCGTCGGGCTCTGTGCTGACAGCTCAGAGCCTGGAGCCTGTTTCAGATTCTGTGTCTCCCTCTCTCTCTGACCTTCCCCCATTCATGTTCTGTCTCTCTCTGTCTCAAAAATGAATAAACGTTAAAAAAAAAAAATAAGGGAAAAGTCTCACAAGGATAACATTAAGGATGAAAACAAGATATTCGCTGCAGACATAGAGAAGTTCATTGATTTAAACAACTTAGTAAAAATAAAGACATTTTTATTTTTTTTAAATTTTTTTTAACGTTTATTTATTTTTGAGACAGAGAGAGACAGAGCATGAACGGGGGAGGGTCAGAGAGAGAGGGAGACACAGAATCCGAAACAGGCTCCAGGCTCTGAGCTGTCAGCACAGAGCCCGACGCGGGGCTCGAACTCACGGACCACGAGATCATGACCTGAGCCGAAGTCGGCCGCTTAACCGACTGAGCCACCCAGGTGCCCCGAAAATATTTTTAAAGAAAACTATATCTGAACATTGACTCTAGAAATATTAGAAAACCTGAATTATCTTGGAACCACTAAAGTAATTGCATCAGAAGTTAAACACATACTCACCAAGAAAAATCAGGTCCAAATGTTTTTACAGAGAAGTTTTACTAAATAGTTTTACCAAACAGATAACTGAGTTCTTATAAAAACTATTTCAGAGAATAACAAAGTGAGGAAGTATTCCATACCTCATTTTTATAAGGTTGGCATAACTTTTGATAGTGATACTAGTCCTATGAAGAATCATTACAAGAAGCAACAGTACGAGAAGGGAAACTTGTAGACAAATCTCACTGGGGATTAGATGTAAGATGTAAAACAAAATATTAGTGACATAAATCTAGAATAAAACTGAAAATAAAACTTCTTTACCCTGATTAAGTATATATACCTTTCAGACATACACTGTGTTGTGTAGCATTAGAAATACTGTCTCTGGCATCATTAATGAGGTGAGCCATTATGCAGTCATATCACTGCATTTCTGAAATATTAAACTTAAGTACAGTTCATTAGGAAACAAAAAGGTAAGTGCCAAAAGCTTAGAGAGAAAGATAGATTGTAATGTTTGTGGATTGTTAAGTTGTTAATATAGAAAAACAAACAGAATCTACAGACATTTTAAAGTGAATTACATCAGGAGCCCCTGGGTGGCTCAGGCAGTTAAGCATCCGGCTTGGTCTCAGGTCATGATCTAGCAGTTTGCGGGTTCAAGCCCTGTGTCAGGCTCTGTGCTCACAGCTCAGAGCCTGGAGCCTGCTTCGGATTCTGTGTCTCCCTCTCTCTGTCCCTTCCCTGTTCATGCTCTGTCTCTCTCTGTATCTCAAAAATGAATGTTTAAAAAAATAAAAATAAAATTAAGTACACCAAAGATAAATCAACTTAAAAAGTTAACCACATTCTATATACCTAAAACAATTGAAAATATAATTTAAAAACATTCACATTAGCTATCACCTATACAAATACAATCACAATAACAACAAAATGAGGTACTTGGGGGAAAAAAAATCTACCAAAAGCTGTTCATGCCATTAATGGAGAAAATTAAAAACTTTACTGAAAAGCAAGAAAGAGCTAAATAAATGGTTAAGAAGATTCACATATAATATTTAATATCATAAAGATATCTGTTCTTTCCACATTATCACAATTGTAAGAAAAATTCCACAACAGTTTTGTGTAGACATATGGGAATGGTATATAAAAGTTGATTCAACATTAATATGTATATTAACATAAAGGGCCAACAGCAGCCAAGAAACTTTTAAGGAAGAATAAAGAGCAGATATTATGAGATATTAAGTTTATTTTAAAAAGTAAGACACTGTATTTTTGGAATGGAGATAGACTAATTAAAGACAATAGAGAGCCCAGCAAACTCACCTGTATGTGAAAACATAATGTATGATGGAGGAGACTGCAAAACAGGGAAAGAAAGGATTGACCATTAAATAAATGGTTTGGGGTAATTTTGAAGTCCTACAGTAAAAATTAAAGCAGATCCCTACCTCACATGATATACTCAAAAGCCAAATCTAGATGAACTAAATATGAAGCTAGAAAAAAAATTGTTGACTTTTATCTTTATGACCTCAAGGTAGAAAAATATGTTTTAAGCAAAACACAAAATGCACAGAACAAAACCAGAAATATTCATTGATGTTACATTGAAAAATATAAATTCATCGAAAGACACTTTCAAAAAGCAAAAGCTGAGCCAAAGTGTGGGAGACAATATCTTCAATAATACAAATGACAAACAATGAATACCTGTAATAGAGAATGGACTTTAAAATTTTAATCAGTGAGTAAAGAACAATAGCAAAGAACCCAGTTTAAAGGTAAGCACAAACTATGCTCCAATAATTCACAGCAAAGAAACATGAAACTACACTCAACCTTGATGAAGCAATGAAAACGTACACATTTTTAGTGGTTGTATTAGTTTCCTTGGGCTGCCATATTAAAATGCCACCAACTGGGTGGGTCGAATCAACAGAAACGTATTTTCTCACCATTCAGGATGCTAGACGCCTGAAATGTTAGTGTTGGCACAGCATAAACTCTCTGATGGGGAGACTTGTCTGTTTTTGATGATAGTCCTTGATGTTACTTGGCTTGTGGCAGCGTTAAGTCCAATTTCTGTCTCTTGTGTTCACATGGTGTTCTTCCCTGTTTGTGTGTCTTCATGGGGTTCTCCTCTCTTTGTGTTTTTGTCCAAATTTCCTTTAGTTTCTAAGAGTATCACTCTTTTGATTAGGGCCCACCCTCAGTGCACATGACCTCATTTTAACTTGACTACATTGCAAAGATGCTATTTCCAAAAAGCTCACAGTAACAGACACTGAATCCTTTATATCCTTTTGGGTAACACAAGTCAACCGGCAACAGTGATCATGCAATTTTATACGTTAGTATGATGTATACTAAAATTAGTCTAAATCTGCGAACATTGAGTTAGGGCGCATCCCAGTAATTTGACTTCTGGCTGCTTAGATCCTTGCTACCCTAAGTATGGTCTGTAAGTTAGCAAGATGAGTGTCACCTGGGAGCTTGGTAGACATGCAGAGTCTTGGGCCCCACCCCAGACTTATAGTGTCAAAATCTGTATTTAAGCAAGATCCGCAGGTGATTTGTTTGAAAAGTATTGATCTAGTTTACATTAGTTAAAAGAAGACATGCACATGAATGCTCATTGAACTATTGTTTATAAAAGCAAATATTTAGAGACGTCTTAAAGTCTCACTAAACAGAGAATGGATAAATAATTTGTGGTATTATTCATACAATTTAAGTCTATACAGTAATGAAAGTAAATGAGCTAGAGGTGCTTCTATCAACACAGATGAATTTCACAAAGATAATGTTAAGGCAAAAAAGAAAGTTGCAAAAGAATGTATAGAGAATGATATCATTTCTGTATGGCTTAGTGACACACACGGATGATATAAAAGTATGAAGTAATTTATAAGAACGACAAACACTTGAGAGCAAACAGGGGAATCAGCGAATCATAGTATCATACTATCTTACTATTCTTGTCCTTAAGTTTTTCTTAATCATACAAGTATTTAGTGTATTAATCTTTACAATACATTATTCTTACTTTTTGGTAAATCTTAAATAATGCATAATAAAGTGAGAAAATTTAAGGAAAAATTTAAGTCTAATGAATGGGAGAGTAGTGATTTGAATCCAAAACTGTGGCCCTGAGCCACTATTACCAACTAACATATCACTGCTTGAATAGACCAAGTGGCACAGTTATAGATTGGTATCTTATAATCAGAATTATATGGGGCGCGTGGGAAGTCGGTTGAACGTCCGACTTCCGCTCAGGTCATGCTCTCACAGTTCGTGAGTTCGAGCCCCGCGTCGGGGTCTGTGCTGACAGCTCGGAGCCTGGGCCTGCTTCAGATTCTGTGTCTCCCTCTCTCTCTGCCCCTCCCCTGCTCATGCTCTGTCTCTCCCTGTCTCAAAAATAAATAGACATTTAAAAAATTATAATCATAATTGTAGCTTTTATATAAGGGACATGTTTTAAAACAAGATTAAAATAATGCATCAAATATTGGATTTAGTTTTATGACAAAAATGTGACTTGCTAAAGCTAGTAAAAATGTAGGCATTTCCTTCCAACTACTGTTACATTAACACAGTAATTAAATTTTGTTTCAAATAATCATTAGACAGAATTTAATTTCCAACTATCCTTAGATTAACAGGAAATATTGAGCTAACACTCTAAACATGTTTCTCATCTCAACCATGTTCTTTTTTTTTTTATAATTGTTTTAATGTTCATTTATTTTTGAGAGAGAGAGAGAGCAAGTGGGAGATGGGCAGAGAGAGAGGGACACACAGAATCCCAAGCAGGCTCCAGGCTCTGAGCTGTGAGCACAGAGCCGGACGAGGAGCTCGAACTCACGAACCCTGAGATCATCACCTGAAATGAAGTCAGACACTTAACTGACTGAGCCACCCTAGTGCCCCTCAACTATGTTCTTATCCTTTCAGAAGTGAGTCCTGAAAATATTGTCAGTAAGAAAGCAGTGTAGACGGATTGAGCTCAGGAAAGTACATTTACTAACACCTGCCACTAACTTTCTTAATTACCCGTAAGCAAAAGTACTGGCTTTTTAAAAATCATACTTTTATACATTTTATTGGGATCTATTAATTTCAAGTATTTACGTTATGCTTTTAAACAAATGGTTAAGCTCCCAGAAAAAGGGAAGACTTCTGTTCAGTAGTGATTACTGAACTTTTGTTGACATGTTTTTTCCCCCTTCAATAACTTGTGATATAAGTCAAGAAGTTTTGGAATGCAGAGGTCAAATCTATCTTTATTCACTTGTCTTATACTCAGAATTTTCTAAAGAATTGCAAACTTACCAGATACTTTAAGCAATAGGAAGAATGTCACATCCATGTGCAAATTGTTTTCACAATAAATTCTCACCTGACCGAGCTCTTGCTTTTTCACGAAGCCTATGTAATTCTCTTTCTTCACACTGCTCAGCAGTTATCAGTAGAGAGAGAATATTATTACTTTGCATCCCTGTTACTTACTCTGATTGTTTAAGCTGTTGGGTATTTATTGAGACCATTTAGTCTTCACGAGTGAATGATAACATTGATTTTACTACTGAGGAAACAAGAAGGTCAGTCAACTTTCCCAAGGTCCCACAACTAGGGAATATATGTTACATTATTTTCACTCTCCATATGTTGTGGTTTTAGCATGCGTATTCAATAAACCAGGTCAATCTTAATGGTTCCAGGAGCACAGACTGAGGCTCCACTGTTTGTGTTTTTGTACTGAAAATCAAGTGCAGTTCTGGGCCTCTAAGAAGTGCCCGACATGTAGACATAGCACTGAAGGAATGATACCACCAGGGGCGTGGTGGGGGGGGGTGGGGATGGTGAGGCTTGACACACAGAAAAAGTATACTCAGTTTTACAGGAGCATTTTTTCTCTTGCATTTTGGTTACATTTTTTTTTTTTTTATACATGCCCAGTTAATTCTTACTGATACTCAGAAGACCACATTTCCTAAATTATTTAAGCAAACATTTCTCTTTGAAGTTTGTTTTTTTTTTTTTTTTCTCACTAGTGAATTCCAGTAAATCCATAGTTCTGGAAGAACTACAATTGCCCTATTGCTTTACTATTTGATGACTAAATTCAGAAAGGTATTTTTATATTAAAAAAATGATCTATCTTAGTTTCCACTTGAAAAAAACTAAAAACTTTGTTTAATAGCTTTTAGAAATCACTTTTGCAATCTCCTAAGTACATTTTCAACTCTTGACTATGTAAAATATTTTCTTATTAATAGAAAATTCAGAAATAATTTGGGGATTGTTGATAAACTCATCAATTACCGAGAAACCTCAACCATTACTAAACCTTCAGTAATGATAGGACATTCAGAGTTTATAGCAAATATCTTTTTAAAATATATTATCAGCTTAATACCTTTTTATCTTATGTCCCTGGTCAAAGAACGACATTAAAATGCAGGGCCTGTATCAAATTTCCTGTGAAAATGTTAAAAATCTTTATCTCTCATGAACTATTTTAGAGAAATTTCACATGATGGATGATGTATCATACTCCAGATCCATAACTGACAAGTTGCGTCTAGCAAATTCAAAGAAGAAATAAAAGCCGAATGACTGCAAGGTTTTCGTTTTTGTGTTTGTTTTTCAAATGACGTCCTCAATAACATCCATTTTAAGGCTAGATTTTCTTTAGGCTAAATTCCGAGGCCTTGATGAACAAGAGCCTAACTATCCAGTTCTTTGGTTTGCACCATTTTCTCCTGGCATATCTGGGATTCTGTGTCTTTAAGGGTTAAACACAGAAGAATAGGCAAAGCATGAACATGAAGAAATGCAATGTCATTGTGCTTTTAATATATATCACAGTGTTATCAGTTCAATAAAGGGTTGTATAGTTAACTATTAGCCACATGAAGGTTGATCCCATAATCAGTGCTATATATCCTTTTCGCATTTTTATTTTCTTCGTAGTGTTCAGAAGAGTGCCTAAAAATCTTGTTATAAATGTTAAGAAATGAAATGTTTGATATCATGTACACTATTCCTATGGAAAACATGAAGTACTTGCGATTTTTTTCAACTTATAAAAATGCTGCATCATTGAATATTATAGCAGAATAACAAATGCCAGAGCTCATGAATATTATTAATTCCAGATTGAAATCATTTTAGCTTTCCTGAAAAGGAAAAAACAAAATTTTCACTTATTAAACCATTTAGGATCCAATAGATGAATGCATATTGCTGGCTGACATATTTATTGACATACATTTGTATGCACTAAATTTGACACATTCCTATTCAAGGATGTCTTTGATATGCATACATTTACTTTTTAAATTTTAAATTTCTTGTATTTTACTCTTTATTTATGTTATCAACTCTATTTCCAAAATTTCATCTTTGAAGAATCCAGATTTTAATTATTTTCCTTTTATAATTTTTGGATCCACAAATATACTTTAATAAAGCTATTTAGTTCTGTTTTTGTGAGGATATTTTAAAAGGGAATGAACACCTTCACAAATCTTAAAAAAGACATCTTCAGAGTCTGTAGCCAGTATTGCTGTGTATACTTATCTCTTTCTTTTTGATGCCATGAATCATTATAAATGTCAGGTTCATTATTGTGGCATGCTGAAATGATTGAGTGGGAACTGTGCCCAGCATCACATTGTAAAACAATCCATCCCCAAACACATTGCCCTGGACTGTATGCATCAGCCAAATTAGATTTTCTTTGACGCTTTGGTGATTGCTCTTTTGTTTGGTCATGGAGAATTCAAAGCCATAAAATTCAAGAGTTCAAATTTGAACACAATATTAATATTATTGCTATCTGTGGTGAATCTGTGCATGTTAACTAGAGTCATACCTGTCATATCTGCTTGTAGGATTGGATTCTGCACTTTCCCTTCGCTCCAGTCCTGCAATCAGAATGTACAAGTGAATTTTGTTGTGCTATGTTTTTTTCTAGATTAGGAATCCCATTCTTTACTTATGTTCAAATGGGATTAAATTTGCCTTTCTTGGTAAAAGAAGCATCTTAGAAGCAACCCATGGTAGTGGATTCATTTTCTATGTTGTCAACCCCATTTGCAAAATCTGATACTCCCCCCCTCCCCCCACCCTTGGTGAACATGTCCAAACGTACGAGCTCCAAAGTGCAGCCTTTGTTAGCACAAAACCAACACAGGTGAAGATGTTTACATAGGTCTATTAATACCCAGTTCCTGGATAGAATCTACGAATTGCTGATGCTGTGAGCTTTCAAAAAGAGCTGGAAAATAGAATAGGCTTGATATACAAGATTAAGAGCAAAATAGGGCAATAAAAGAAATTTTTGAAGAAAATAGAAGATATACAAAATTCAATATTACTTTTTTTTTTAATAACCGTATTTTTCTTTCTTGAAGTTATGGGATTGCCACAATACTTGCTTAATTTCTGCAAGTCAAAGGTTTCTAGATGGCGCTCCAAAGCATTTGCCGGAAGGTGGCGACATAAGCCCTTGTTGCCTAGAGCTGTCCCAAGTGCTGAAGACCATTTCGGCGCTTAAGAGAAACTGCGGGCCAGCGACCAGGGGTTCCACCAAGTTCTCCCTAGAGGTTTGCAGGCTGTGATAAAAGAAGCAAAAGGCTGTATAAAACGCCCAACGTTATTTACAGAACAGTGGCGAAAGATTCCCTTCTCTAAATTTACTCGCCACGAAGCTATGAAACATGGTAATGTTTATTGACATTAAAAAAGCAATGGTGATGGATAGGCGTATTTGTGTGTGTGTGTGTGTGTGTGTGTGTGTGTGTGTAATACATACCGAATTGAGTTTTTTCTTCACTTTGACATGCTGCTATTTATCTGTCCGGTGACGCGCCCTTTAGAATCCCTCTCCCCGCTAATTCCCCAAGGTTAAAAATAAATAAATAAAGCTACAGGAAACATCCTCCCCAAGGGAGTCGGGCTGAACTGTCAGATAATGAACAGGATGGCTTCTTTCATAAGCTAAAACACACTTCGTCTTCTTTCCATCAATTAACAATAATTTACAGACTAATGCAAGGGCTGTCTACCTACCCATTCAGGTTCCCTGTGGCTCCATTTCTCATTTCCTATTGTCACTCTGTGCTGCTAACTCTTCTTAACAATTTGACAGAAATATGAAGCAACGGATAGTTAGGATTGTTTTTAGTTAGGATTGTGAGAGGCGGAGTTATATGTTGTAATATCGGTGTGACCAGCGGAGGATCCGGTGAAAGTGGATTCTGAATCTCTGCCGACAAAAAGGGGCTAGAAGGAAAAGACGCTTAGCTAGAGGGAGAGGAGGGCGGGGACCCAGAGGAAAGAGACACTCAGGGTTGGGGAAGTGTTAGGAGGGGAGGGTTAGCGTAGGAGGGAGGGCCACCGTCGTAGCCTCGGAGCGACACAGAGGGATAAAGAAAGGGGAGTGAGAAGGAAGAGGGAGACTGAACGAGGGCTGAGAAGGGAGAGGGAGAACGGGGAGAGAAGGCTTAAGAGAAAGAGAGGAGACAGGAGGAGAGAGTGGCAAAGAGGAAGGGAGAGACGGAGGAAGAGATCACAGAGTGACCGCAGAGGACGAGGTTTCTCTATTCCAGATACTTCTAAGACCGAAGATTGTTTGCTAGTGGGGAGACTCCAGCTCCGGCAGCCAGTTGAGCAGCGGCAGAGTAAAATGGACAGTGAGAAACAGACGTTCCAGCCACCTCTCGGCCGCTCAGAGGTCCCGGAGCTGTTCTCTGGCGAACTCCTTTCCCCGCTGGAGTCTCGGAGCCTGCTGGACCAACGGAGCCCACGGAGCTCCTAGAAGCTGCTCCTCGGAGATGCCCTCGCCCGAGCAGTAAGAACTTCCTGCTTGAGTCCCGGCGTTTCCTCCACCTGGAACTCCCCCGGGGGGGGGGGGGGGGGGGGGGGGGTAGAAGACCCCAGGGGGAGGGGCGAGGGGGATCCTAAGGCAGCTCTTTCTCCCCTCCCCCTCCCCCCGCTGGGCGCGCAGGCATGGATGTGCTCAGCCCTGGACCTGGCAACAACACCACCTTGTCCGAGGGTCCCTTCGGGACACGCGGCAACGCTACTGTCATCTCCGACGTGACCTTCGGCTACCAAGTGATCACCTCTCTGCTGCTGGGCACGCTCATTTTCTGCGCGGTGCTGGGCAATGCTTGCGTGGTGGCCGCGATCGCCCTGGAGCGCTCCCTGCAGAATGTGGCCAACTATCTCATCGGCTCGCTGGCTGTCACCGATCTCATGGTGTCGGTGCTGGTGCTGCCCATGGCTGCGTTGTACCAGGTGCTCAACAAATGGACACTGGGACAGGTCACCTGTGACCTATTCATTGCCCTCGACGTGCTGTGCTGCACCTCGTCCATCCTGCACCTGTGTGCCATTGCGCTGGACAGGTACTGGGCCATCACGGACCCCATCGACTACGTGAACAAGAGGACGCCCCGGCGCGCCGCTGCGCTCATCTCCCTCACTTGGCTCATTGGCTTCCTTATCTCCATCCCGCCCATGCTGGGCTGGCGCACCCCCGAAGACCGCTCGGACCCCGACGCGTGCACGATTAGCAAGGACCATGGCTACACTATCTATTCCACCTTTGGAGCCTTCTACATCCCTTTGCTGCTAATGTTGGTTCTCTACGGGCGCATTTTCCGAGCTGCGCGCTTCCGCATCCGCAAAACAGTCAAGAAGGTGGAGAAGAAGGGAGCGGACACCCGCTTTGGTGTGTCGCCAGCCCGGCAGCCCAAGAAGAGCGTAAATGGCGAGCCAGGGAGCAGAGAATGGAGGCAGGGCGTGAACAAGGCAGGGGGGGCTCCGTGCACCAATGGCGCGGTGAGGCAGGGTGACGACGGCGCCGCCCTGGAGGTGATTGAAGTGCACCGGGTGGGCAACTCCAAAGAGCACCTGCCGCTGCCCAGCGAGGCCAGTAGTATCCCTTGCGCCCCCGCCTCCTTCGAGAAGAAGAATGAGCGCAACGCCGAAGCCAAGCGCAAGATGGCCCTGGCCAGAGAAAGGAAAACGGTGAAGACGCTGGGCATCATCATGGGCACATTCATCCTCTGCTGGCTGCCCTTCTTCATCGTTGCCCTGGTCCTGCCCTTCTGCGAGAGCAGCTGCCACATGCCCACGCTTCTGGGCGCCATAATCAACTGGCTGGGCTACTCCAATTCTCTGCTCAACCCGGTCATTTACGCCTACTTCAACAAAGACTTCCAAAACGCGTTTAAGAAGATCATCAAGTGCAAGTTCTGCCGCCGAAGATGATGGACGAGTCGTCCACAAGTAGGCCCGCCCCATCCTCTCTGCCTCCTCCAGCCCTCTGGAATCAACACCTCTGATAGCCTGCTACTTTTCCCGACTTTCTCAGCTGCTGGGTCCGCCGCTTCCAGACCTCCTCCCTCCTCCCCCCCTCCCTAATCCCCCGTCCCCTAATCCCCTGTCCCCTAATCCCTTGATCGGAGGGTGTGCGCTTTGGGCAAAGAGGCCCCCAAAGGTGGGGCTGGAGGGCCTGGGAAACTACCTGGGTCTGTGAGTAGCGACCTTGGCTCACACTTTGGCCTCGGAATCAGTGTTGATCCTTGTAGTTGCCTCCTCCCTCTTCGGCACTCCACATCTTCGCGGCGGAAGTTTGAGCCTCAGCGGTTCAAGGCAAAAAAATCTACGCAGAAAAATAAACTGTATACCCAGCCGCCGCGCCCACTAACGGCTCCCACCTAATCGCCCCACTGTTAGAACTTGAATTTAAGGTTCAGAAGTTTGCTTCATTACCTAGACCCAACCCTGGCCCGCACTCCTACCCTAGAAACTCACTTTTTTTTTTTTTCCAGTTTCATCCCTTCTTTCGAGCTTCCCTTTGCGCCCTCGCCAGTCCCTATGCATTGGTTTGCTAGTAGGGAAAGGCTGGAGGTTCTGTTTTCCCAGTGCCTGTGATGTCCCTGGGAATCCCCGCTTCCCTGTGTAGACTCGCTGAATAACTCTTTTGCGCACAGCCCCATGCTCTGTTTTCTTGGATTCCAAACAAGTGGCCAGAAGCAGTGGACTTGTAAGTACAAGCAAGGCTGGGCCAGTGGGGGAGAGCGAGGCGGGAGTGAGGAACGATTGTATCCGTGCTTGCCTTCGTGTCAGCACTCACCAAAGAAACTGACAACCAGTGGGATGGGAGAACGGACTTCTGTTTGTACAGGCTGGTGGCGAGTCTGCACGTTCTGGCATCGCCACTTACCCACCCCGGCCATGCCCGCCAGCCAAGGTGTGCGTGCTGGGGACCCCCAGAGGCCTAAAGGTTCGCGCGCCTACCCAGCCAGCTGCTGTCTGCTTTGCACTTAGCGCGCGCGCGCGCGCGCGCGGAGATGTAACCCAAACCAGAGCCATCCCTCCGCCTGCGCCGCGGAACGCGCAGAAGCGCGAATAAACAACACGGTTTGAGAAAGCACGGGGAGCTAGGTCAGGCGGGAGGGGAGAGACCAGGGGAGGCAAAGAGGTGTTGGTGTCCGGCGCGCAGGCCGTCCTGCAGATGACGCTCCCCGTGGAACCTGAGAGGGCAGTTGCATCTACAGAACGCAGACTCTTTCCGCCTAATTCACCCCCTGTCCTGTTGGATAGTATAGTTCTGTTTAGCGCGTCCTAACGTTACATGGGATTTGTTCTGCAAGACGTCTGGGACACGTAGCTACTAGGACTTTGCTTTCCAAATAGGAATTCCGGGCTTCCAATCGAATGGGTCCCGATAGGTTTAGTACTGCCTGGAACCTCACAGGCGGTTACTTTAAATAATGGGACCCCAAAGACTAGTTAACTAGTTAGGGGTGCTCTCCCTTCGGAGTCCCCGAGAATCTTGTACAGGGTTATATTCGCTCCTTGGCCTGATGTGAGCCACAGGTCCAGGACAAACCGGTTTCTTGCCATTTGACTATGTGGAGCACTCCAAGCCTTCTCCCCCCAAAAGTTACTCTTTTGGCCTTGCCATTCCTGCTGAGAAACTAGTTACAATCTTTACTGCCCCCAGAAGGGAAGTTATTTTGGTGCTCCGTTTGAATGTAAATTTCCATCCACGGGACTGGGATCAAGAGGTTTGTTAGTGAGATGTAGCCTCTAATTTTCTGATGAATACCGGTTGTGTTTTACCGTAACTGCACAAAGTTACTGGTTTTTTCTGCCGTCTCCCTTCAACTCTACCTTTTGAATGATTGCGTCTGCTGTTTTGAGAACAGTGTTGGAAAAGTTGCCAATGGAAACTTCACTTGTGTTCATAATATTAAGAAGGTGAAAAGACAGTTCTATCACTGAAGCCATTTTATTGTTTGTCCGCTGAACAAAGCCTCCATTTGGTATCTTTTTCTCGTACCGAAACTGAGAGTAAGTATCATATCCCGTTAAAACAGAGAAAGTTTAAGAACTCTGGACACTCAGTGGATGGTTTGTTGATGCATAGGTAATGCTGATAAGGGGCTAAGGTGGAGCAAATAAGGTAGATATCTTAAGTCCAAAAATTATTCACCTGAAAATTCAATTTTTTTTTGCTCACAATAATTTCAGTACAGCTGTATGAAAAAAATGCACTTTCTGTATGTCTTCCTTAATTTTTTGAACAAATTATATATACATATAAAATAATTCAAGCTCAAAATTTGCTTACCCAAATTATGCCTTGGCCAGCAAGTATTACATTCGAAGGGCTGAGTCCTCCATTTACTTGTGTCATTTACAGCACTGTATGCCAATGGTTTCTGGACATTTATTCTTCCTGCTTTGGAGGAATTACGTGAAAGTGGGGGAGGAGCATCCAATTGGAGTACAATTGCCAAGGCAATAGAGAAATTTGGGGAATAAGTGCATAGCAGTAAACAGCCCCTGATGCTTCTTATTTCTTTTAGTATTTGTATTAAGATAAAGTATATATGCATCAAAATTGGCCTTCACTCTTCTCTGTGACAATAAAAGACTTTATTAATGGTAATGCTACAATAAACTGATATCAATAATACATGCATCTTTATTTTAATCAGAATTACTGTCTACTTGTATTTATTTGTATTATTTAAAAATCGAAGTTAAAAAATACACTTGTCAGGAGAAGATTCTGCTATATAAATCAGGGTTATGACACTTAGGGCAATAAATTCAGTTTTTAGTGCTGAAACTCAGTCTAAAGGAGTGATTTCTTTAAAAAAACACACACACAAAAATCCTATCTCTGAAAAGAGGAGGTCATATATCATCATTTAGCCACAAAACCATGAATTTTCCCTGACTGACACCTACAGTTAGGACTTAGACATTTGTCTAAGTAATATCGACAGGGCAGGAGACATGAAGCAGAGAAATGCAGTCTCTGTAAAATCAACGAGGCCCCATCCTGTCTTTTTATTATTTTTTAAAAAATTTTTTTAACGTTTATTTATTTTTGAAACAGAGACAGAGCATGAACGGGGGAGGGTCAGAGAGAGAGAGGGAGACACAGAATCTGAAACAGGCTCCAGGCTCTGAGCTGTCAGCACAGAGCCGGACGCGGGGCTCGAACTCACAGACCGCGAGATCATGACCTGAGCCGAAGTCGGCCACTTAACCGACTGAGCCACCCAGGGGCCCCCATCCTGTCTTTTTAAAGCAGTGGACAGTCTGACACCCCTCCTCTGTCTTCCCCACCACCTCCTGCTACAGGAAAATGGCTTCACCTGGTTTCAAATAAAGTAACTCATTGTTCTGGGGTTTGTCCAGCAGTTAAAAGTGGAGAGGCATTTTCCTTTCTGGCTGGGTCTCAGCTGATAGTGGGGTTCTATATATAAGATCTATTACGATGTCAAATTATTTTTATGCTCTGTTTGCCCCTATTGAAATCATCAGGAATGCCTCTTATTTCCCAGGTTTTGGTTGTCAATTCCACCGCTTTCTGGTGTCAGAATGATGGCTGCAGGGCAAGGTGAACCCAGGTACACTGTAAGGGGAAAACACAGGTCAGGGATATTTTGGCCACAGAAGAGAGCACCTTTGAAGCTTCACGAACCCTTGTTCAGGCAACACGTGTATCTAAATATTCTCCCAATAATGAAACGTAAAGACAGAGGAATTGAGAGAAGAAAAACTGTCTGGAAGTTCTCATATGAAAGCTATTACATAAATGTGTCCCTGACCTTGAGGAAATTGATGCATTTGGAACCTTTGTCTTTTAGAGTCTGGCTATCTCCCTTTTTTGGCCCTTTGTTCTCTGCTCTAGCATCTATTCCTCCAAGGAGACTATGGCTTTCCATTTTCTACACGCCTCCCTGAGTCTCTATCATCACTCAAATGGAGAAAGAAAATTGTTATCATTCACTTCCAGCATGACTAGCAAGCCCGGATAACAAATTAGCAGCCGCCACGTGTAAGGCTCCATTAAATAATGTTGAAACATGGGCCTACAAATTAAAGTAAGATGCTTTTGTCACCTTGAAGGAGTTTCACCCTCCTTGGGTCTGTAACAACAAGCTACTAAGGCTAAGTAAACATTAGTGGTAGAATATTAGTATCGTCTAAACAGGACAAGTCACAAGAGTTTGGCTCTAAGAATTCAGGGGACAGAGATCACCGTGAGCTGGGTGTGGGTAAGAACGATTCGGCAGGGAAGGCTGTGTAAAGCCTCCAGGATTGAGCTGTGGGCACACGGCTGTGGGTGGTATGAAAAGGCAGACATTCTTTAGGAGATGCCAAAGACAACCTGATCCCTTCTTCTTGTTAAGTGGGGGCCTGGGATAAAATTTGTGAGGGGAGTGCTGGATGCTGGTGGCCTGGGTTGACTGAGGTGGAGAGCCTAGAGAAAGATGCAGAATCGTGGCTTAACAATAGATTGGTCAGCGTTAGTTACAAGACAGAAGAATTCATGCTTCTGTAATGTGTAAGTAAGTTTTTGCCAAGTAATTTTCACTCAATATACTGTTTAAATTTAGGTGGCAGATCCTTTTGGAAATACCCGTTAGACCACTTTAGCCAATGCAGAGGGTTCATACTGGGTAAGTATAGAAGAAAGTGCTAGAGGGGTGCCTGGGCAGCTCAGTAGGTTAAGACTCCAAGCCTTGATTTTGGCTCAGGTCTCGTGATCTCATAGTTTGTGGGATCCAGCCCCACATGGGGGCTCTGTGCTGACAGCCCAGACACTGCATGGGATTCTCTCTCTCCCTCTCCCTCTGCACCCCCCACCACATGTGCGCGTGCACGCGCATGCTCTCCCTCTCAAAATAAACAAATAAATAAGTAAACTTTTTTTTTAAAAAAGGAAAGTGCTAGCGATCATAGGTGGAATTATTATATTTCCAGAGTAAAAAGCTAGAACTATAGTTTAAGTCACTGTAGACCACTAAGAATGAAGGCCGAAGTTCTGTTTGGAGCTCATTGCAATGACACAGGTGTGAAACAATAAAGACCTGAATGGGGGATGTTAGCAGAAGGGATGGGAAACAAGTTAGACTCTGAAAAGTACATCAAAGGAAGAACAGGCAGGACTTGGTATCTGGGTGTGAGGGGAGAGGGAGGTGAAGATGCTACTGAGGCTTTGTGCCAAGAAAATGTGGGCAAATGACAGAAAAGGGGAAGTTGAGAGTTACTTCTCCTCTGGGTCTTTGGGTTTTTTTGTTTGTTTGTTTGTTTTGTTTTTTTGTTTTTTTTTTTTTAGCTTTATCTGTAAATATAAAAGGGCTTTGTTTCCTGCTAAGAGAATTCCCAGCCCAGATGGCAGGGGCCTGCTGGGAAAGGTATTGATACATGTCACAGCATTTGAACACTTTGTCATTTGGGAGACTATGTGAGTAATGCCACCTTAGAGAATGCTTAGATGAATACCCTGATTGTTGATGCACCTTTTTTAACTTTCAGTAGAATTTGTTTGGAGAGGCCACAATTCCAAGGTGCTGCAGCAGCCTTTCAAGAGGGGCAACTGAAACGCATCATCCTGGGCAGTGTGTTAAGGACACACGAAGCCCAGAAGATTGAGTCTGTCCAGTTGACCAATGGACAGCAGAGCAATACAGTTTACTCTTTAAATCCGGTTATCAAGAACTATAGCAGACCCATTTGATCCCTAAACAGATATTCCTGGAAAATCTGGATCCAGGAGGCTAAAGTATGCAATGGGTTGTTTCTATTTCCCAGCTCACTTTGCTATGTGGCAATGGCAGGGATGAGGAAATGAGTTGGGTCCCAAGACACTTCATAACTGATCAGTTATTTCTGTAACACTTATCTATAATACTGCACAATGGTCCAGCTTTCAGAAAGTTCCCCGAGCCAAGTTTCAAGGAGATGTCTTGTATTAGCAAGTGGTTGTTCTCTTGTGTCTCAACTGGATTTAGGTTTGAAGAAAGAGAAAGAAACAGGCTGGTTGGAATAAGGGACGGAGAAAGAAAGGAGTAGACAACAAGACTCACCTATCTTACAGGTTATATAGCTGTGGAGATGGAGGAGAAAGTTTCTAAACTTTTCTAAGGTCCTTGGATGAGAAGCATTTTCTGAAATATGGTATGCTTCACCGTCTATGGAAGCAAGTAGTCTAACTTGCAAGAACTAACTAAGAGAGAAAAAAAATGGTGAAAGCTCATTTTAACTTCAAAAGAACAGTAGAGTAGAACTCCAATTGCAACTATTCACAATCAATGTAGTTTCTCAAAAGCATATACTGCATTGCAAGGATTTGTAACGGAGAAGAGGCAGTCTATGGGACAACCTCTGGTTTAGACAGAGTGGGCATGTGATTCATTCATTCTTTCAACTAATATTTCTGGAATATCTGTGACCCAGGCACTGTTCTAGGTGCTTTGGATATAGCAGTGAACAAATCAGAGGAAGTCTCTGTGGCAGAGTTTTTTCTAAGAATGCCACAGTTAGTGCCCTCCGTGTGTCCACCTTTTTGCAATGTGAGTTTTAGCTTCACCCAGAAAGACATGGAGGCTTTCTCACTGCTTGAATATGGGTTGGCCTTGTGATTTACTTTGACCAATAAACATGGCAGAATTGATGTAACCATGCAATTCACGAGGCTTTGCACGCTTCTACATGGTACCTCAGAATCCTGCCCAACCACCATGGGTACAAGCCTGTGCTCGTTTGCTGGAGACCAAGAGATCACCTGGAGCAGAGAAGACTCATCCTAGCTAAGGTTATCACAGATGAGCCAGATCTCAGTTGACTCAGAGGCTGACTGCAGATGCAAGAGCGAGCCCAGCTCACACCAGAGAAACCTCCCACCTTCATTTATCACCAAATTGTCAAAGCACAGACTTGTGAACAAAATAGATGGTTGTTATTTTAAGGCACTGAATTTTGAAGGGAATTTGTCAGGCGGAAAAGGCTAACTGATACAGTCTCATGCCTTAAAGAGTTTACATTCCAAAGAAGGAAAGAGAAAATCAACATTAAAACCACGAATATATGTTATATATCGGATGGTGATTAGTATTATGGGAAAAAATTAACTAGAGTATGATATATAGCAAGTGGTGAGATGTAGGGGAAGAGTGTTGTTATTTTTTACAGGATGTTCAAGGAAGGGCTTACTGATAAGGTAACGTTTCAATGGGCACCTTGAAAGAGTTATCAGAGGCATGAGGTTCAGACTTGTTGAAACTAAGCCCTTGAACAAATAAATCTTAAATCTTATATGATTTACTATGAAAAGTCTAAAGGACCTATTTCCAACAGGAAATACCAGGAAATTGAAGATTTCGGGATTTGTGTGCTCAAATTCTAGAATTTTCTTAGTTGCTGACAGCAGATTCATTTATGTTGAAAGTGTTAGTATTTAGCCTGTTAGGGGCTAGGTCATGGGAAGCCCTGAACGGGGCCTCACTGTGTCTCATATAGTTCTATAATCCGCAAAGTCTAGCGTACATTCTGCATAGTGTATATCTTTGGCCGGTCACGTCACCTGAGTTTAACTTCTTGCTGTGCCACTACTGACATCTTGCTATGTTATATAGTTTTATTTTGGAAACAGGTCTATAGAGATCTGTTTCACATTCTTTACATTAGCCCATTAGAGTATACGCTTTGAAAGTTTATAGTACCTTCACAGAGTTGGGCAGCCATCATTGCAATCCATTTTAGAGAATTTTTATTATCCCTCAAAATAATAATAATAGTGCTATATCCGTTAACAATTGCTCTTTATTTCCCACTAAACCCTGAGCGCTAGGCAGGCAATCACTAATCTACTTTCTGTCTCTATGACTTTGCCCATTAAGAGCATTTCATGTAATATGTGGTCTTTTGTAAAGGGTTTATTTTACTTGGCGTAATGAGTTAAAGGTTATCCATGTTGTACTAGGTATCAAGACTGTATTTCTTTGTATTTTCAAATAATATTTAATTTTATAGATCTACTACACTGTATTTATTCATCCATTAATAAACATTTGGGTTGTTTCCACTTTTTGACTACTATGGATAATGCTGTTATGAACATTTGCATACAAATTTCTGTGTGGGCATGTTTTCATAATCTTGGGTATAAAACTAGGAGTAGAATTGCTGAGTCATGTGCTAACCATATGTTAAAAATTTTAAGGAACTCAATAAATGTACTCCAAGGTGGCTGCACCTTTCTTCATTCCCACCCACTAAGTAAAATGGTCCCTTCTGAGTTCTCCTGGCCAGTACTTGTTATTATCCATCGTTTTGATGACAGCCATCCTAGTTTGTTTGAAGTGGTATCTCACTGAGGGTTTTATTTGCATTTGTCCAATAACCAATGATATCGAGCACCTTTTCATGTGCCTATTGGCCATGTGTATATTTTATCTAGAGACATAGCTATTCAAATTCTTTTCTCATTTTTAAACTCTGGTGGTCTTTTTGTTGAGTTGCTAAAGTTTTTTTCTATATTCTGGATACTGTACTCTTTTTTTGTTTAATTTTTTTTTAACGTTTATTTATTTTTGAGACAGGGAGAGACAGCATGAACGGGGGAGGGTCAGAGAGAGAGGGAGACACAGAATCTGAAACAGGCTCCAGGCTCTGAGCTGTCGGCCCAGAGCCTGACGCAGGCTCGAACTCACGGACCGTGAGATCATGACCTGAGCCGAAGTCGGATGCTTAACCGACTGAGCCACCCAGGCGCCCCAGTGGATACTGTACTCTTATCAGAAGATGATTTGCCTATTATTTTCTTCCCTTCTATTGTCTTTTCACTTTCTTGAGGTTACCGTACGCAACAAAGGTGTTTTTAATTTTGGTGAAGTCCAATTTATCTATTTTTTCTTTTTCTGCTTATGCTTTTTGTGTTGTATCTGAGAAGGACAGGAAGGTTTACTCTTATATGTGTTTTTTAAAGGTTGTATTTAGCTTTTACATTTAGGTAGCTGATCCATTTTCAGTTAATTTTTGTGTGTGCTGCAAACAAGTTACGCAACTTCAGATTTTTGTACTTCCCGTAACATTTGTTGAAGAAATAACTATTTTTCCTCATGGAATTAATTTTAGCACTCTTGATGAAGATCAACTGAGCATGAATGTAAGGGGTTATTTCTGGACTGTGAATTCTATTATGCTGATCTATATGCCTGTCCTTATGCCAGTATCGTATATTCTTGATTACTATAGATTTGTAGTAAGTTTTGAAATCAGAATATATGAGTTCTTGGACTTCATTCTTTTATTTGCAAGACTGTTTCAGTTATTGTGTCCCTTACATTTCCATATGAATTCTAAGATCTGCTTGTCAATTTCAGGGGAAAAAAAGGTAGCTGAGATTTTAATAGAGATTGCATTGAATCTGTTGTAGATCAATATGAGGAGTATCATGGGGCGCCTGGGTGGCGCAGTCGGTTAAGCGTCCGACTTCAGCCAGGTCACGATCTTGCGGTCCGTGAGTTCGAGCCCCGCGTCAGCCTCTGGGCTGATGGCTCGGAGCCTGGAGCCTGTTTCCGATTCTGTGTCTCCCTCTCTCTCTGCCCCTCCCCCGTTCATGCTCTGTCTCTCTCTGTCCCAAAACAAAACAAAACAAAACAAAAAAAAACGTTGAGAAATATGAGTATCATAACATTAACAACATTACATCTTTGGATTTATGAACATGGAATGTCTTTCCACTTATTTAAATCTGCTTTTTTAATGTTTATTTTTTGAGAAAAAGCAAGCGTGAGCAGAGGAGTGCCAGAGAAAGAGGGGAACAGAGGATCTGAAGAAGCAAGCCCTGCACTAACAGCAGCTAACCCAATGTGGGGCTTGAACTCACGAACTGTGAGATCATGACCTGAGCCGAAGTTCGATGCTCAACACACTGAGCCACCCAGGTGCCCCTACATCTGCTTTAAGTTACTTTAACAATGTTTTGTAGTTTTCAGAATGCAAGTCTGCATTCATTTTGTTGAATTTATTCCCAGATCATATTCTTTTCTGGTGCTATTGTAATTAAAATATTGCTTTCTTTTTAAAAACCCTAAAAAAAATTTAATTGAAGTATAGTTGATACACAATGTTACATTAGTTTCAGGTGTACAACATAGTGATTCAGCAACTCTATAGGTTATGCTGTGCTCACCACTAGCGTAGGGACCGCCTGTCACCATACAACACTATTACAATATCATTGACTATATTCTCTATGCTGTACCCTTCATCTCATGTGACTGATTTGTTCCATAACTGGAAGCTTATTGCATTCTTTAAATCATTTTCAAATTGTTCATCGTATACAACTCTAGATTTTTGTAGATTGATCTTTTGTTCTGCAGTCTTGCTAACTTGCTTGTTCTAATATACCATTAGTGAATTTCTTAGGGTTTTTCAGTATGCAACATAGTGTCATCTGTAAACAGAAATAGTTTTACTTATTTTATTCCCCACTATGTACACCTTGTTTCATTTTCTTGCCCAATTCCCTGGCTGGAACTTCTAGTACAAGACTGCATGGAAATGATGAGACCGGATATCCTTTCACGTTCTTCCTGGTCATGTTGGGAGAGCATTCAGACTTTCACCATTATTTATGTTGTTCAGTACAGATTTTTCATAGCTGTACTTTATCAGACTGAGGAAATTTCCTTATTTTCCTACTTTAACAATTGTTTTTTTTTTTTTTTATCATAGAAGGCTGTTGGATTTTATTAAATGCTTCTTCTGGATCAACTAAGATGACCATGTGCTTCTGTTTTTTTTTTTTTTTTTTTTGCTTTATTCTATTGATATGGTGTATTACATTAATTTGTTTTCAGATGTGAAACCAACCTTACATTCTTGGGATAAATCTCATTTAGTCATAGTGTATATTTCTTTTTATATGTTACTGGATTGGGTTTGCTAGTATTTTTTTTTTTTGGATTTTATATCTGTATTCATATGAAATATTGGTCTATAGTTTCCTATTTTTGTTATAGCTTTGTACAATGTTGATATTAGGATAATACATCATTGTTAATGATGATTAGACATACTTTGCATCTATCACATTGCAAATGTGTAATCATTACCTATTTATGAACATGCACAGGCATTTCAAGGTTTAGGAGGGATTGACCATGCATGGACACGTTAGAAACACCCAAATGCATTTCAGTTCATGTAAAGAATCAGACTGGGTCCCCACAATTCTAGAAACAATCCTAATAGTCATTGACATTAACGTTACTGTTTGTGCTTTCTAATTGGTTACAACAGCATCTTATTATGGTTTACCTAATGTATCAGAGCATGTTTGTGGTCATCAGTATGCAAGAACTTTTCTTCCTGAGTAAACAAACAGACTAGATTTTCCAATGTTTCTTCTTGTAGGGTGTGGCCATGAGGTTGGTGTCAGGCTAATATAATACGTGCAGAGTGATATCACCACTTTGAGGGTTGGACTGTAAACACCTCCAGAATGAGCTTTTTTTCGCACTTGGTAGGTGAATGGAAACGACTCCCGAGACAGAAAGGAGGATTGGGGTCACGGATGTAAGGAGCCTGGATCTCTAATTCTCTATGTAGACCAGAGTCTTCCCCACCAACCAGCCTTTGACTGTCATATGAGCAGAAATATGCCTTTTCTTTATTTGAGGAATCCTTTTCTTTCGTTATGCTTTCCCCGTTAGGCTTGCAAAATTTGTACTATGTATCTCCCTAATGAAGTCTCTGACTTGAAAATTTTATTCCCCATTCCTTCAATTTTGGATCATGCCAAAAGTGGTGGAGGAGCAAGCCAGGCCAAGAGGAACAGAACATTGCCTAAGTTGACTAGCAATCACAAGATGCAATGACAACTTTCCTTTTATCACTTGGACAACTGAAAGGGGGGCTTCCTATATGTTCTGTAATATAGATAGCACTAATTGTTATGGCATTATACAAAAAAAAAAAAAACCGAAAGCACTATAGAACGCCTTATGACTGGTGTATGACCGTGGTTATAGCATATATAAAGCATCTCAAGGGAAATGAAATTATCTGCACCACGCTTTTTCAGTGACAGTTTTCCAAGCTCATGGGTTTATACATGTAAGTTGATGACCATTAGATGACAAATGGCCAAGAATCTTTCCTGTATTACCACACGAGATTACTTAAGAATTCTGTAGCAAACTTAAATGACTATTGCAGTAGAATAGCCTAAACTAGTAGGATGGAGGAAGGCTGGAAATGGGAGTGATTAATAACAAAGGGCTGCAAGGAAGAAGTCGAGAAGCCTGCAAGATGGACTGGGTGTTTACAATGCTGTTTGAGAGGAACCCACCATTGGAGACTGGAGATGATTGCAATAGACTAGGAATAAGGAAATTTAGAACAGAAGGTGCTACTTGGCGAGAAAGAAACATCTCTTTTATAAATTTCCAGAATTCAATTTTAGTCTTAAAAAGAGGAAGAAAGCAGCTAAAGGGAAGTTTGGGTGACATAAACATTTCTTTTTCTTTCAGAGAAAATGAGACCAAAGCATATCTCTGGCGACTGGGGAAAATGGAAGCAACAGAGGTGAAAGGCTGAAGGCAGGAAAAACTGAATATTCTGGTGAAAGAAAGAATCACTGAAGGAGCAAAGTCTTGAAGAAGGCAAGAGGTTGAAGGGTTGAGCTTTGAGGTGGAGATATTCTGTGAGACAAAACATGAAGGGAGGCTGGGTGAAGCCAGCTTTGGGGTGAAAGGAAGATATGTTATGAGGGTCAACTTGTCCACGGTTTCATTCAAAAGTTATATGTCTAGACGAATGCTCCAGGTGAACAGTCACAATGAAAGCACATCTGTACTGGAGAATCTGCTACCTGGAAGCCAGATGGAAGGCCAGATGGAATTGCATGGAGTTGGAGGCTGCAATAGTGCCTGTGGGAAATAGACTCAGAGTTTGAGCTGACCTTTAAACTGGCATATATACAACTTCTCTTTCTGGCCCTCCTGGCCTGGCTTGCTCCTTCACCACCTCAAGTGTGATTTGAAATTGAGAGAATGGGAAGTCTACGGCTGGCAGTTGCTCTGACTTCCTCCACTTCCCCATTGCCTCTAAGAACACATAGCACTTTTAATTATCGAAACTTTGACAAACAGGAGAGAATTTGTGCCTGATGACTTTTTTATGAAAGAAATAGGGTAACAAGTGGTAGGAATGGGGGCAATGATCTCAGCGGGGTAAATAAAGTCTGCAACAGTTAACACAACTAACATTGCACTAGTGTTTTTATAACAGAGTGATTCTTAAACTGTCAAGCTACTCCAAGTTACCGAGTTATCTACTGATATTATACACTCTGGCTTTGTACTAACTAGATCTATGGGAATGGACATTTCCTAGCTTATCACACGATTCTTCGCCAACATCCCTAACTGCCAAGTCCAGTGGCTCTACTTTTGTGTCTCTCATATATGCCTTTCCTATTTTTTAAAATTTCTCACATTCTAGTTTTGGGTTTTAGTTCATGATTGCATGATGGTCATAGCTTCCTAAATTGTCTTTTTTTTAATTTTTTAATTTTTTAAATTTATATCCAAGTTAGTTAGGGTATAGTGCAACAACGATTTCAGGAGTAGATTCCTTAATGCCCCTTACCCGTTTAGCCCATCTCCCCTCCCAAAACCCCTCCAGTAACCTTCAGTTTGTTCTCCATATTTATGAGTCTCTTATTTGTCACCCTTCTTGTTTTTATATTATTTTTGTTTCTCTTCACTTATGTCCATCTGTATTGTCTCTTAAAGTCCTCATATAAGTGAATTCATATGATCTTTGTCATTCTCTGACTGATTTCACTTAGTATTATACCCTCCAGTTCCATTCATGTAGTTGCAAATAGCAAGATTTCATTCTTTTTGATTGCCAAGTAATACTCCATTGTGTGTGTGTGTGTGTGTGTGTGTGTGTGTGTTCTTTATCTTCTTTATCTATTCATCCATCGATGGACATTTGGGCTCTTTCCATACTTTGGCATTGGGGTGCATGTGTCCCCTTGAAACAGCACACCCGTATCCCTTGGATAAATACCTAGTAGTGCAACTGCTGGGTTGTAGGGTACTTCTATTTTTAGTTTTGGGGGAACCTCCATACTGTTTTCCAGAGTGGCTGCACCAGTTTACATTCCCATCAGCAGTGCAAAAGAGATCCTCTTCCTCCACATCCTTGCCAACATCTGTTGTTACCTGAGTTGTTAATGTTAGCCATTCTGACAGGTGTCAGGTGGTATCTCATGGTGGTTTTGATTTGTATTTCCCTGATGATGAGTGATGTTGAGCATTGTTTCATGTGTCAGTTGGCCATCTGGATGTTTTCTTTGGAGAAGTGTCTATTCATGTCTTTTGCCCATTTCTTCACTGGATTATTTGTTTTTTGGGTGTTGAGTTTGATAAGTTCTTTATAGATTTTGGATACTAACCCTTTATCTGATATGTTGTTTGCAAATATCTTCTCCCATTTTGTCGGTTGCCTTTTAGTTTTGCTGATTGTTTCCTTTGCTGTGCAGAAGCTTTTTATTTTGGTGAGGTCCCACTAGTTCATTTTTGCTTTTGTTTCCCTTGCCTCCAGAGATGTGTTGAGTAAGAAGTTGCTGTAGCCAAGATCCAAGAGGTTTTTGCCTGCTTTCTCCTCGAGGATTTTGATGGCTTCCTGTCTTACATTGAGGTCTTTCATCCATTTTGAGTTTATTTTTGTGTATGATGTAAGAAAGTGGTCCAGGTTCATTCTTCTGCATGTCGCTGTCCAGTTTTCCCAGCACCATTTGCTGAAGAGACTGTCTTTATTCCACTGGATATTCTTTCCTGCTTTGTCAAAGATTAGTTGGCCATGTTTGTGGGTCCATTTTTGGGTTCTCTAATATGTTCCATTGATCTGAATGTCCGTTTTTGTGCCGGTACCATACTGTCTTGATGATTACAAATTTGTAATACAGCTTGAAGTCCAGGAACGTGATGCCTCCTGCTCTGGTTTTCTTTTTCAAGACTGCTTTGGCTATTTGGGGTCTTTTCTGGAACCATACAAATTTCAGAATTATTTGTTCTATATCTGTGAAGAATGCTTGTGTTATTTTGCTAGGTATTGCATTGAGTATGTAGATTGCTTTGGGTAGTATCAACATTTAACAATATTTGTTCTTCCTATCCAGGAGCATGGAATAGTTTTCCATTTTTTTGGGTCTTCTTCCATTTCTTTCATAAGTTTTCTATAGTTTTCAGTGTATAGATTTTTCACCTCTTTGGTTAGATTTATTCCTATGTATTTTATGGGTATTGGTGCAATTGTAAATGCATTGTAAATGCAATGTAAATTGATTCCTTGATTTCTTTTTCTGTTGCTTCATTGTTAATGTATAGGAATGCAACCCATTTCTGTGCATTGATTTTATCTCCGGCCACTTTGCTGAATTCATGAATCAGTTCTCCCAGTTTTTATGTGCAATTTTTTGGGTTTTCCATATAGAGTATCATGTCATCTGCGAAGAGTGAAAGTTTGACCTCCTCCTGCGTGATTTGGATGCTTTTTATTTCTTTGTGCTGTCTGATTGCTGAGGCTAAGACTTCCAGTACTATGTTCAATAACAGTAGTGAGAGTGGACATTCCTGTCTTGTTCCTGACCTTAGGGGGAAAGCTCTCAGTTTTTCCCCATTGAGGATGATATTAGCATTGGGTCGTTCATATATGGCTTTTATGATCTCGAGGTATGATCTTTCGATCACTACTTTCTTGAGGGTTTTATCAAGAAAGTATGCTGTATTTTGTCAAATCTTTCTCTGCATCTATGATTCTTGTCCTTCCTTTTATTAATGTGATGAATCACATTTATTGTTTTGTGGGTATTGAACAGCCCTGCATCCCAGGTATAAATCCCACTTGGTCATGGTTAATAATTTTTTTAATGAATTTTTGGGTCCAGTTGGCTAAAATCTTGTTGAGGATTTTTGCATCCATGTTAATCAGGGAAACTGGCCTATAATTCTCCTTTTAGGTGGGGAATCTGTCTGGTTTTGGAATCAAGGTAATGCTGGCTTCATAGAAAGAGTTTGGAAGTTTTCCTTCCATTTCTATTTTTTGGAACAGCTTCAAGAGAATAGGTGTTAACTCTTCATTAAATGATTGGTAGACTTCCCCTGGAAAGCCATCTGGCCCTGGACTCTTGTTTTTTGGCAGATTTTTGATTACTAATTCGATTTCCTTACTGGTTATGGGTCTGTTCAAATTTTCTATTTCTTCCTTTTGCAGTTTTGATAATATGTATGTTTCTAGGAATTCGTCCATTTCTTCCAGATTGCCCATTTTATTGGCATATTATTGTTCATAATATCCTCTTATTGTTTTTATTTGTTCTGTGTTGGTTGTGATCTCCCCTTTTCATTCTTGATTTTATTTATTTGGATCCTTTTCTTTTTCTTTTTGATCAACCTTGCTAGTGGTTTATCAATTTTGTTAATTCTTTCAGAGAACCAGCTTCTGGTTTCATTGATCTGTTCTACTGTTTTTTTGGTTTCGATAGCATTAATTTCTGCTCTAATCTTTATTATTTCCTGTCTTCTGCTGGTTTTGGGTTTTATTTGCTGTTCTTTTTCCAGCTCTTTAAGGCATAAGGTTAGTTTGTGTATCTGAGACCTTTCTTCCTTCTTTAGGAAGGCCTGGATTGCTATATATTTTCCTCTTATGACCACCTTTGCTGCATCCCAGAGGTTTGGGGCTGTGGTATTATCATTTTCATTGACTTCCATATACTTTTTAATTTCCTCTCTAGCTTCTTGGTTAGCCCATTCATTCTTTAGTAGGATGTTCTTTAGTCTCCAAGTGTTTGTTACCTTTCCACTATTTTTCTTGTGGTTGATTTCGAGTTTCATAGCGTTGTGGTCTGAAAATATGCATGGTATGATCTCAGTCTTTTTATACTTGTTGAGGGCTGATTTGTGTCCTAGTATGTGGTCTATTCTGGAGAACGTTCCATGTGCACTGGAGAAGAATGTGTATTCTATTGCTTTGGGATGAAATGTTCTGAGTCTGTCTGTTAAGTCCATCTGGTCCAGTGTGTCATTCAAAGCCATTGTTTCCTTGTTGGTGTTCTGATTAGATGATCTGTCCATTACCGTAAGTGGGGTGTTGAAATCTCCTACTATTATGGTATTATTATCAAGGAGTTTCTTTATATTTGTGATTAATTGATTTATACATTTGGGGTTTTCCCACATTTGGAGCATAAATGCTTACAATTATTAGGTCTTTTTGGTGGATAGACCCCTTAATTATGATATAATGCCCTTCTGCATCTCTTGATACAGTTTTATTTTAATGTCTAGATTGTCTGATATAAGTATGACTACTCTGGCTTTCTTTTGCTTTTTGCTTTTGCTTTTAACATGAGAGATGCTTCTCCATCCCCTTATTTTCAATCTGAAGGCATCTTTAGGTCTAAAGTGGGTCTCTTGCAAACAGCATATAGATGGATCTTGTTGTCTAATCCTTTCTCTTACTCTCTGTCTTTTGATTGGAACATTGAGTCCATTGACATTTAGAGTAAATACTGAAAGATATGAATTTATTGCCATTATGTTGCTTGTAGAGTTAGAATTTCTGGTGGTATTCTCTGGTCCTTTCTAATCTTTGTTGCTTTTGGTATTTATTTATTTATTTATTTATTCTCCCCTCAGAGAGTCCCCCTTAAACTTTCTTGCTGGGCTTGTTTAGTGGTCACAAACGCCTTTAATTTTTCTTTGTCTGGCAAACTTTTAATCTCTCCTTTTTTTTTTGAATGACAGCCTTGCTAGATAAGAATTCTGGCTGCATATTTTTCTGTTTCAGCACATTGAATATATCCTGCCACTCTTTTCTGGCTTGCCAAATTTCTGTAGATAGGTCTGTTGCAGTACTGATTTGTCTTCCCTTGTAGGTTAAGGACTTTTTTTTTTTCCCTTGCTGCTTTCATGATTCTTTCCTTGCCTGAGTATTTTGTAAATTTGACTATGATATGTCTTGTTGATGGTTGGTTTTTGTTGAATCTAATGGGCGTCCTCTGTGCTTCTGGATTTTGATGATTGTCTTTCCCCAGGTTAGGAAAGTTTTCTGCTATGATTTGCTGACATAGCCCTTCTACCCCATTTCCTCTCTCTTCCTCTTCTGGACCCCTATGATTCTGATGTTGTTCCTTTTTAATGAGTCACTGATTTCTCTAATTCTTAAATTGTACTCTTTTGCCTTAGTCTCCCTCTTTTTTTTCTACTTCATTATTCTCCATAAGTTTGTCCTCTCTATCACTGAATCTCTGATCTGCCTCATCCATCCTTGCTGTCATGGCATCCATGTAGATTGCAGCTCAGTTAGAGCATTTTTTATTTCATCTGGACTAGCTTTTACTTCTTTTATCTCCTCAGAAAGGGATTCTAGTCTATTTTAGATTCCAGCTAGTATTCTTAGTATCATGATTCTAAATTCTGGTTCAGACATCTTGCTTGTATCTGTGTTGGTTAAGTCCCTGGCTGTTGTTACTTCCTGCTCTTTCTTTTGGGGTGAATTCCTTCATTTCATCATTTTGATGGGAGAAGGAATTAGTGAGGTAAAAAAATTAAAATTAAAAAATTAAAAACAACACACACATGCACACACACACAAAATCAAATAGATGATGATAAATCCTAGGTGTATTTTGGTCTGGGTGTTGGAAGTGGCTTGATAGATTAGAGAAAAAAGGAGAAAAAAAAAAGGAAATCATTTGAAAATTTGAAAAAATGAATACCCTGGAGTAGACTAAGATGAAATGATTGAAGTAAAATAGAATTTGAAAAAATTTACAGAAAAGTAAAAGAGTAGAAAAAATTAAAGAAAAATATTTTAATATAAATTGAAAATAAAAATTTTTATTCTCTTTCTGTATTTAAGAAAAAGAAAGGAAATGAAAATTTGAAAAAAAAAGAAAATTGAATAGATGGACCAGTGAACAGACTGAAATACGATTGAATTTACCTCTTTTTTCCCTAGAAGTCAAACCATGAAGCACTACATATTCCATAAACTAAGCAGGTAGAAGGATTTGCATTCCTGAAGAACGAGGTTGGTCCAGTTGGGTGGAGCTTAGTGTAATGGTTCCATTCTCCACTAGATGGCACTGCTTAGCTTACTGGGGTGGATTGTTGTGGCACTTGTAGGTGTGTATGCGCATGCACAAGAGCGGTGAAAATGGCATCATCCTGCTACCCAGTCTCTAGTATTGGAACTCTGTTCTCCCCAGTCAGCAATCACGCACCATTCCTTTGTCTTCACCATCCATCCACTCCCTGCTTTTACACTGTCTGTGACCAAGCCCCAGGCAGCACCTCCCTCCTGAGTTTTATCTCAGATGCGGCCGTTTTTCCCGATCCCTTACTTCTGACAGACTGTGGCTTTGACCCATTCTTTCCTTCTGTGGCAGGGTCTCACGGAGCAATGGATGGGTGCTGGCCACGCCCAGGAGCATTCTTGGGACTGTGCTGCTGCTGATGTCCAGAGACTGCAGCTGGGTGCCAGCCCACTCCAGAAAAAGTTCATGCGATCACGTAGCAGCAGCATTTCAGGGATTATGGAAAATCACAACACACATCTGTCACCAGGCTTCACCCCCAATGACCTTGTTCCAGCACCAGAGAATGTGGTTGTTCTCCCTGGTCCACTGAGATCTTTGCCTATGGGGTGGCCACACGGCCTCTACCAGATGGCCTTCCAGCGGGGGAACCACCTCTCCCCATCTGGCCCGAAGACCCCAGGACTCCAGTCTGCTCCTGGGGATTTGCCCTTCACACCAGAGCACCACCAGGTATCAAGCTACAGAGTTTCAGACTCTGTGCTCCCCCTGTTTATTGAGTCTTAATGGAATTTAAGCCCTCTCCTTTCTCCTTTCTACCTTTTTAGTTCAGTCCCTGTGGCTGTTTCCACTCCTTTCAGTTCCATTTCCTTTCCAGCTCCTTTGGGGGAGGGGGTGATTTTCCCATACTCTCCCCCATCTCTGTCCTCTCTCTGCAAGCAAAAACATCTCCCTGCCCTCCATGACTTCTTGTTCCCCTAGTTCACCTTTCCTAACCACGTACCTGCTGAGTTCTGTGGTTCGGGTTGTGCAGATCATTGTGTTAATACTCAAATCAGTTTTCTAGGTGTGCAGGATGGTTTAGTGTTGATCTGGCTGTAGTTCATGGACACAAGATGCAAAAAAACTTCCATGCTCTTCCACAATCTTGGGTCCTCCTCTAGCTTCCTAAATTGTCTTACATTCCGTCTTCTCATCCGCTTCTCCCCCTTTTATTCAGTCTTGACTACCACTATTAAATCAACGTTCTATGGCAAAAGCTATCCCCGTATTCAAGTATACTTCTCACAACGTAATCAATGTCTCCTAACCTTGTGCTAAGATTAAACAAGGTGATATCTGGAGATATTTAGCAAAAGGTCTGTTATAGAATACCTAATTAACAAATGTTATTGAATTTTAACTCAAGGCAGAGCTTGTCATTCATTGGTTTTCAAGTTGTAGAACAGGGAGAAAATTTGTATCTAATATTAGATTTAATACCCTTACGTTTTAATTGCATGAAACAGAAGACAGGTAGCAGTTAGACTTATTCAGTTGCTTTTAACAACTTTTTCAATGTCTGAGGGGGAAATAAGAGGACATTTATCAACTCTTATTGCCCATAAAATAGAGCTTTTATTTTAAAGAAATAATATATTTAATAAGACTTAAGAATGAGCTTGGTAACTAGTAAAATACTAGAAAATGTGCCATCAACCTTCTTCTCTTTCTGTCTTTGCTTTGCCTTTGCCTGACCTTGAAGTTGTCTCTCTCACCCTGTCTCCCTTGCATCCTAATCTTTGGCTCTAGCAGGGTGGTGGAGATTATCATTGCTTTCAGTTCATGATGCTTTTCACAGTGGACCACACTGTTACCACTCTTAAGCTTCTCCAGAGGAACCAGATGGCTGGTATACTTTAGCTGCCAAAGCAACAGTAATAAAAACCATAAAATGTGAGGAAATGATTTTTTTTTCATTTGTTACATTTCAGCCCTGACAGAGTGTCATCAAATAATAGGGATTTCAAGAACCAACTGTGAAATTCAGAAAACGTTGAGTATGGTCTATTGTTCTCATTCTTCATTGTTAAATAATTAAGCCTTGATCATCTCATACACACATTTGATTGGTATCATCTGCTGACATTGCAATTTTTCCTTTAGCAATTTACAAAGGAGATTAAATTGACATAATTATCTGTTTCTTATTTTGCTTTTAAGCTCTGATGATATGGTATCTGATCACATTCAAATAGTTAATTGACATGTATTTCTAATATTGTGCTCTTACCTTGATAGTTTTTTGTTGTGTAACTTTTGATGCTGCTTGTTTTTGTATGACTCTCACCTTTTTAACCTTATTTTAATAACATTTAGTGTAGTAATAATGGGTTTGATAGCATCATCGCTGATTTTTTTCAAGGCCTTTTTTTTTTTTATTTTTTTTCCAACGTTTTTATTTATTTTTGGGACAGAGAGAGACAGAGCATGAACGGGGGAGGGGCAGAGAGATAGGGAGACACAGAATCGGAAACAGGCTCCAGGCTCTGAGCCATCAGCCCAGAGCCTGACGCGGGGCTCGAACTCACGGACCACGAGATCGTGACCTGGCTGAAGTCAGACGCTTAACCGACTGCGCCACCCAGGCGCCCCAAGGACATTTTTATAAGTACACATACAATTTATTATTTGCAACACTTAAGAATATCTTATAAAGAATGATGTACTTTTAACAAAATAATTTTTATGCCCACGTGTTTAAAATAGGATATAAGTCTGTGGTCCTCAACTGGGAGTTATTTGCCTACCCCCTCCACGTTTGGCAGTGTCTGGAAACATTCTTCGTTATTTCTACTGAAGGGGTACCGCTGGAAGCTAGTAGGTAGAGACCAGAGATATTACTAAACATGCCACGGTGCACAGGATGGCCCCCACAACTAAATATAGCTTCAGATATCACTAGTGCCCGGATTGGGAACCCTTGATCTAAATGAATGGGGATATGATCACCTTTTTATGTTTTGGAGGAAAAAAATTTTGAGAAACTTTTATGGCTAGCAAAGACAAGGTGCATGCCTTCTGGAAGAGCCCCAGATTAAAAAATGCCATAAACTCCACCTTGTTTTTGTAATGCTTGTTAATTTTATAGCAGCTTTTACACTCAGCATGTCATATAATTCTTGTTCCATCCCTGGGATGTAGAAATGGAAGAGCATTCAAATCAATACGTCTTTTTATAGTTGCAAAACAGACACAGGGAATTTAAGTGATCATCTTAAGTTTACATGACTGGTTAATGATTCAGTTCCCTGTCCACAGAGCCCTAAAGCCTCCGAGACAGAAATATATCTACCAATCTAATGGTAAGGGTGGAATGAAGAGGCAGATTTTTATGTTTCCAGGAGGAAGCCAGGCTCTCAGTGCTCATGTACAAAAAGGCCTGTTCTGTCTTACTCCCCTTTTCCTGTCTCCTCAGTAATATGAAAAATCCAAGAGGAATAAGGTCACCATTTATGTTATTATTAAACACTGCATCATCTCAGATCATTTTAATTAAATGTATTTTTATTGACATAGAATTCATTTGTACTATCTCTAAGTTTATATTTAGCATTAGTCATAGTTGTAAGGGAAGTGAATCTCAAAGTCATCCTGTAAATTCAGCCTTGCTGAAACCGAGACAGCTGAGCCTTTTCCTGAGCAGTATAGCCGTTCCGTGTTCTCCCTCTGCAGAGCTGGCTCCTCTTTTAGCCATTGAATAATAAGTGCTTTTATCACAGAATGCCATCAGTCAGGGTAGAGATTCAAATGAGAAATGGAAGAAGCATTACTGCCTAATAACTGTGATGTTAACCTTGGATAATGGGGTCTGTGGCTTTCAGAATATTTAACCTGGAGGAGAAATCCACCGTCCTTTCCGTCACAGATTTGCTCCTCTTGTGTTATTCTGGTCGGGAACTACTACCTTTCAATTTTTGCTTGGAAACTGCTATTGTTATGAAATAGTATCTTCTGTTTTAATACTTGGGGTAATGAATTTTAAATGAAGTAGAGCTGTCATCTAAAGGATCTGCATATAAATATTAACCATTTAGAATACATTTTATTTGAATGCGTTCCAACAACTTGTACACATTTTTGAAATTGGATGCATAGAGCAAAGTTACAAAGCCATCCATCCTACATGATCAACTCACTCGTTTCTCAATCAAAAGTTTCCTGAAATTTAGGGTATACAGATGGGAGTAAGGATTTGTTCTTAATATATATACTAATGATATTTCTGCTGGGTATACAGCCCTGTGGATACACCAGAGAGACGTGGAGTCTTCATACAGTTTTCTGCACTTAAACATTTGTTAGTTTGGCTGTAGATTGGGGTAAATCCTAGAGTACCCATGGGGAGATGGAGGTTGCCTAGCAGCAGACAGGAAGGGCTATCAGTGATGAGAGCTGTCCATGTCCAAATATAAAGGAGAAAAAATTCTAGCTTAGCGAGAGGTGGGCAGAATGCTGAGAGAAAGGTATGGGGATGAGGAAAATCAGGGGGTGAAATGATTCCATAATGGCAATTCCAGTGCTATTTATTTAACAGAATGGCTAGGAAGTGAGTTGTGATCAAAACTCCCAAAGTCATCCACTGAAGTAGTGTGTTGAAGATGGAGGGGTTGTTTTGAGCACTTACATTCTTTTTCTTTAATGTTTATTTCATTTATTTTTGAGTGAGAGAGAGCACAAGCAGGGGAGGGGCAGAAAGAGGGGGTCAGAGGATCAGAAGTGGGCTCTGCCGGAAGAGCCAGATATGGGCCTTCAACTTATGACCCTTGAGTTCATGACCTGAACCACAGTCAGATGCTTAACCAACTGAGCCACCCAAGTGCCCCTTGAGTGTTTACATTCTAATGGTTGTTCTTAATCTTGGCTAATTTGAATGACCAGGGAAGCTTTTAAATACAGGTTTCCCCTGCTATCTGAAAGTGGAGAGTTCCTGTGATGACTTTCCTAAACTGAAAGGCATAAAGTGAAGAAGCAATTACCATTACTTTATATAGAAACATTTCCAAGCATTCTCAGACCCCCCAATAATAACCGCTCAGGCTTCTCTCAGCACTTAGGACAGACACGCTTGCTAACAGATGTACAAAATAAATCGAGACGAAGCACAGCTGCTCACGGACACAGTTCAAAGCTATGGCAGCTGGATATTCAGATTCTGAATGTAGTTTTCCCAGGAATGAGCTTGGTGGCGCCACTGTCACTGTTCAGGTGCATGCTGCCTCTGTAAGGGCTCGCCTCAAAACAAATGCTGAGTGTGATTTCCTTCCACTCTTCTTCTTCTTCTTCTTCTTCTTCTTCTTCTTTTTGTAAAAGCGAAAATCCTCTTCAGATTTCTTCAGTTGGTGAGAACAGGTACGAATGTAGGTCTTCCATAAAAGTGAATTGGTGTAATGCCAAAGTGGGGGATACCTGTATATGAATGACTGCACCCCCATCTGGAGATTCTGATTACTTAGGCCGAGAGTCAGGCCTGAGAGATTTCTATTACCAAAGCAAACAAAGAAAACCCAAAGGATGATTCTAAAATACAGAAAACCAGGAATACAAAGAGGTTAGAGAATAACTAATGGCACCTCCGAAACCTCATCATATGTCAAGATGTGTGTGGTTCATGATGATACCTCTATGGGTCTGAGACTTTACAGAGGAGTATATGACATTTGGGATACTATCTACCCTTTGGGAAATAATGAGAAAAGGCCGATAAAACTTCACTCTTGGTCTCTGCTTACCCCAGGGAGCCTTCTGGAAACCAGCACAGCATTGGCTGAAGAAATCACACAGAATTATAAAGAGCTTTTGGCACTATCCCTAATTTACTGAGTGACTTCCAGAGGATGCCCTTGACTAAGTTAGTTTTTGAGGGAACAACTTAGAACTTAGCATAGAAACTAACTGTAAATGTACTCACAAAGTGATCAATATTTCAGATATGTACATCATACAAATGGATCAGTTTGGATATTGTGAGAGTTAAAAATGGGATGAAATGGTTAGCGCTGTCCCCTGTAAACCAGAACAAGACCCTACCAATGTCAGAACATCGACTGCTTGTCGGGAGAGAGAGGTGTATCCATAGTGCAGAAATCACATTTATAGAAGGACAAAGAAGTTTTCAACTCCAAGTTTGTTAATGACAAACCACATTCTTGTAGGTATCGAATGAAGAAGATGATTGATCCATGAAATAACCCAAAAACAAACTGGAAATATCAATAAAAAGCAGAGTGATAGGTTGATGGGTTTTATTTTTTATTTTTTTGCACAAATACAATTTTGATCTTCTGCTGTCCTAGAATTTTGGTAACTCTGTCTTTAAAAGCTATTTAGAGATGTGGACTCAGGTGAAACAAGTTATTTTGTCTGTCATCATTGTTATAGGAATGTATTTAAAAATGCTTATTATTTGACCAAATTATATTCTTTGAGGGAAATGTAGAACTAGTCATAAGTTAGATGATTAGACCATGTACTGTATCAGGATGAATGCTTTTGTTGAAGTATACTGCAACAAAATTAGCATTCATCCATCCGTCCACCCATCCATCCATCCATGCATCCATCGTTTTACTTACTCTGTTTAGAAATATTTACCGAGTGCATATAATTTGTCCTATACATATAATTTGCCATCCTATACTCCTAATACATTTGATGTTAAAAGTTGTTGTTGATTGTTTCCATCATCCCTCCCGTCTTGTTTAAATTAAAAATGGAAAACTTTAAAGCTGTACAAGAATTTTCTAGTTTCTGATAATTGGTTAAGTTCCCACATTTTTCACCTTTCCTAAATTCCTACTACAATCAATAAAAAAGAGAAAAAGAGAAAAAAAACCCCACATAGATTATATCAGTGGGGGTAAAGAGGTAAAGGTACCATTGGCAGGCTAGGTATTTTGAGGAGTTTCTGAAAAAAGTAAGAGGAATAGTACCAAATCTGAGATATCTACATGTCTAGTATATAATGATTTCATCCAACAAGCCAACCAGATATCCATCCACTCATCCATCCATCCATCCATCCATCCTTTTACTCACTTTGTTTAGAAATATTTACTGAATGCATATAATTTGTCCCACATTTTTTAGGCACCAGAGATCAAACTATTGACACAATCTTTGCTCTAATGTGAACTAGTGTGGGGAGATGCAATTCACAAACTAATGAATAAATAAACAAGATACTTTTAAATACTGATAAAGACTGTAAAAAGAAACATAGAATATTATGAGAAGAGGATTCCTGGGAGGGGGGCCTTAGCAGTGGTGGCAGGGAGCTGTATTTTATTTTATTATGTCAGGAAAGATCTCTCTTTGAGATGACAGCAGAGCTGAGATCTGAATAATAGAAATGAATCCGCCATAGGAAGATTTGGAGAAGTAGCCCTTTGGGCAAATGCAATAATGAGTGCAAAGGCTAAAAAGAATCAAAGAAGTCCAGTGTAGCTGAAGAAGAGTAAAGGAAGGAAAAAGGTGGTAGATGTGAGATCAAAGCATAGGCCACTTCACTACAAAAGGTAGCAAAGTGTTAGCTTCAGGGTCCCTCATCTGTATCAATTCTTGCAAGACCCTGAACCTAATTTTGCATCATTTTTTTGAATTGGGCCCACCAAGTTGCACAAATTTTAGGTTCCTGAAAATTAGGATTCACCATGAGTCAGAGGCCCAAGTTCAGCAAGTAGGACCTTGAATTTTTTCAAGGTCTCACTTGACCTTGTTCTGCTTGATTCAAGGTCTGCTATGACCTTGTAAGTGCTGTACATTGTAGAAGGATTTCTGTGGCAGCTGTCCAGTAGATGGACTGCCACAGGTGGGTTGGAATATTAAGAGAAGCCCCTTAGGAGGTTTTGTTAGGAGTTGCCCAGATACCTTGGGACAAGAAGCAGAACTGTGTAAAACTTATCTGAATAGAATCTCTGAAAAGTATCTGTCCAAGTCCACACTGAAAGCTTGGGTGGGAAGTGGGCAGTGAGTAGAAGTCAAATCATAATTCTGCTAATTAGTTTGAGAAATACACCAGTGGACGAAACCATGACATAAAAGGCTATTGTGCTTTAAAAAATAACATTCATTATTAGTGAAAGTGTGATGGCAATGAGCACTCAAGCGTACAGTTAATAAAATGTAAATTGGTACAATTTACCTGACAATAAACTGGTGTTATATAACATGAACCTTTCCATATTTGTTATTTTTAAGTCAGTAATTCCACTTTTAGAAAATTCTTCCGTGGAAACAATCAGACCACTGATCAAGTGTGTTTTATAGAGATGTTCTTTACAGCACTGTTACTAATACAGAAGAACTGGACAAAGGTTAAATTTTCAATAATTGGAGTTTCGGTGACTTCATTATGGTAATCTGTATAATAGGTGTATATAATGATGTATACATATACATGTACTGTTTTGAGAAAAGCAAGTTACAATATATCAGTATAGGAAAAAAATGTTTGGACATATGAGTAATAAAGAGTCTTGAATATATACCTTAAAGTTAACAATGTTCACCTTTCTGTGGTAAGATTAAAGATGATTTTAAAAACATTTTTTATGACATGAATTTTCATAACTTGTGTGATATAGAAGTGAAACTGAGATATAAAAATGAAAACTGTTATCAGTGATAGGAAATACTTTATTTCTATAGAAAATGTGTATTGTGTTTCTTATAACTTTTAAGACTCTGAAGCAAATATCTTTTGTCATGTGGGACGCATTTCATATGTAGCTATAATCCATTAAAAATTTATTTCCATAATCTGTTAGCTGTGGAGACAAGAGTACACACAGGAAACAATTAGATGGAATGAAAGGAAAATAAATCAGCCACTGGAAGTGGGGTAGGTGATGCAATTTGCATCAGAAGCTTAGTAGAGAATTTAAAGAGACCCAGGGAGTTGGCTCACCCTGCCATTTACATGAAGTTAGATGAGCTTGATCTTGAAGGCTGCAGGATTGCATTCAGCAGATAAGAGAAGGAGCTGCTTGGATGCAGAGATTAATGACTTACGAGGGGAGAAGTAAAGCACTTGATGTAATTAAACTTTGCACATTAAAAAGAATAAAGTTATAAGATTAGATCTAGGATTAGCTAAGAAGAATTCATAAATTCCATTATGAGTCCATAATTCACAATGGAATAGATGTCAGGAAATGATTGTAGCTACTCGAACAGTAGAGAAATGAGATATAGGTGGCATTTCAGTAAGTTTATCTCAAGCAAGAAGGAGTAAGCCAAGAGACTGGTGACTGGAAGCAGGGACAAAGCTACTGGCCTGTGCTGGACACAGGGTTTGCCATGATGGTGGCTGTGAGACCATTCAAGTGGAGTGAGCAGTACTTAATACACCAAAGAGAAGAGACTGGAAAGACTCCCATGTTTCCAAACTGGAAAAAAAGAGGTAATGGGAAACTAGCCTGGAGAAAGTGGAAGATGAAGCTCACACAGAAAGGAGGGTCCTTCCTAACGGAGGTGAGAAAGAATAAAATCCACAGTGGAGTTTTTCTGAGCAGCTACATTGTTCAGGTTGTGAGTTAATGTGACCCATTAATCCATTATGGCTGCCCGTGAAGACCTTGCCAGACATCACAGAAAAAGACACTTGGGCATATGTTTTGTGTTCCTAAACTATATTGTGACATTCTCCCCTCTAATTGCCTCTTATTCAATATGACTTGCTTTGGTAACATGGACCACAGAATTGGCTGTTGAAACTTTGATATCTGTCCTTAACTTGATCTCCAGTTTTTATGGTCAAGGTTATGCATTAACCTATAAATGTGAGTGCTGTGACTAAAGGTGCTTTATCTCCATTCTGGCTACCTGGCCTAGCCCACTTGGGGTCATTTCCTTCCTAGTGTTTTAAAAAACTATTTTAGAGGGGCGCCTGGGTGGCTCAGTCGGTTAAGCGTCTGACTTCAGCTCAGGTCATGGTCTCACGGCCCATGAGTTTGAGCCCCGTGTGGGGCTCTGTGCTGACAGCTCAGAGCCTGGAGCCTGCTTCCGATTCTGTGTCTCCCTCTCTCTCTTCCCCTCCCCTGCTCATGCTCTGTCTCTCTCTGTCTCAAAAATAAATAAAAACATTAAAAAAATTAAAAAAAAAACTTTTAGATTTATAGTAATTTTAGATTTATGGAGAAGTTGCAAAGATAGCAACAAATTCCCTTATAGCTTTCACCCATTTTTCTCTAATGGTAAAATTCCACATAAGCATAGTATCAAAATGAAGAAAATAACATAGGTACAATGCTATTTATTAAACTATAGACTTTTTTCTGATTTCATCAGGATTTCTACTACCTCTCCTTTTCTTTTACAGGATCCAATCAATAATGCCATATTACATTTAGGTGTTATTTCTCCTTTGTCTGCTCCATTGTGTGGTGGTTTCCTGATCTTTCTTTTCTTTCTTTTTTTTTTTTTTTTTAAGTTTATTTATTTGGAGGGAGAACAAATGGGGAAGGGGTAGAGAGGGAGAGGAAGAGAGAGAATCCCAAGCAGGCTCTGCACTGTCAGTGCAGAGCCCAACACAGAGCTCCATCTCTGGAACTATGAGGTCATGACCGGAGCCAAAATCAAGAGTCTGGCCTTTGACTGAGCCACCCAGGCACCCCTCCGATCTTTCTTTATCTTTCAGGGCATACACTTTTGAAGAATACTCTGTTATTTTGTCAAATCTCCTTCAATTTAAGTTTGCCTAATGCTTTCCAAAGCTTGCATTGAGGTTATCCATTTTTGTTAAGAGCACCAGAGAAATGATGTGCCCTTCTCAGTGCAACATGTCAGGGTGAACATGATGTTGACATATCTCATTACACACATTTATAATTTATTTCTACATTTATCTCTCTGTATACAGTAGAAGCCATGAGTTTATACTGATATCTCTGATTCCAGTCCCGTCCCACAGGGTTCATCCTAGCCTTCCCCCTTTTACTTACTTGCAACTTATTTCTCCAACAGTGAGAAATATGACCTTTATTATCTGTATTTACTTATTTTTTCAATTATAGTATACACATAGTTTTTGAGAAATTGTTAACACATATTCACAAGAAACAAGTTTACCAGTTAGAGTGCTTTTTTCATGTACTTTTGGTATTTTGTCTAGTCAAAATACGTTTTTTCAGGGTTAAATTAGGTTACTTTTTTTTCCCTAACCCCTTAACTGTCATTATATTATTTATTTGTAATTCAGTTAAGTTCATTTGTTATATTTTATTTTCTATTTTGTGCTTCTTTATTCCTGGTTCTTTTTTAATTTACATAAAAAAGAATTTACTCTCTGTGGTGTCCATTTTCATGGATTTGTACATATTCAGAGAACCATATCACAATCATGATAGAGAACATTTCTATTACCTCAAAAATTTTCTCCTCCTGTTTTTTTATAGTCAACTTCACCCTCTACCCCTAATCATTGGCAACAACGGATCTGTTGTCTATTCCTATCATTTTGACTTTTCCAGGAAGTCCTACAAATGGAATTATATAACTGTTAGTTTCTGGATTCTTTTACTTAGCAAAATTTATTTAAGATTCATCCATGCTGTTACACAAATCAGTAATTTGTGTGTTTTTTAAAATTTCTTAGTAGTACTTTATAGTATGTATGAACCACCTTTTGTTTATCTATTCACTGCTGGAAAAACATCTGGGTTGCTTTCAGCTTTTGACAAGTATGAACACAGCTGATATACATATTCCCTTATACATTTTTGTGTGAACATAGGTTTTCTTTCTCTTGAGTAAATGCCTGGGATTGGAATTGCTGACTCATGTGATAAGTACATGCTGAACTTTATAGGAAACTGCCAAACCGGTTTTTCGTTGTTTTTGTTGTTGTTGTTTTCAATTTTTAAAAGTGTTTACTTCCATTTTGAGAGAGAGAGAGAGACAGAGGGCGAGCAAGGCAGGGGCAGAGAGAGGGAGACACAGAATCCAAGCAGGCTCCAGGCTCTGAGCCGTCAGCATAGAGCCTGATGTGGGGCTCCAACTCATGAGTGGTGAGATCATGACCTGAGCCGAGGTTGGACACTTAACTGACAGCCATCCAGGTGCCTCTGCCAAACTGGTTTCTCAAGGTGGTTGACATTTCATATTCCCACCAGCTGTGTACAGGAGTTCTAGTTGCTCCATTATCCTCTCAGCATTTGAGGTAGTCAGAGTTTTTGTTTGCCATTCTAAGAAAATGTCTATTCATTTAATATTGTAGTTTTTATTTCTATGTTACTAATTATTAGTTATGTTGAGCATCTTTCAACATGCTTATTTTCTAACTGGACATTTTCTTTGGTTAAATTGTCTATTCAGATCTTTTGTTCATTTAAAACAAATTAGGTTGTCTTTATTATTGTTGAGTCTTGTGAGTTCTTTATATATTTCATATGCGAGTCCTTTGTTATAAATGTGATTTGCAAATATTTCCTCCCAGTTTGTGGCTTGTCATTTCATTGTCTTAACAATTTCTTTCATAAAGCAGAAGTTTATGATTTTGACAAATCCCAATTTATCTTTTTCCCCCCGTGGACTGAACATTTGGTGTCCCGTTTTTAAAAAAATTTTGCCTACCTCAAAGTATAAAAGATTTTCTCCCATTTTTTTTTTCTAGAATTTTGAGGGTTTTACTTTTTACATTTTGGTCTATGGTCAACTTTTAAAATATTAATTAATTAACTAATTAATTAATTAATTTTTACCCAAGTATCGTTGATACACAATGTTACATTTGTTTCAGGTATACAACATAGTGATTGGACAAGTTTATCACCACAATCGTAAACCACCATATGTCAAATTTTGAATAACAGAGGAGGTATGTGCTGAGGTTCCTGCTTCAGTTTTAAAAGCACCATTTGTTGAGAAGATGATTTTTTTTCTTTTTTGAAGTGCTTTTTCATTTTTGCCTAATATTAGTTGACTGTATTAGTGTAAGGTTAATTCTGGACATTATTGTTTTCCAGTTATTGTGTTAATCCTTCAGCCAGTATCACATATTCTCTTGATTAGTAAGTCATGAAACTTGTAGTGTGTCCTCTAACTTTGTACTTTTTTTCCAAAATTGTTTTGGTGATTCTAGATTTTTGCCTTTCCATATAAATTTTGGAATTTTGTTGCTATCAACAAAAAGGATTGCGGGATTTTGAAACCATAGATAAAAGTGGGGGAGAATCGATATCTTAACGAAACTTATTCCTCCAATTTAAGAGAATGGCTAATCTTTCGATTTATTTAGTTCTTTGATTTCTGTCATCAGCGTCTGGCAACTATGAGCATACAGTCTACATATATTTGTTATATTTATATGTATTTTTATGATATTGTAAATGCTTCCTTCCTTTAATTTTATATATATATTTTTAAATTTTTTTTCAACGTTTTTTATTTATTTTTGGGACAGAGAGAGACAGAGCATGAACGGGGGGGGGGGGCAGAGAGAGAGGGAGACACAGAATCAGAAACAGGCTCCAGGCTCTGAGCCATCAGCCCAGAGCCTGACGCGGGGCTCGAACTCCCGGACCGCGGGATCGTGACCTGGCTGAAGTCGGACGCTTAACTGACTGCGCCACCCAGGCGCCCCTAATTTTATATTTTAAATATGCATTGCAGGCATAAAGAAATACGATTGATTCTTTTATATTGACCCTACATCTTGAGAACTAGCTGCTTTCACTTCTATATTCTAAGCTCTTTTGGAAACTCTTTAAGATTTTCTATATAGATAATCATGTCATCTTTGAATAAATAGAATTTTATTTATTTCTTTTTAATCTGTGTACTTTTTATTTCTTTTTCTTGCTTTATTACACTGCTATAACTCCCAGTATGGTGTTAAATAGGAGTAGTAAAATAAGACAGTCTTACCTTATTCCTAATCTTAGAAAATATTCAGTCTTTCACAATTATGGTAACTGTAGGTTCTTGTAGATGCTTTTATCAGTTTGCTGATAGTTTTCATCATATTAGTGGATGTGGAAGTTTATCATATGCTTTTCCTTCATCTGTTGAGATGCTCATATGGCTTTTCTTCTTTAGTCTACTGGTATGGTGGATTATACTATTTGATTTTTTAATCAGCCTTGGATTACTAGGATGATTCCTACTTGATCATGGAGTGCCATTCATTTTAAATATCTCTTGATTCAATTTGTTAGTATTTATTGAAGATTTTTGCATCTGTGTTCATTAAAGATATTGCCTTGTCATTTTCATTTTTTGTGTACTGTTTTTGTCTGGTTTTGGCACCAGGGTAATATCAGCCTCATAGTAACAGTTGGAAAGTGTTCCTTCTTTTTAGAGTATTCTGCAGTGCTTTGTTTCCTACTAGTTGCAGATTTCTCAGGTATCTGTTATTGATATTTAAATTCTAGTATGTTCTGGGAACATGCCTTGTATGATGTGTGTCCTTTAAATCTGTTGATATTTGATTTATTGGCATAACAACGTCTATCTTGATGAATGTATCACATACACTTGAAAAGAATATGTATTTTGCAGTTTGTAGAGTGAAGTGTTCTATAAATGTCCATTACGTCAAGTTGATTGCTACTGCTATTCAGGCCCTCTATATCTTTACTGATTTTTCTCTCTACTTGTTCTATCTCTTCTGTTATAATTACGGATTTTTCAGTTCTAGCACTTTTTACTCTGCGTAGTTTTGAGGCTTTGTTGTCATGTGCCTACACAATTAGAATTATTATGTCTTCTTAGATAATTGACCCATCTATTCTTTTTTATGTTTGCTTTTATCCCCGATCATCTTCCTTATTCTATATGCCTGATACTAATACAGCTACTGAAACTTTTATTTTGGCTAGTGGTAGTAAGATGCATCATTTTCCATCTTTTTATAGTTAATTATCTATGTCTTTGTATTTAAAGTGAGTTTCTTAGAAAAAAAAACATATGGTTGGATCTTGTTTTTTGATTGATCTGAAAAATTGTCTCCTTTTATTGGTGTGTTTAGACCATTCATACTTAGGTTTTTATCAATATGGCTGATGAAAGGTAATAGTCTGCTCACACCCCTCTCATGTCACAGAATGAAGGACTCCGTCCCCTGTCTGCAGGGGAGAGATACAACAATAGGGTTGGCCAGGTAACATATGACACACATGCATAAGCTGAACAAGGAAATATACAGTGAGCCGTCTGAAATGCAGAAAGATATTCCCACACAAGGTTCTGGGTCCAGCATAACCTGAGAGGACTCCAACTCTTGGTAAGAAAGTATTCCCAGTCCGAAGCCCATCCTTCCACAGCTGAGGGGGGTGGGGTCAAAAGACTGCATGTGCAAAACTTTCTTTCCAAAGATATGTCTATTATAGAAAATTTGAAATAATATAGGAAGGCATAAAGAAGGAATACACTTCACTCAGAATGCTCCAAGCAAGAGATAATACCTTTTAATATTTTTAACATCTTTCTTTCCATCTGTATATTATATACACATAATATTTTATATACTTGAGATCATACCGTTCATAGTTTATAACGTGAGTTTTTCACCTTGTGAGCATTTTCTTATATCCTTAAATATTTTTGAGATCCTTCTTTACATGACTATATTATAAATTAGCCATATCCATGATTTTGGATATTTAAGTTGTCTCCAACTTATTTCACTTTTACAAATATCATTATAATGAATATCTTTCACCAAAATCTTTGTGAGTATTTTTGATTATTTCTCTAGATAAATTTTCAAAAGTAGATTTATCAGTCAAGATGGTTTGATCATTTTTAGACTTTCAATGGTAATTGGCAAATTACCTTTCAGAAGGATCATGCTGATTTATTCTTCCATTGAGATTGTATAAAATGTTTTTTTTAATGCTTATTTATTTTTGAGGGAGAGAGAGAGGGAGAGAGTGAGAACACATGAGCAGGGAGAGGGGCAGAGAGAGAGGGAGACAGAGAATCTGAATAGGCTCTAAACTGTCAGTCCAGAGCCCAATGTGGGGCTCAAACTCACCAACTGTGGGATCATGACCTGAAATGAAATCAGAGTCTTAACCACCAGGTGCCCCTATGAAGTGTTTGTTTTTTGATGGGGGATTTCTCTACTGAATGTTTGCAGATGAGGAAGAAGCAGGGAGAAACACATTTTTTTTTTTTATGATTCAAGAAAATTGAAGGATATTGTTAATGGATTATGAGTTCATCTGATACTTCCAAGTTGAACACATAACTGACATTAGTTTCCTGAATAGTGAAATAATAGACTCTCATATGACAGTCTGTGTATTTTAAACATTTCTTTAAAAACAAAATAAAAGTGCTTTTTGCTTCCTTAAAAGTTCTTTCCATATACTGGATTTTTAGGCATTTTCTCACTTTTTAATTGTAACTTAATGTAATTTTGGAGTTTCCTCTCCTCCTTTTCTCATTCTTCAAGGTTCTTCACCTTCCTCAGGTTCTGGCTTAAATGCCTATCCCTCCTAAAATTATTTCTGTTCCTAAAATCTGGCAATTGTTCAGTCACTCCTAGAACTGTGCAAGGAATCTTCAATTTGTACTTTGGTTTTTTAGCATAGATAATTTTATGTGCGGGTCCTATCTTAGCTATGTTTAAACACCCTTCAAACAGAGGGCTGGTGTCTTGTCTTTTTTCTGTTTCTCCAGAGGCGAGTCTATTGTCTTGCCTTATGGTAACTTGAGATGGTCACTTCTATAACAGCAGGACTGTACTTTTTTCTCACTATTCCCTCTCCAGGGCCTTTTACACTGCCTGAAACATAGTTGGAATTCAGTAAATATTTTTGAATAATAAATTAACAAACAGATTTATTATGAATTGAGTAGAGTGGGGTGACTTTCTGAAAAATTATGTTCTTCATTTGCCCTTGCAACATCATCAAGAAAGGAGCAAGTGGATTTTTTTTTCTCTCTCCCAGAAATCTGTGGACTCTTAACGCTTGAGTTTTTCTTACTCACAGAGGTTCTTCCACTCTGGTCATGCCGAGAGATTAGTGCAGAGCCTTCTGAAAAAAAAAAAGTCATTGAGAAGATTTGCATAGGACGCACGTGTGTGTGTGTGTGTGTGTGTGTGTGTGTGTGTGTGTCTGAGCGCATGTGTGTGTGTGTTTAAGGCAATTAAAGCAATTAGGTCTAATTTTCCTAAAAAAGGAGAGGAACAAACCAATCAAGATTTACAGTGTTGAAAGGAGGAAAAAAAAAAGTCTACCTGGGTTTGAACTGGTCCAAGTGGTCTTAAGGGTTAACAAGCTTCAAGCTTATGCACTCTTTGCTTGCTGACCTACGGCCCTTAGTCTATAGCAGAAGTAACCGACTTTCCTTGAGATTTGCAGACCATTGGCTTTGAGGACTGAAGGACCGAATTTTCCCGGAAGATAGGGCCTGACCACATTGCATTCAAAAACAGCTGCCTCTGAGGCCCGCAAGTCAGTTCAGGGTCACGTCCGTAGTCCATAAACGTAGTAACTACCTCCGCACCAGCTTTTCCTGCAGGTAGCACTCCCTGCCTCCCACGTGCCTTGCGCTTTCCCCTTTAAAACCCTCCAACTTCATCTGGACAGCAAAGATGGTCTTTGGGACCTTAGTCTACCATCTTCCCAGGTTGCTGGCTTCCTGAATAAAGCAGCTTTCCTTTCCTACCATCATCTGTCTCGCGAGTAATGATTTTGAGCAGCTGAACCTGAGTTTGGAACCCGTTCTCCGTCTGGTAACAGATTTATCCCCCGAGGAGGAGGAGGAAGAAAGGATTTCCGGCTCTTGGCAGGAAGTCCTTACCTCACTTAGCTGCTGAAACTCTGAGGATCAGGATTCTGAGGACAGAGCTGTGGCCTTAAGGGCGGGCCAAGCCTCCCCGTGGCCGGGCCTGGCCTGAAAGTGAGTGAAGCTGCCAGGTTGCTGCCTGTCAACAAATAAAGCTTGTTGGCTTGGGTCGCAGATGGCCCAACAGCTCCGACAGATGGTGGCAGACTCCTGCTTCACAGTGGCATCTTGTGGCCCCAAGACCAAATGGCAACTGTGGCAGCCACAGACTGAGGCTCTTCTCTGCCCAGAACCTGAAAAGCTGGAAGGTCAGTTTTATTTATCTATTGATCTATCAATCTGTAGATTTATTTTGGCAGCCCAAGAAAGGGTGCAGAGAGCCCAAAATTACTCCTATGTCTTCCTGCCAATTTGAAGGTGTAGGGAATTGAGCTTCTAATTAATTGGAAAAAATTAAAGGATTGTGTTGTAACATGTATCCTGCATGTGCCAGAGCGATTCATTCATCATATAAATTGTTTTTTTTGTTTTTTTTTTTCTTTTTTGGTCCCATCCTCGTAAGGATAGGAGGTTCTTTTTTTTTTTTTTTTAATTTTTTAACGTTTATTTATTTTTGAGACAGAGAGAGACACAGCACGAACGGGGGAGGGTCAGAGAGAGAGGGAGACACAGAATCTGAAACAGGCTCCAGGCTCTGAGCTGTCAGCACAGAGCCTGACGTGGGGCTCGAACTCAAGGACCACGAAATCATGACCTAAGCCGAAGTCGGCTGCTTAAAACTGACTGAGCCACCCAGGCGCCCCAAGATAGGAAGTTCTTTTATAGGTATATAGAGCCTTCTTCCCTAATAATCTTCCTGCTAGGAAGAGAAACACTCCGGCTTCCGGTTCCACTTTCAGTCTGGAAATGTGTAGGTTTCTGGGATAATTCTGAAGTTTTAAATTATTGTTGACCTTACTTTTCCTTTTCTCTGTAGGGGGCAATATTAGGTGAATCTCTTCTGGGCTGTGTCACCCTACCCGTTGCAGCATGTAATTTTCGCTAACAATGTACGTCATGGGGGTGTTTTAGGAAGTATTCTTCCAAACTTTACATTTAACATGAAAAAAAAAAACCCCACCTTGAGAGCCAGCTTTTGTTTCAGACCAGCTGTTTTGCTCGTTTCAATTACTTTTTGAAACGTGTTTCCTTGCTGCATATGTGCAAATTACATTTCCGATGTGAAAATGGTGGTATGTAGGTGAAAAGTCTTTGCTAGCATGCTTCCATCAAGCTTCTCTTTGTGTCTTGATTCCCTTTTCCTCCCAATTAAGTAAATGAGGTTCTCTGTGCATTCTTGATTAAAAAGGCATTGAAACTAGAGCCTACAGTTGTCACATGCCTTTGGTTACATTGTTTTTCTTCACCTGCCTCTTTGGGGCCTGAAGGTACAACAGTTCTTCCTGCTGAGATTTGGAGTGTTTCACTTTCCCTTGTGCGTTCTCTTAACCCTTGCCTCACCTCGGTAAATAAATAGTCCCTTTATTAATTTGCCTTCAAAATCCCAGCTGAGCCTGTCTAACTCCTCCCAAGACATGGAGTGCTAAAGCATAAAGCTTTTTCTATAAACAGTGGCCTGATGAATTAGGAATTTTGACTTTTGGAACAACTCTTGAGTCTATGGCTCTTTTCAGATGGCTTCCTGGACAGTAAGTAGTAATTATATAATGACTTTGTAATATCCACTGGGGTCCTATTTCTAAGAGGGAGTATTACATTGTTCAGCCTGGTCATCTTGAGCTTACAGGGAGGGGAAAGGATGTGGATTATAAAAACGGAATCAACCAAAGTTTTGGACAGTAGACTTTGGTGGTCTATGGTACTCTATGTCTAGTCTATGGTATTGCTTTTCTCTTAATTTCAGAACTAATTCCAGATTTTAGAAATGAGGCTGAACAGGGTGATAGCCATTTATTTCTTAATGTCTCAAATAGTCTTGTCTCTCATCTTATAAAAGATGGGGGGAGGGAAGAGGTGGAGAATTAGGGACCATATCATTTCACACAGCTGGGGTAAGCAGGCTGTGGAGCCGGGGCACGTCTGAGGCCTTAGTTCTGGTAACCCTTGACAAGCGTATCTGTTACCTCTATGACAACTTTAGATCAATAGGAACTTTCAGTGAAATCCAGACAAAGATCCACTGAGAAACGGAATCATCTGGTTATATTTTACTTGTTGGAAAAGAACATCTTCAATTCACTACGGCTCCCTGTTGATCAAAAGTTTATGGGGTGTTGCTTGAAGGAGATACCTCCAGCTACTCTTCTAGACCCTGTAAAACATATTCATGAGTTGTCAGACAAGAGAGCTGCTTGCTTGTGCCGCATTCTTGTAGCACCCCTTCTCCCCAGTGCTTTCAAGCTGCTTTTGTTGTTTTTGCATTGTGTTTCTGTTGACCTGCCTTGAGAGATGTGGTTAGAAATAACCCTGAGCATCTTATGTTTGCATTTACTACAGGGGTGTTGTGGAGAATCCTTTTATTTACATTTCACAGGGGAAGAATGTCTCTCAGGATTTAGGTTTAGGAATATCGATGTTTTTGTTTTCTTCTGTGTTTTGAGCAACCAGTTTGTTGTTGTTATATCTGACATACGACATTGTGTTTAAGGTGTACAACATGTTGATTTGAAACATTTATATTACAATTTGATTGACACGGAAGCCTTAGCGAACACCTCTTTCGCATCAGTTATGTGACACGCCTGTTTGTTTTTATCTTATAGACACTGTGGTCACATAACTGATAATTTTTCCATTAGTTGTTTTAGCTCCTAGAAAGCTCAGAGCCTAACTCATGTGTATTGCTAAGCAGTGGAGTTTACATTGTAACTTAACTTCTTTGGTTTTATTTCTTGATTTTATTTTTCTTTTCCCCGGATTATTGGACTCAAGATTTCTTTCTTTTTTATTCTATTTTATGTTTCATTATTTTATGTTTCTTTATTTAAAGCTACCTCAAATTATTTATGAACATAGTAAGGTATAAACAAGTTAAATAAGACAGTTAAAAACAAGACAGTTTTTACCAGTTTTTTCTGTGACAATTTTATGTCTACACAGTCTCAAAAACACCCCTAAATATAAAATATAACACTAGCCAAAATATAACTATTAAAATTATTGATTATACTGTGCAGTCATATAGCAAAAAATGATGGTTTTTGGGCACAATAAAATTGTTTCTCCTTTGCTTAGTTCATTCAAACTGGTTCCTGTGATTTGATCCAGACCATCTAAGCCAGAATCTTCTAAATGTCTGTCATTCTGTTTTATACTGAGAAGCATCACTAATAGGTATTGGGTTAACTGCATGGAGAAGAGTGACTTTAGAAAGAATGTTCTTGGGGCTAATACAGAATGTGGGTTGATCAGAATTTTTGCTGTAATATTCATTGCTGTTAACATAATAACATAGATATTAAAATATTAACCAATTTACATATACAATTGACTTCTTTCACATTTAAAATAGTCATTCTACACAAAAATGTGCCCCATTACTTAAACAGAGCATTGTGAACCACCAGGAAGTAAGATACTTGGAAACTTTAGACTGACTTGACTGGAATTTCAAATGTCCAACGGTGGAGTTTAAAGGTTTTTAGAGTTTGATTCTCAAAAGCATACAATGAAGCAAATCATGGATGATTAGCTGACAAGTGGCTGACTGGTTTTATCACTGAGTTTTGTGGAATTTAGGGGTTAAACATCCAACTGGAAGTTATATTTAGTAGGCCAATGAGAGATGAAAAGTTCTGATGGATTCATTTAACTGTGTGATTTGTTTGTTCCACACCTTCATGTAACATATGTGCGGTTTCAGATTTTGAATTCTGACGGCGTGTCACAAAAGCTATACCCTCAAGGCAAGAGAAACAGTTGAGCCTTCAAGGCAGAAAAAACAAAACTGGACTTCAGTCCCGAGTTTAACAAAGCAGCACTTACATACTTACAGTGTCTGCACATTTTGCATGCATGAGAGAAAGGTTAGCAACAGTGCTTTCACTTGGTGTTTCCTCTGTGGACCAGTCTCATATTTGTTCTCAGAAACATCTGCTCTACACAGGGCTCTAAAACATGACTTGAAAATGAAACCGAATGATGCTTTCATCCTGTCCAGATCCAAAATGGTTGAATGGACCCCAAAAATAATGAGACGAGAATATCAACCTAAAAGACATGAAATTTATGTGGCATGGTCGTACAAAGAATATGTTGTAACCTGCATTATATAATAAATTGCTGTGCATCTTTATTATTGATTGATTGACTGATTGATTGATTGATTGCTTAGAATTGTAACAAGCTCTAATCAGGACTCACTGCCTAAATTGTACTTCCAAAGTACCGAGAACATTTTTTTAAAATTGTTATTTATTTATTTTTAATTTCTTTCTTAATTTTTTTTTCTTTTTATTCTGCAGAGAACATTTTGATTTCTTGGTGGAAATCATCTTGTAAACGTCTTGTAAAAAGTTAATGAAAGTGGAGTCTAGAATTAGGAAACAGGAATCTTTAAAGAAACCTACTACACAAATTGTTGTATGGCCTTAGGTACTTTTTGTTTTGCCCCAGTGATGGGGATGGTGTGGGGCTCAGGGTCTGCAGCATGAACAATAGTTTAGCAGAAAGGTTCTCTACCTGATTATGGTCTCACCAACGCCAAACAATCCAGGTCTAGAACTGTCTGGAAAATACCACTAATGAAGTGGGGAGGTAGGGAGGTGTGTGTAAGCTTAGAAATTGTGGCCGCATCTGTGGATTTTAACCATGGTTGTGCTCGAGAATGACATGTGGAGCTCTTTTTCCCTTATCAGTATCACTATTGTTTTTTTTTTTCCAACATTTATTTATTTTTGGGACAGAGAGAGAGCATGAACGGGGGAGGGGCAGAGAGAGAGCATGAACGGGGGAGGGGCAGAGAGAGAGGGAGACACAGAATCGGAAACAGGCTCTGAGCCATCAGCCCAGAGCCTGACACGGGGTTCAAACTCACGGACCGCGAGATCGTGACCTGGCTGAAGTCGGACGCTTAACCGACTGCGCCACCCAGGCGCCCCAGTATCACTATTTTTTAAATCGCTTAATGGCATTACCCTTGCATTTTCTTGAAGGTCCTAGTTTATTAGGTTTGGAGAGGGGTCTAGGTGTTTGTATTTTTCTGGAATACTTTAAAAAATGATCATGTATATCTGAGGCTTAGAGCCATTTGGCTTGGTATTAATTGACACAAAAATTGAGTATGCGGTTTGACTTTTTACTTTTCTGACTTAACCCTTACATATATGTTCTAAGTGTAGTTTGAATATTATTTGACCAGAACCTCTAATTTGCCATGTCTGTAATAGTGTAGGTGGCAGTGGTGGATCCTGTTGATTAAACTGGAGAGAAGAGGTTACAGGTGCCAGTATTCTGTCCTATAAAATTAATAAGCCCTGTAGATGTTGGTCTCAAGCCCTGTGAGTTCCTTCTGTGCTGCCCTGTCCTGGTTGCTCCCCCAGGACCCTGGGAGCCCCTCTCTGTCCAACCAACCCGGGAAAGGTTAAATATGGCATCACTAGGGGCCTCCAGAACATCCAGTCATTCCTGTGGTTGGTGCCTATGCTTCATGGTTTAAAGTCATTTCTGATTATGCCTCCGGGTGTGGGAGACTCTCTGAAGAGTAGAAATTCAGCAGAGCAAAAATGGGAAGTAAATAGGCCATCAAGATTTGGGGCTTTCTTGACTGGAAGCTGTCTTTTGTTTAAAATTTAATGAAATATATTATTATAAAAGTGAACCTTTGAGAACAGGGCTTATGACAGTTGTGCATGTTCTCTGGCAAAAAACATTGAAAGAAATAGAAGAAGGGCTCAGTATGCTCTGTGAAACATGCCTGTGATTTTCTTACTAAAATCGTAACTGTTTTTTCCAGAGGGTGTTAATTATAAACATTTCCCTTTTTTACTGAATTGACTCTGTTTCAAGTGTTAATACCCTGTTGGGGCCTTTACAGTAAGGTTCACAATGGTGTCTTTGTACATCATTTTGAGATGTGATTAGGAAACTGGATTGGATTCCCCGATTCTAACATCTTAATCAGCAATGGTCACTTCTCACGAGTCCCTGAGTAAGATGATGAGTCTAGACAATGCAGGGATTAAAGTTCGGTCTTCGCTTCTAGCTTTTGGTCTCCAGTTCTGGGGAACTGGGCTAGAATCTTTGGAAAACCTAGGAATTTCCTTTTCCTTTTCTCCTGACGTATATGGGAAAGCAAAATGTGAGTAGGCAACCCCATCATAACTCCTTTCCCTGGCTATTACCTACGTTGCTCTTAGTCACACAGAAGGAGCAGGGAGAGAGGAAGGAAGGTTCCTCCTTCTGAATAGAGGAAACCTGGGTTTATCTCTCTGAATCAGTGAAATCACAGGAGAAGGATTCCAAAGAAGATGAATTTAAAAAGGTGGGAACTCTAAGTTACAGAAACAAAAAGTGGAACCGTGTTTCCCAGAACCCCAGAAATTTCATTGTTTCTCTCTACTGAACCCTCAGAGCATTTCTGAACCAGTAACTTTCTTGACCTTGGTTCTGACCTATTCTGGGAGAGAAGTAGGGGAAAACAGGCTTGAACTGGCTCCCAGGGCCAATACTAAGTCTCAGGATGTTGGTACACCATCACTGTCTGCTTTCCTCACCCGCCCCCCCCTAAAAAAAAAAAGGTAATGTAATCATATTTTTTGAAACTTTTTGTCTACTATGACAATGTATAAAAAATCAGTCTTGGGAAATTAAAAAATACTAGAAGGTTCCGGGGTGCCTGGGTGGCTCAATCGGTTAAGCATCTGACTTCGGCTCAGGTCATGATCTCACGGTTTGTGAGTTCAAGCCTTGCATTGGGCTCTGTGCTGACAGCTCAGAGCCTGAAGCCTGCTTCAAATTCTGTGTCTCCTTCTGTCTGTGTTCCTCCCCTGCATGCACTGTCTTTCTCTCTCTCTCTCTCTCTCTCTGTCTCAAAAATAAATAAAGATTAAAAAAAAATTTTAAAAATATTACAGGATTCGTTTTAGGAAATATATCTTGATAACCTCCTAAATGTTAAGCACCAACTGCTTTACATGTACTTGTTTTATTTATTACACAACTCCATGAAATAGTTAATATTAGCATTCCTGACATGCATCATGGCATACACTTAGATGTCTGGATTTTAGAGCTGACATCCCTGAATTTAAATTCTGGCTATGTTGCTTATTACATTAGCTATGTGAGGTTAGGCATATGTCCTAAACTTTCTGTGCCTACTTTCTCATCTATAAAGTGATATTAATAGTAACAGTGTTTGTTGTAATCCTTAACTGAGTAAATATCTATAAATACCTAAAACTCCAGAGCAGTGCCTGGAATATAATTTTCTTTTTTCAGATGTAGAAACAGGCTTGGGGAGGTAGTATAATCTGTCTAGGACCATACAGATGGCTGGTTTCACACTGGGTTCTAACAATCCAAAGACCTCTAAAGAGTACAGTCCTGACCATTGTACTCACAGTGAAAAGGGCCAGAGACTTAGTGGTCAAGGTAAATGCACCAGATATCCTCTGTCTCCAATTGGGATCTCCATTCTTTGCCATGTTGCTGTCTGCCCCCAAGAGGTTGACAGGTATGAATTGCATCCTTGGAGTCACTTGTGCCCTAGTTCTGTCAATGAGGAGCCCTGGTAGAAAGTCAGAAGGGAGGGGGAATAGTGTGGTAGATATATGTTTTCTCTTGATTTCCTGCCTGTATGATGGCTTTAGACTGGCTGCATCCCCAAGGCATGTGACATGTCAGCTTTTGGAAGGGCTAGTCTTTTGTTCTTTTAGAGGCAAGACTGTCAGAGGGATCATGGCACCTCAGCAAAGTTGTCAACAAAGCAAAGAACAGGCTCCCCGGGGACATACAGCCTTCAAGTCTTGTCCCGAGGCCTCTCTAGGATGTTTTCTTTTCCCTCCCAACTGGGAAGAAATGTAACTCCCGAGTCCCACCTTTTACAGTCACCAACTCTGCCCCTTCTCTATATGCCTGAAATGGAATAGAGTAGGGAGTGCCTGTTACTTTCCCTTAAGATTAAAGACTTTATATCATTTGACCTGGGTTCCCATAGCTCCTGTCTGTGGGTTCCAGATAAATTTTGCCCCACACTGAGTTTGGAGAATGACACAGGGTGTATCACATGTATAGAAGGTCTTGAACTGCTTCATAGATTCCCTTTCAAAGACATCACTAATCTAGAACCCCTACAAGGAAATGATATTTTATTATTCTTGGTCAGTTTCCATAGATTGGTACAAGGTTCATTATAGCTGGTGGATTAATTTGTTTCATTGTGAAGAAGATGCATTTTTGACTGGGCCCTGCCTGAGCTAGTGCCTATGAACGGTTTATGCTGCCAGCAATTGATTAATCATCTTTCATTTGGAAACATCTACTTTGAGGAGAAAATGAATCTGATCTAAATAACCAAATTAAGACCAAAGCCTTGAAAAAGGAAACTGAGATGATTTCAGACTTGTCCCGCTGTGGCATTAGTAAATGAGCACTTAGCTCACAGACTGAGGATCATCTAGATAGGTTCATTACCAAAAGATAGCCTTAGGTAAGATACTTAATGTTTGAGCGCAGTTGCCCATTTGTGAAAGGGGATGACAATATCCACAATGTTGTTGTTTTTTTTTTCTCTGCCTTTCTTGAGTTGTTGAGAACTTAGTGACATATAAAACCAACATTTATGGAATGTCTCCTGTCTATGCCTTCTATGGAATGGTGGGAAAATACAAGATATTATATTTACACCTTTCTGGGACTTGTTTTGTCAGCTGTAAAATGGGAGCATTGGATTCGACAAAAAATTCTCTCAAGCTCTAAATTTGGGGACAACTATAGCCCCTTTTAAGCATTTATTAGATATAGGCATTGTGATAAGCACTTTATACATACCATCCCACTTCATTGTTGCAACTAGGCTGAAAAGACTGTACTATTTTTTTTTTTAACATGCATATCAAAGCTGAAGAAGCTAAGTCTTAGGAACTTAGAGTACCTTGCCCAGGTATACATGAGAGCCAGGAGAACATGAACTGAAGCACTATAACTTCAGTTACTACCCTGCACTTCCTCTTGAGAGTCTATCCTTTACCAGGCTGCTGCATTTGCCTGATGGAATGTGTTTGATCTGCTCCCAGATAGCAATCTACCACTTTTCATTTTTAAAATACCTTTTCACCAACACTCTTCCTTCTAGCCAGTGATGGAGGACTTTTAAGCTACTGCTTGTATAATTTATGTAGACGAGGGTTTCTCAACCATAGCCCTACTGACATTTTGGTCTGGATATTTCCCTTTGTGCATTGTTGGATGTTTGCAACCACCCTTGGCCTCTAGTCACTAGATGCCAGTAGCCAGCACTCAAGTTGTGACAGGTAAAAATGTCTCTGGATATGTCCTCTGGGGGCAAGGTTGCTCCCAGTTGAGAACCACTAAGCTGGACTATCCCTGTGGATTGGCAATATGATTGTTTGTTTCTTTGTTTTGGTATTAAGGGAATTTAGACAACTAATAATGATGATGGGGGCCAGCTGGCCAATGAAATTATGGTTGTAGGAACCTCCTGCTTTCATCTTGTCAAAATGATAGAATACATACAGTGTGGAATGAGATGGATATACTGTCAGCTTTTTATGTTCTTTTATAGATTGTGTAGATTAGCGTAAGCTATTTCATAGAGAAGCTGTATGGTTAGCAGTAATTGTATGGGTCTGGAGTTAGGTGCTCTGGTTCTTAAGCCCAGCATTACCACTACTCAACAAAGCATTTAGCCTCTTGGGGCCTCGATTTCATTATTTGCTAACTCAGGAAATTGGGCCAGATGATCTCCAAGGTCCCTTATCGCTTTAATAACTAGTGATTTTATGTCCAGATACTGAATAACTCATGGCAAATTGATTCTTTCTGAGAATAATGTAGTTTGTGACAGTGTGGCTGCTTATTCAATTGCAATGCAGCAATAAATGTCACCTGTTCACAGTACATTCTTGGATTTTTTTCATATCCTTTCTATACATAAATCTTAAATATTACTGGTGAGAGCCTGGTTGTCAGCCTTGGAGAGGTCTGACCTAAAGAAATCAGTCACTTTTCCTACTGGGCTACAGCTGTCCTAATAGAATGAAACAATCCTGCCCCAAACCAGTTTTGTGTTTGTGCTTCACAAATTGGATCCAGCCAGACCCCAATTCTGTGAAAAAACAAACCCAATATATTGGCTTCCCTTCCAGTACCCAGTTATGGATGTTCTAGTTTTTCTTATTTCCTCCACCACAAAGGTGTAAAGAAGAAGTCAGCAGAGGATGGAAAACACTGCAGGGGTTCTGTCGTATGGCTACAGAGTTCCAAGTTCCAATGATTGGAGATTCCATTGAGTTCCAATGATTGGAGATTCCATTGAAAACATTTTCAAGGCAGAAGGGTACATTGTAGTCACAAGACTGTAATGTACATGATGCAGCGTTAAGTAGTGTAGAGGTCTAGTTAGCAGCCAATGTTTCTGGATAGCACAGGTTTCTGGTGGCACTTGGTGGGGGGATGGTGCTTTAGGTTGTGGGGATCACAACTGTGTTTACATGCAATTTAGAAAGAAAGACCATGATAGAGAACACCTGTTGGTTACTCTAGAGCACATTTTGCCAGATACCTTGTGGAGGTTCTTAAAGGGTATCTCAAAATCTCAAGCTCAAAATGCCCCCAACTCACCTGTGTACTTCCATCTATACGATTCCTTTCTTTTGTGTGCCTTAACTTAATAAAAAGCACCATCATCCTCCCACGCGCCTAAGCGGGGTGAATTCAACCAAGCCAAGGTGAATTCCTTGATTTTTCACTCTTTTCCTTTCCCTACACAAAATATAATAACAAAGTCCTATCAACTTGTCCTGCTGACTTCTCTCCAAGGGGCTCACTTCTACCCATCTTCCCTAAGAATACTTAGTCCAGCCCATCAGTGCCACTTGGCTCTGCTCCCTTGCTCATTTCCTAATGCTCCTATAACCAACACACAATTCCCTCTCCGATCCAGATTCTACACTTAGATCACAGTGATTGCTCCGAAACTCCAAGACGACCATGAGATTGTCAGGCTTAAAATACTATAGTGGCTTCCCATTGTCCACTGACCTCCTATAATGGCTTTTAAGGTTCATTATGACCTGGCCTTGCTTATTACCTCTGACATCATCTCTTAGCACTTCCCACCTTGTACTCTGTGCTCCAGTCTTACTGAAATGATTTCAGTTCCTCCATGATACTGTGTTCCTTTTTATTTCCCATTTTTTTTCCTTATTGTTCCCCCTGCCTCAGACACTATAAATGAATGCTAGCAAGAAGGTAGGAGTATGCAGTCATGGAAAAAAATGCTATTTGCAAAGCATTTTCTAACAGGTCATTTATCTTTTGGAAATTTCAGGTTTAGAGAATTAAAAAAAAAAAACCCTGTAGTTTCATTTCCAAAGTTTGCACCTCAAGGCCTTTTGCTACTTTTCCCTTTTGGTCCCTCTAATACAGGCATATAAAAACAAAGCGATGCCCTTGCAAAGGTGGGATTTTAGTTTTTCTGGCGATAATCAAAATAAAGCTTCTGAAGTAGGTAAATTTTCACAGTTATACCATGTATGTATAAGCTAATTTTTGTGCTTATACTAATGGGGAACGTGCTGTGAAGTTGTGCAGTGTGTAAAAATTAAAGACTGAAATCAGATTAGAGAAAAAAGAGCAAAGCTTAGTGATGCAGAAGGTAAAAGGAATGAGGTTTAGGTGTGGGTACAAAAATGCCTTGGAAACAATTTTTTTAAAGAGGGATTAAATCGTATAGTATTACAGTTGGCAGAAATCCACACTTTATTGATGGAGAAATTGAAGCGCAAAGAGGTTAAATATACTGGTTCTCATCACACAAGTTAGTGATGAATTTAGAATGCTGTTGTGGCCAGCAGGTTAGCAATTTCTCAAAGCATTTTAGATCCTCCCTGTCGAATTTTTCTTTGGCAGTGGAGATAATGATATATTTGTATTCCATAAATTAATATGGTAAGGCAGAGAGTGCTAGGGATATGTAATTTAGAAGTAGTGACTTGGGGTGCTTGGGTGGCTCAGTCATTTAAGTGTCCTATTCTTGATTTCAGCTCAGATCATGATCTCAGGGTTTTTCGGATGGAGCCCCATGTCGGGCTTTGTGCTGATAACATGGAGCCTACTTGGGATTTTCTCCCTCCCTCCCACTCTCTCTCTGCCCTTCCCTTCTCCTCCTCCTCCTCCTTCTCTCTCTCAAAATGAATAAATAAACTTAAAAAAATGTGTCAGTAGTGACTTCTTATCATAGGGATCAATAGCAGCACAGAAGTATCAGGATCGAGTTCCACTAGGCTTCTGTTGCTGGAGGGCTGCTGGCTGTGCTTTGCTGGAGAGAGGATATGCTCCCCTGCCAGGCTGATTTGGTGCTTAATGTCAATAGGAAGTGTGGAAGGAAATTAAAGTGTTCTTCTGAGGTGGACGGTTAAGGCCACCAGGGCAAAGAGTAGAGGAAGTAACTGGGACATGACCATCAATTTCTTTAGTTGTGAGATAATTACTGTCAAAGATGACTATGGCATGAATGACTCAGGCTTTTTCACTGGCGTGGAAAAGAAAATTATGTTTTAATAATTTAATAAAATTATCTATAAGCCTGTTGGTAGTGTGGGAAATAACCATTTTTGGATTGCCTTGAACTCACAACTAACAAGGAGATTTAGAACCATATTCTGGAAAATGGCTTCTTGACAAGTAAATCACATCTGTAGGGTATGAGCTATCCTGCAAGAAGTCCACAGTATCCACCCCACCCTGTCTATTCTCCCATCTTGGTCTTCCCAAGAGAGTAATATCAAGGTCAGTCACAGCCCTGGTGGCTGGATTTTCCAAACCAAAAAGATAAGGTCTCTTGTACCTAGCCTGCAGGGTGTATACCAGTCCCTTTGAACAAGTCCCTTTTGGCTCATGGCCCTGATCACCAACCTTCTTTTTCATTGAGTGTAGTTCTATTTTGTACCACTTCTTGGTTATCTAAACACAAGCTGGGTTCTGATCTTGTTTGTCTTCACGCACCTGCTCTGGGTCCTCCATCTATCCTTCCAGTGGTTTAAATGCCTTCTTTGAGCCAGGGAGGCTGGCTGGTCATCGTCAACCTTCTGCCCACAAAGTACAACTGCCACGAAGTCCTGCGTATCCATGGCTCTGTAGCTGAGGCCATGATCCTGTTAATGAAGCACCACCCAGAGATCCCCACCTAGGACAGCTCCAGCATGCTGGAGAGGGCACTGCCAACTGCCAGCCTCTCCCTACCTGCCTGTCCCCAGGCTCAAGTCCAAGGAGAAACCCCTGACCCAGCTCAACAGACCCAGTGCCTGCCAACCCCAAGCCAGAGCCCACAACTGAGTGCCATGCCCAGAACCACAGCTTCGGGCCTGCCAGCCTCCCAAAGAAGCAGCTTAACTGCCGTATCAGGGGTGAAGGTAGAGGTAGTTCCCAGCTGACCAACATGCCTGGGGAGGGCAGGGATTTTTATAGAAATAATGGATTTATTTTTCTCTTCATGAGTCTCAGTTTTTTACTTGTAGTTCCTTAGGGAGAGATCTCAAGGCACTGGGAGCTGGTCATCCAGACCCTGGGTCAGATTTTCCCTCCACTATGTCTCCCTTTGGTTCTAAAGGTCTCTGGTGGGGCCCTGGGGACAAGAATACCTGCCTGGTATCTGACCTTGGGGTTGACATTCCAGGCACCTGCTCCTCTCCCATGTCCCAGCCCTGACTCAGGATTGCTACTTTTCCCTTTTGGTCCCTCTAATACAGGCATATAAAAACAAAGCGATGCCCTTGCAAAGGTGGGATATTAGTTTTTCTGGTGATAATCAAAATAAAGCTTCTGAAGTAGAAAGACCTTATCTAAATTTGATACCTATGATAAGATACCTTCTGAGGAGGTGGTGGCCAACTCCTCTCAGATTTTTCTTTCTTTTTTTTTTTTAAATTTTTTTTTTTCAACATTTACTTATTTTTGGGACAGAGAGAGACAGAGCATGAACGGGGGAGGGGCAGAGAGAGAGGGAGACACAGAATCGGAAACAGGCTCCAGGCTCTGAGCCATCAGCCCAGAGCCTGACGCGGGGCTTGAACTCACGGACCGCGAGATGGTGACCTGGATGAAGTCGGACACTTAACCGACTGCGCCACCCAGGCGCCCCAGATTTTTCAAACTAAACAGAAATGAACTCCCTCTGCCCTCTGGGATGTCCTATCCTCCAAACCCAGCCTCCCCAAAACCATTTTCACAGACCCTCCAAGAGGCAAGGGCATCAGAACCACCACATAGGAGCCAACCTTTGTGGTGGGACAGAAAATAAAGGTTTGCAATGCCTTTGGGACTAGAAGGAACAAGTTTACTTAGCTTCTTCTAGGCTTCCACAAAAGTCTTTAATGCAATAAAAGCAGTACTTACTGCATCTGGTTGGGGGAAGGAAAGTCCTGCCTTATTTCTAAGTTGCAAAATAATTGTCCATCATCTTGGGCATTGCGTGATGGATTTGGTTTTCCATGCTGCCAGAGTTGGCTACTTTCTACTAATCCCTGCGTTTCAGAAGGAGAGGGGTGGATGGCAGCAGACAGAGGGAAGTGGTCTGTAGTTCTCCTTTGAATTGTACTGGGTCATGTCGGATCCAGTGCCTTATTTTCTCTCTGAGTGCTTTCTCTCCTAGGGATTAGTTATTATATTCATGAGAAATAAGTTCATGAGATATAAAACATATTTTTGAGAAATCTTTGAGTTATATAATTTTTCCCCCAGATTGCCTTGTCTACATGATGCCAAATGCAAGACAGAAAAACAGCACTAGCTTGGTGTCACAAGGACTGTGAACATTAGGGAAGAGTTAGAGATGTTGGCTGGAGTGAGGAGCAAATAACCAGCTATTGACCAGATAATGAGAATTTCCTCCTCCCTGATATCCCTCCCTCCATATCCCAAAAGGTGGGTGGGTCAAAATGAAGGAAGAAATGTCCTTAGAAAAGACAGTGCCATGGTAGACATATGGAGATGTTTCATGTAAAACAGGTTTGACTGGTTAAGGGCAAAACGAGGCATGAGCAGTGAGTCCTGCAGTGTGCTCCATCCCTAAAAACTGCCAGGAAGGCACTTGATAAGGACTGGTCTTTGACCCACCCCTTGATTGGATATTATTAACCAAAACTACTAATGCCCTCAGGGAAATGAACACATATGGGACAAAAAAAGAATACTTGAACAATGCAGCTGCTAATCAAAGTTGTTTGATAATCAAGATTTGTATGATATCAAAATTATATAATAAACATAGTCAATATTCCAGAAAATACAAAAGTGAAGATTGGTAAAGTAAATCAGGAATAAGCATTTGTAAGGAAGAGCCACGAGGTGACAATTACAATTACAATGGTAAAAATAAAAACATCTAAGACACAATAAGTACTAAAATGAGTATAACCTAGGAACTCTGTGAGAAAACATCTGGGAGGAATTCAGAGATGAAATATATATAAAATAAATGCTAAGAGAATGAAAAAGAGATTGAGAGATCTTATAGGTTTAAAATAGGAAAGCTAAAGAAATAGCCACATCTGAATACACTGTTCACTTATATACTAAAATTTAATAATGCAAAACACAGAGAATTTACTATAAGCTTCCAGGAAGATAGTTGAGGCCACCTGTAAAAAATAAGATTAGGTTTCCATCTGACTTCTCAACAATGACTGTAAGATACCATAGAGTAAGAATTTTAAATTGTTGAAGAAAACAACTTTGAATCTAGAATTTTATATCCAACAAAAATATCATTAAAATATGATGACACACAATAAATATATACACAGGCATATAAAACCTCACAGTATCTACATTGCAAAATAACTTGTCTGGAAACATTTAAAGGAAGTATTCTAGCAAGCATCTAGAAGGACCTAGGAGATACATGAAAGTAAGTAACTTGGTATATTTGTCTAATTAAGCAAGGAAGCCATTTACTTTATGACTCAGCAATTCCACTTCTAGGTATTTATGCAAGAGAAATTAAAAAAAACATATTCACATAAGGACTTGTGCTTAAATGTTTATAGTAGCATTATTCATAATATCTAAAAACATAATAGTCAGATGTTTACCAACAGGTGAATGGGTAAATAATTTGTTGTATTCACGGAATGGAATTCCATTCAGCAATTGAAAGAGCAAACTGCTGATACATTCTTCAACACGGATAAATCTCAGAACCATTATACAACCCAAAGAAGCCAGTCGTAAAATAGAGTATACCGCATGATTTCATTTATATAACACTTTAGAAATGGGAAATCTAATCTATGATGATATAAAGTAGACCAGTGATTATCTTGGGTTGTGTGTATGTGTGTCTCTATCTGTATACTTACAGAAAGAATAAGTTTGCCCCCTTGAATGAATGTCTTGTATGTATGGATCTTGGATTAGAAGAATAAATGAAAAATTCAGAGAAAATAGCTCTTATTCATATAAAAAATATTTTTCAAAATGTTCAAGAGTTTTGAAAGTCATACTGGTAGGGCTTTGGAGGAGAGTTGCACTTCCGTTTGTTAGGAATAATATTGAGCTCATGCTATAAAATAGAATTTTCCCTGAACACTGGTTTTAAAAGGCTAGATGAGCATGCCATTGAAGCCTTTTCTTTTTTTTTTAAATTTTTTTAACCTTTATTTATTTTTGAGACAGAGAGAGAGAGCATGAACAGGGGAGTTTCAGAGAGAGAGGGAGACACAGAATCCGAAACAGGCTCCAGGCTCCAAGCTATCAGCACAGAGCCTGACGCGGGGGCTCAAACTCACAGACCGCGAGATCATGACCCGAGCCGAAGTCGGATGCTCAACTGACGGAGCCACCCAGGCGCCCTGAAGCCTTTTCGTTAGTTTTCTAGGGGTTGGTTTTCCACAGGTTCCTCTATAACCTAATTCTTCCATTTATAACAGCCAGGACTAAATTACTACAAATTACACTGTCCTGTGCTAACAGAGTCATTCAGAAAAAGACCATAATGAACTGCACACCCAAGCAAAAATGTCAAGAGAGAACATCAGAAACAAAACAAAACAAAACAAAACATCAATTCCAAGTGGAAGGAAAAGCTCTAACTAAAAGGCACCTTTTGTTTCATCTTGGCTCACTTGGCTGACTAATACTCCCAAAGCGTAAAGATAGCCAAAAAGACACTAATTCTAACATCGTCTCAATATCTTGGTATATTGTCCACGTCAGAAGTGAAACTTGTAAAACTTAAATGCAATAGATGGAAAGGTTAAAGTCATTTATGGAAGGAAACAGCTCTGAAGAATAGAGAGGTAGCAGAAGCAAGCACCAACAGGTCATCAGACCACAGTGTAAGTCTGACACACCAGTTAAAGGAGGGGAGTAAGACGATTGGATAGGAAGGGCTTTAGTCCACTGTGCATCTTGGAGAAACTTGTGGTCTTTGGGGTCCCTGAGCAAAAGTTGCCTCTTAGGAGACTCTTGGGTTTGTTGGAGAGGGTCTTAGCTCTAGTATTCTCCTGTGCTTAGTCATTGGCTAGGGGGAGTGGGAGTGGGACGCTAATGTGAATGCTGCCATGGATGCCAAGATGTGGCTGCTGGAGGCTGTCAGCCAACCATACTCGTCACGGAAGGGTCTCTTGAGGGACCTGAGTGGCACACCCCATGGCCATACATAATGCACAAGGCGTTTAAAATTAGCTATTGTACACACTTTAGGAAACACTCTCAGTTCAGGTCAAAGGCTGTAAACAAACTCTTGTTAAGTCATAGAGTGTGAATGGATAGACAAACATTTTTTTGAAAAGTCAGTTAAAGAAAATTGTATATTATACATTAACGTCTTTGGGTACTTTACCAGAAGACAGGAGTATGCTCTCAACTATGGACTGCTGTCTGTAAAAAATATATATTTAATCTAGTACAAGTGATGGAGATGCACTCAATATGCCCTCACTGTCTTGTTTGACTGCTGTTACCAAAACCTTGATTTTTCAACGTTGTCCTAGACTGTGGGTGCGGTCTATGAAAATGCAGTAATATCCTTGGTGTCAACATGTCCCATTATGTAACTAAGAACGTGGAACGAAGTGGGAATGCCAACTTAGGATAAACTAATTAAGAGACAAGAAAATAAGAATTTATGATTATCGTCAGGGAGTAAGGACTATTATCCTCTTCTCTAAAAACTGGTGTCTTCATAAAGTGCATTAATTCTTAGAGATGTGGAAACATCAGTCAACTTGTTTACCATGAGGTACTATGAAGCCTTAATAATTATCTTTAATGGATAATTTCAATTTTTTGTCAATATAAATGCAACCTCTTTTTTCTACCTTGCATCCTTGTTAAGAAGGTTAATCTATATATTTCCCTGTGACTGTCAGCCATACCTCTAAGAAGCTGAGGGCAAAGAAACAGGAGCCCTGGAATTGGAGTCAGTAAAAAAAAAAAAAAAGACTTTAATTCCAGATCTTTCATTACCATCCACAGTTCCATGTTACAATAAAGTTGATAAAACCTGCCTCACCTGATTGTTTTGAAGATGGAATGCAATAATGTGTGTGTGTGTGTGTGTGTGTGTGTGTGTGTGTGTGTGTGTGTGTATGTCATGGCACTAGGTGGACATACAATTTTTTTTAGCGGACAAACAGACATGTCAGCCCTGGTCTTTAGATGCTGCTTCTCGACTGTGTCCTCTTTTCCTTTACCAGCTGAATGGGGTTTGGTTGCTCCTAAAGGGGTTCAGACCTGTGTCTGCAGGGTCCAGGTGGTAAAACTGAGATGGTAAGCACGCTGAAGGAAGCCACAGAGAAGGCGTTGGGGATTTCAGCCTTTCATGTTGGGAAGTTAATACTTACGGATACGCATCACTGGTAGTGGCCTAGCTGACTCGCTAGTTTGCCAATTATGTTGATGTATGAAAGGGTAAAAGAAGCCCGGCTCGTTTCAAATGGCTGGGCTGAGACGTCCATTTAAACTTCAAGCTTATGAAATTTGTCTTTCTGTTTCCCATTGAGAAAACATCTTGGGTCCATTTTGCGGTTGGCTTCAGGATCTTGGTTGGCAGTGAGAAATGCTCCCTTGAGGTGTTTCTGCCTCTTCGAAAACCAGGTCCTCACTTTAGGTGAGAAGAACAGCCTCTGGGAGAGGTTTCAATAAATCTGGCCCAGCATTAATAGATAAATTATATTCTCCTTACTATCACTAGTGAGTCAGTGCAGCTGGAGAAGGGAAATACAGAGTGGCATATTTTGTATTTTTAAAAATGTTTGATCGTGCTCCAGTAGGGGAATTTTCTTTTCACTTGCAAGTGTTATTCTCATAGGTTAGGTATCATTTCAGAAAATTAAATTTAAAAATTCAGCTTATGAATTGTGGTTTAATTAGTTACAAAAATAAGAGCCACATTGTTGGGAAATAGGAGTTTGGCTCCTCTTGAAGCCAAACATTCCTTTTACACATGGAACAACTTCCTTACTATACAATGAAGTGCATTTTGTCAAATCTAAAATCATCTCTTCCTTAATGGTACAAGAATATGCTTGTGTAATTTATTTCTGTGCTCTTTGGTGTGCCTAGCGGTTATATTGATTTGAGCTGTACTGCACGTTAATTTCGTTCTGCTAAATAAAAGGAGGGAAAACATGAGCAAAACAAATCGCCAAGTTTGTACTTATAAATATTAACTCCTCATTTTGGATTAGGTCAATTAATGCCTTCCTTACTGCTACTTTTTCTATGTGCTTGAAAATCTCAGTGTTTTGCTTTCTGCTTTCTCATCTGCCTCTAGAGATGAAGAGAAATTCCTCAGAGAGAAAGAGTTTCCCATCTCTGGGAAACTAAGTGGTGGAGATTTTGTAGGGGGGATTTTAAGTAAGAGATAGGTGGTTGGATTAAATGAAACCCAGTCCTTCATCTCTGATTGTTGGTCATTTTATAAAACCTACTTATAGTCGTCAGAATATACCTCACTTCTTACTCCTTCCAGCTAACTGTACCTCCACTTTCTAAACCTTTTTTTGAATTAAGCCTAACAAACATTTGTTAAATACCCGTTATGTGCAAGACTATAGGTTAGCCATTCTGGGAGAATCAAAGTAACTGTAATACATACGTGATATGAAACTTTGTATCTTTTTAAAATTTCCAAACTTTTGGGGCGCCTGGGTGGCGCAGTCAGTTAAGCGTCCGACTTCAGCCAGGTCACGATCTCGCGGTCCGTGAGTTCGAGCCCTGCGTCAGGCTCTGGGCTGATGGCTCAGAGCGTGGAGCCTGTTTCCGATTCTGTGTCTCCCTCTCTCTCTGCCCCTCCCCCGTTCATGCTCTCTCTCTGTCCCAAAAATAAATAAATGTTTGAAAAAAAAAATTTAAAATTTCCAAACTTTTAAAAACACACAATAAGCACTAACTGCAAAAAGAAAGTGAGTAAACTGAATAGAAAATAGCTCCTGACCTCGGAAAGCTTACATTTAAATAGAGATGGAGAGTTTAGAATGCTTTCATGAAGTTTGTGAGGCTTTGGCCAACTGAATACTTTCAAAAGCTCTCTAACAATTCTGTGTATTACAAATACTTATAATGCATATATATTGCATGCATCATTTAGAAATAACTAATACTTACAAATAATATACTAAATAGCCAAATTGATCAATTCAAATGGCTGTTATGCTTTTGCAGGAAAATAAGTGTGTATTTACTACTATGTACTAAACACTGTAAAAATGAGAGATTTTTTTAAAGCACGAGTTTCAGGTTGTAGGAAATCCAAACATATTCATCCCAATCTTCTATGTTTTCTGTCTGGTGCAGCAAATGTTTCCAGTTAGAATAATGACTGAATCACTGAAGCACACTCAGTTGCACCGAAAGATTAAATAACACTCACTACTAAAGGCAAGAGGTTTGACCAAAACAAAATGGAAGTTCTTCTAAAATAGTAAGTGGGTTTTATGTTTAAAACTTAGTTTACTACAAGTTCAATTTACTAGAGCACTTTCCCCTTACCTTTTAGGAAAATGTGGTTGCAATAAATAAATATTTTTTATTTTATTTACATCTATCCTCTATATGGGCATGTACGTATGGTGTTTGCAATTTGGAGTCAGAGTACAACTGATATACCGTGACTAGTATGAAGCTTTGCAACTACTAAATATAGTTCACTAACTCAACATTTTTTCCCCTTTTAATTATTGTACATATTGAATTATCAGCCTTTTACTGAATCCTATTTCACTGATTTATTCAACATTTGTTGAGCACCTGCTGCACAATGAACGTCAATAATGATGCAAGTCTGTCTGTAATAAAGGAAGTTGTGACAATGGTCACTAGTGATGTTTACAGATATTTGAGATCATCAACTTTTTGGGGACATGGTGGGATCTCCCTTCTTTACCTCCTTTAACGGGAGGTGTAGCCATGTCATTTGTTTTGGCGAATGAAGTGCGAGCAGAAATGTCATGTGTCACTTTCAGGTGGAAGCTTTAAGAGCCTAAACACGATCGGTGACACTGTCTTTCCAAGACTGCTGTGATCTTGGAGGTAAGCATCAGAATGCGTACTCCATCAGTTCAGAGTCCCTCAATGTTTCTACAAACAGCGATCCTGCCATCCCATGTTGGACATAAACTGTGATCCTCCAGTAAACTTGGTTGTAATAAGCCTCTAAGATTCTTCTGGTCATTGATTATTATAGCATAGCCTAGACTACCTCACACTGAAATTGGTATTAATCATGAGGTGTCAGAAAAGGAAGTCTAACTCCTTGGCATTGACTTAGGGCCGGGGTAGCGGAGAAGCTGTTCCTGGAGGCTGGAAGGGTTAAATTATGGTGTAAAAAATTTGGTAAAACTCTTGCTGTGATAATTCAGAAGGCAGATCATATATCCAAGGAATTTATAGTTTGAGGAAAAGAGGCTGGGAATAGAACATTCATAGTTTGGTTACTGTTGACTGCATTTAACAGGGTGCTGTAAGAAACCAATGAACTTAAAAAAGATTAGACTTTTGTTTATTTGTTTGTTTCTTCTGCAAGAAAAAAAAGGAAATAGGAATAAAGAAATTCAGGGACTTTCAGGTATGGACCTTGAAATTTCTTTGTAACCCCAAGCAATAAAACATACAAATGAAAAGGACTTTGAACAACAAAGACGTACTGCAATGGCTTTAGGCAAGTGTTAAATCAAAGGTAGAGCTGTCACAACCATTGTTTAAACCTCTGAGTAGATTAAGCTGTTTTAGAAGAAAGGTTCAGTTAAGGTTGTGGGACCCAACCTTTTGTCTTTCAAAAGACAAAATTGTTTAAGTAAAAGACGTGAAAGGTCTGGCTGTCTCTAAAACTGAACTGACTCATGTTTCTAGCAATCAATTAGAAAGAAGGAACAGGGCAAGGGAAAGAGAAAATAAACTAGCAGATGTAAGAAGTATGTCTGAACTGCAGGTGTGGCTGATGGCACCTGGATCTGACTTGAATCAAATTAATAAGGAATGTGTATAAAAAAGAAATGCCTAAATATTTAATGTGAAAACAGTCACTAGTCTGTACGAAAAGCCACCAACCATGTACAGGCAGGAACAGTCTCATAAAGCTGCTGTCTCTTGAGAGACGCACTATCCAATGTTTATCTCAACTACAACCAAGGAGGACAGAGGAAAAGAACCTCCCACCAACAGTGGAGTCATGGGCCATAGAGAACAATAATCCCTGTCAGGATTGGGGCCCATCTAGAAGTATTCCTCAGGGTGACTGGGTGGCTCAGTCGGCTAAGTGCCTGACTCTTCATTTTGGCTCAGGTCATGATCTCATTGTTCGTTAGTTTGAGCCCTGGGTTGGGCTCTGTGCTGACAGTGCAGAGCCTGCTTGGGATTCTCTCTCTCTTCCATCTCTCTGTCCCTTCCCCACTCGCGCGCGCTCTCTCTCTCTCTCTCTCTCTCAAAATAAACAAATAAACTTAAAAGAAAAAAAATAGAAGTATTCCTCAACTCCATGATAGGATGTTTTCAAAATTATCTGCCCAGTGAGGTTTTGGAATTTTCAGAGACAAATATTTCCTGTATGTTTCCCATTCTCTCTTTTTTTCTGAATGGAAATGCCTGTTGAGGCTTTCCTATTCCTTTTCCACCATTGCATATTGCGGCGGGATAGAGAAATTTTCTTTTGTTTCTAGATCACGAGGAGCCAAGTGTGGACCTGGTGTAAAACCATAGCACCATAGATCTTCAATTTTGAGCTTGATGCTACTTATGAATTGGGTTTTTGGATTGTCTCCTTTGGTGGTTAAGAATTGATGTGTATAACTTCTCAGCACAAGCTTTGTAAACTAATTTGTGATCTGTTATAGTCTTTTCCCACTGCTGCCATGATTGTAGAAACAGACATAAAATTAAGCTTTAATCAGCGTGTTCTTTGAATGCTTTGGACTAAATTGTGTCTCCCTTCTCCCCAAAATTATACATTGAAGCACTAATCTCCCACTGTGACTATATTTGGAATAAGGAAAGAATTAAGCTTAAATGTGGTCATAAGAGTGGGCCATGATGTGACAGGATTAACGTCCTTAAAAGAGACACCAGAGCACTCTCTCTCTCTCTCTCTGCCATGTGAAGACAATAGTGAGAAGGTGGCCATCTGTGAGCCAGAAAGAAAGCTCTCATCAGAACCTGACTGTGCTGGCACTGGGATCTCAGACTTCCAGCCTCCAGAACTGTGAGAAAATAAATTTCTGTTGTTCAAGCCACCTGGTGTATGGTATTTTGTTATGGCAGCCTGAGCTCACTAACACTCTGAGAGAGTACAATCAGCAGAACTCCTTCTACCCCACATCAGATGTGTATCAAAAGAGCAAAATAAACCTCTTGTGATAGGCCACTAAGATCCAGATATCCCACTAAGTTTTTGGACGCCATTTGGACGCCACACAAGCAATGCCGAGCTAAAATATCCAAAGCTGAAAACTCAACTTCGCCCCCATGCTTTCTTATTCTCATTTTTTCTTGTCTTTGCTAATAATAGTACAATCCACCTAGTGGCTCACAGTAGAAGTCTACAAGCATTTTTGAGTACTTGTTCTTCTTTGCCAACCATATTAAATCCATTGGCAAGTTCTATTGAATCTACCTCCTAAAAATATCTTCAATTGATCCAGTTTTCTTAATCTCCACGGCTTTTTGTAGAACATTGGTATTTCTTATAGGGGCTACTCCAGTACTGTGCTAATTGGTTTTCCCTCTTCTACTCCTGTCTTCTTTCAATGTATTCTCCATGAGCAATCAGGAGCTCTTTGCAAAAGATAAGCAACTCTCATGCCTAAGAACCTTCAGTGACTTCCCATTATGCTAAAAAAAAAAAAACCAATTAACTATGAACCATGTCTACACCTGCTACCTCCTCTTCTGTTTCTCTCCCTTTTGTCTACTTCAATCTATCATAATTTTCTTTTTCTTTCTTTTTTTTTAATTTTTGAGAGTGAGAGAGAGAGAGAGAGTGAGCAAGCATGGGCAGGAGAAGGGCAAAGAGAGAGGGAGAGAGAACCTTAAGCAGGGTCCAGGTCCAGTGCAGAGCCCCATGCGGGGCTTGATCTCATGATGGTGAGATCATGACTTCAGCTGAAATAAAGAGTCAGATGCTTAACTAAGCCACGCAGGCTCCCCCATCATTAATTTTCTTTTATTGGTTCCTTAATCATGCCAAGATCTTGTTAGTCACAAAATATGTTTTGATTATGAATTATAATAGTGGCAAGATTAACATTAATAACAATAGCAGTAACTAATATTTTTGAAGGCTTATTATGTACAAGGTACTGTCCTTAGCACTGTACGTATATCAATACATTTATACTTACAACAAAATACAGACTGTTTCTAGATCTATTGTATGAAGGAACCAAGGCACAAAGAGATCCCTGAGGCCATTCCACTAGTAGCTGTTGGACACAGGATTTTAACTCAACTGATCTGTTCCAAGCACAATGTTACTTCCTTAAATATTGTTCTCCTTGCTTGGTTTTCTCATTTCTTTTGTGTTTTATCCTGTTGCCTCCTCTCACCATTTAATCCCCAAGCTTAAGTGTCACCATCTGAGGAAGATCCCTGTTTCCAAGCAGCTCTATTCCCCCAACCCATTTTCTTCCGTCACACATTTTGCTTTCTTCATAATGCCTATCACCATTTGTAATGATATGTTTATTGTTTATTTCTTTATTGTATAGCTCAAAGGTTGGCAAACTTTTTTATGAAGGGCCAGAGAATAGATATTTTTGGCACTGTGAGTCATCTTTTCTCCACTGCAAGTGCTCAACTAAGTTATTCTAGCAAGTCGGCATCGCTGTTTTCCAACTAAACTTTATTTACAAAAAGATACGGAGGGCCAGGTTTAACTCATGGGCCGTAGTTTGCCAACCCCTGGCTTAGCGCTTCCGTTACACTGTGGGTGCTATTAATTTAGGAAATCTTAACTACTTTCTTTATCAAGCATCCTCAGTGCCCAACACAGATGTTTAACACATTTCTATTGTATGAATGAATGAATGGCAGTACAGCATCTCGCTCTCCTTTTTAAAAGGGGAGCATTGCAACAACATGGATGAAACTAGAGTGTGTTATTGTGGCCGCACTGAAGAAAAAGTTCTCAGACACCAGACAGTGTGGGACTACCTCTGTGAGAGAGAGAGCAGCAGAATCAGGAGCCTGCACATAGCCTTTATTTCATATTTCATTAGATAGAAGTATGAAAGAATATCAAAGCAAGGAAAGAGAATACAAAGGATCTTCAGACATCAGCCAGACATATGTCTGGTGGCTACCTGAAGGCATGAAGGGAGTGCGTGCGGTTTCAAGGAATGTCGGGGAATTACAGCAGGTGTTACAACACCTAAACTGTCCGTTCGGGGATCGTGGGGCTTTGTATCTGATAGTATCGCGTTGGACAACCCAGAGACCAGAACATTGCTGATGTTTCAGCTATCACCCTATTCACCCTCCAGGACTTACAATATACTCTCTAGACATAACTCCACAATTATGCTAAGCGAAATAAGTCAATCAGAGAAAGAGAAATATCATATGGTTTCACTCATGTGGAATTTAAGAAACAAAAGAGACGTACATAAGGGAGGGGAAGGGAAAATAAGATAAAAACAGAGAGGGAGGCAAACCATAAGAGACTCGTAAATACAGAGAACAAACTGTTGCTAAAGAGGTGTTGAGTAGAGGGATGGGCTAAATGGGTGATGGGCATTAAAGAGGACATTTGTTGGGATAAGCACTGGGTATTATATGTAAGTGATGAATCACTAAAATCTATTTCTGAAAAAAAATGATAGCATGCAGTAAAAACAAACAAAAAAGGCAGCAGGTCTCACTTGTACACAGACAAAATTGACATTAACATTTCACGTGATTTTATTTTATTAATATTTTTAAAAGTTTATTTATTTTGAGAGAGAGAGGGGGAGAGAGACTGAGCACCTGTGAATGGGGAAGGGGGGGAGAGAGAGAGAGAGAGAGAGAGAGAGAGAATCTCAAGCAGGCTCCTACCTCATTGCAGAGCCTGACACGCGGCTCGATCTCATGACTCTGAGATAATGACCTGAGCTGACATCAAGAGTCAGACATTTAGCTGACTGAGCCACCCAGGTACCCCGATTTTATTTTAGAAACAATACCAATTCTAAAATTTTATTTTAGAAACATACCAATATGAAGAGGGGGACATGGAGCAGGTTACAGGAAAAAGGAAGGAGGGAAAGAGCCCTAGAAGATTCATCAAGATAGGATATCAACATGTCCTCTTTTCTACATGAAAAAAGAAACTTCATTAGTCATTAACAGCTGAATCTTTTCTTCTGAAGAGAATTGAAGTGGATTCCCTTATGATTGCATTTTTTTTTATTGGAACCCATTTTAGCCTAGAGATTTTCCTTTTGTCTGACATATATTCAGTTTTGGACAAGTGAAAATCAGTGACTCATTTTGCACCTGGGTGGGGACGGGGTGGTAGACACATCTGCACAGAGTAGTAGGAGTTAGAGAGTATGGATGAGTTCTCTGAAGAATCAGAGTACAATAGAATGTGTTTAATAACATGTTCTGATTGTTCCTCAGTATTTTTCAGCTGATGTGTCACTAATGGATTTGCTGGATTGTCTTCTACATCCTATGGTAAAGATGCTCTAAAAACACATGGCCCCTGTTGGCAGTTGTTTATGTCTTAGGTTATATAAATCTCTTTTTATTTTGTATGTATTTAAAATTTTTTTAAATATTTATTTATTTAGAGACAGAGAGCGAGCAAGGGAGGGGCAGAGAGAGAGGGAGACAGAATCTCAAGCAGGCTCCGTGCCATCAGCCCAGAGCCCAAGGTGGGGCTTTGACCTGAGCCAAAACCAAGAGTCGGATGCTTAGCTAACGGAGCCACCCATGCGCTCCTATGTAAATCTCTTTTTAAATACACAGATACTATGGAAGGGCAATCGGAGAGTTGGACACAATTCCAAGTTTGTTAAATCTTCTACATTTAAAGAATTGTTGTTGTTGTTGTTTAAGAGAATTGCTGGACTTGAAAAACTTGGGAAAGGAAAACAACTAGAAAGTTTAATCAAGATATGTTAAACTATCAAGTGCAAGACTTTGAGTGTAAAGGGAAAATATCTGTCACAGTAATTCACCAACATTTTGCAACTGCAACACATTTCTGATTGCCTAAGTTGGAAATATCTTTCCCCTCATATACTTCTTCTTTTTTTTTTTTTTTTTTGGAATGAACACAAAGCGTTATTTATGTGCCATACATATGGAAATAGGATGAATTTCCAGGAAGTCCTAAGAAAAGTCCATTGACGCATTTTTATTTTACTTTTTTTCTTCTTAATATAATGTGGTAACAGCCGTACCACATGGGAACTAAATTCACAGTTACAAGCATTCAGACGTATTCCCTGATATGGGAAGTTTGTAGCGTTACTCTTTGCGTTAAGACTCAGAGCCCATATCGACCTGCCAGTCTTGATGCATGTGGTGACTTGGCTAAAAGTCTGGATTTGTTAGTGGTTGCCAGCATAGTCTTTGATACTATTGTTGTAGAAGGAAACAGAAAAATTACATTAATCTACCAATTTCCAATAGATTTTTATGTGAATCAAATGAGATAAGTTACATAACAGTCATTTGAAAACTTTAAGACATTTTATAGAAACGAGTTTACTCAACATAGATAAATCTTAGAAGTATAATGTGAAGTGAAACCCGCAAGTGACAGAGCACTTTACACAGTATAATACCATTTTGATAAAGCGCAAAATCAAGCGAAACTAAACAGTTTATTATTTAGGTTCCCTGTATATGTGATAAAACTCTGTAAGGAAAGGAAGGACATGAACACAAAATTCAGTATAGCTCTTACTCTTTCCAGGGGGCAATAGGAAGGTGACATAGATTAGTAACACACAGGCAGATTCACATTCTGGTTTTCGAATGTGTGGTATTTTTGTGGGCATTTGTTACATTATTTTGTTTTGAAATTTAAATAAATTTTACCTGTAATTTATAGTTATCATGATATGTTCAAAAGATAATGTAAGTTTATATCACATGGTGCTACATAATAATAAGAAACTTCAAATCCAAATTTTATTGCTGAATCATCAATGACATTTTTAGGTTCATATATATATATATTTTAATTTACATACGAATTAGTTAGCATATAGTGCAACAATGATTTCAGGAGTAGATTCTTTAGTGCCCCTTACCCCTTTAGCTAGCCCATCCCCCCTCCCACAACCCCGCCAGCAACCCTCAGTTTGTTCTCCATATTTATGAGTCTCTTCTGTTTTGTCCCCCTCCCTGTTTTTATATTATTTTTGTTTCCCTTCCCTTATGTTCATCTGTTTTGTCTCTTAAAGTCCTCGTGTGAGTGAAGTCATATGATATTTGTTATTCTCTGACTGGTTTCACTTAGCATAATATCCTCCAGTTCCATCCACGTAGTTACAAATGGCAAGATTTCATTCTTTCTGATTGCCGAGTAATACTCCATTGTGTATATATACCACTTCTTTATCCATTCATCCATCGATGGACATTTGGGCTATTTCCATACTTTGGCTATTGATGATGGTGCCGCTATAAACATTGGGGTGCATATGTTCCTTCAAAACAGCACACCTGTATCCCTTGGATAAATACCCCGTAGTGCAATTGCTGGGTCATAGTAGTTCTATTTTTAGTTTTTTGAGGAACCTCCATACTGCTTTCCAGAGTGGCTGCACCAGTTTACATTCCCACCAGCAGTGCAAAAGAGATCCTCTTTCTCCGCATCCTCACCAACATCTTTGTTGCCTGAGTTGTTCATGTTAGCCATTCTGACAGGTGTCAGGTGGTATCTCATTGTGGTTTCCATTTGTATTTCCCTGATGATGAGTGATGTTGAGCATCTTTACATGTGTCAGTTGGCCATCTGGATGTCTTCCTTAGAGAAGTGTCTATTCATGTCTTTTGCCCATTTCTTCACTGGATTATTTGTTTTTTGGGTGTTGAGTTTGATAAGTTCTTTATAGATTTTGGATACTAACCCTTTATCTGATATGTCATTTGCAAATATCTTCTCCCATTCTGTTGGTTGCCTTTTAGTTTTGCTGATTGTTTCCTTCGCTGTGCAGAAGTTTTTATTTTGATGAGGTCCTAGTAGTTCAGTTTTGCTTTTGTTTCCCTTGCCTCCAGAGATGTGTTGAGTAAGAAGTTGCTGTGGCCAACATCCAAGAGGTTTTTGCCTGCTTTCTTCTTGAGGATTTTGATGGCTTCTTGTCTTACATTGAGGTCTTTCATCCATTTTGAGTTTATTTTTGTGTATGATGTAAGAAAGTAGTCCACGTTCATTCTTCTGCATGTCGCTGTCCAGTTTTCCCAGCATAACTAACTTGCTGAAGAGACTGTCTTTATTCCATTGGATATTCTTTCCAGCTTTGTCAAAGATTAGTTGGCCATACATTTGTGGGTCCATTTCTGGGTTCTCTCTTCTGTTCCATTGATCTGAGTGTCTGTTCTTGTGCCAGTACCATACTGTTTTGATGATTACAGCTTTGTAGTGTAGCTTGAAGTCTGGGATTGTGATGGCTCCTGCTTTGGTTTTCTGTTTCAAGATCACTTTGGCTATTCGGGGTCTTTTCTGATTCCATACAAATTTTAGGATTATTTGTTCTAGCTCTGTGAAGAATGCTTGTGTTACTTTGATAGGGATTGCATTGAATATGTAGATTGCTTTGGGTAGTATCGACATTTTAACAATGTTTGTTCTTCCTATCTGGGAGCATGGAATCTTTTTCCATTTTTTTTTGTGTCTTCTTCAATTTCATTCATAAGCTTTCTATAGTTTTCAATGTATAGTTTTTTCACCTCTTTGATTAGATTTATTGCTAGGTTTTTTTATGGTTTTAGGTGCAGCTGTAAATGGGATCAATTCCTTGATTTCTCTTTCTGTCACTTCATTGTTGGTGTATAGGAATGCAACTGATTTTTGTGTGTTTATTTTATATCTGCAACTTTGCTGACTTCATGGATCAGTTCTAGGAGTTTTTTGGTGGAATCTTTTGAGTTTTCCACATACAGTATCATGTCATCTACGAAGAGTGAAAGTTTGACCTCCTCCTGGCTGATTTGGATGCTTTTTATTTCTTTGTATTGTCTGATTGCTGAGGCTAAGACTTCCAATTCTATGTTGAATAACAGTGGCGAGAGTGGACATCCCTGTCTTGTTCCTGACCTTAGGGTGAAAGCTCTCAGATTTTCCCCATTGAGGATGTTTTAGCATTGGGTCTTTCATGTATGGCTTTTATGATCTCAAGGTATGCTCCTTCTATCCCTACTTTCTTGAGGATTTTTATCAAAAAGGATGCTGTATTATGTCAAATGCTTTCTCTGCATCTATTGAGAGGATCATATGGTTCTTGTCCTTTCTTTTATTGATGTGATGAATCACATTAATTATCTTGTGGATATTGAACCAGCCCTGCATCCCAGGTAAAATGCCACTTGGTCGTGGTGAATAATTGTTTTAATGTATTGTTGGAGCTGGTTGGCTAATATCTTGTTGAGAATTTTTGCATCCATTTTCATCAGGGAAATTGGTCTGTAGTTCTCCTTTTTAGTGGGATTTCTGGTTTTGGAATCAAGGTAATGCTGGCTTCATAGAAAGAGTTTGGAAGTTTTCCTTCCATGTCTATTTTTTGGAACACCTTCAAGAGAATAGGTGTTAACTCTTCCTTAAATGTTTGGTAGAATTCCCCTGGAAAGCCATCTGGCCCTGGACTCTTGTTTTTTGGCAGATTTTTGGTTACTAATTTGATTTTCTTACTGGTTATGGGTCTGTTCAAATTTTCTATTTCTTCCTGTTTCAGTTTTGGTAGTTTATATGTTTCTAGGAATTTGTCCATTTCTTTCAGATTGCCCATTTTATTGGTGTATAATTGTTCATAATATTCTCTTATTGTTTTTATTTCTTCTGTGTTGGTTGTGATCTCCCCTTTTCATTCTTGATTTTATTTATTTGGATCCTTTTCTTTTTCTTTTTGATCAACCTTGCTAGTGGTTTATCAGTTTTGTTTACTCTTTCGAAGAACCAGCTTCTGGTTTCATTGATCTGTTCTACTGTTTTTTTGGTTTCGATAGCATTAATTTCTGCTCTAATCTTTATTATTTCCTGTCTTCTGCTGGTTTTGGGTTTTATTTGCTGTTCTTTTTCCAGCTCTTTAATGCATAAGGTTAGTTTGTGTATCTGAGACCTTTCTTCCTTCTTTAGGAAGGCCTGGATTGCTATATATTTTCCTCTTATGACCACCTTTGCTGCATCCCTGAGGTTTTGGGCTGTGGTATTATCATTTTCATTGACTTCCCTATACTTTTTAATTTCCTCTCTAACTTCTTGGTTAGCCCATTCATTCTTTAGTAGGATGTTCTTTAGTCTCCAAGTGTTTGTTACCTTTCCAATATTTTTCTTGTGGTTGATTTTGAGTTTCATAGCATTGTGGTCTGAAAATATGCATGGTATGATCTCAGTCTTTTTATACTTGTTGAGGGCTGATTTGTGTCCCAGTATGTGGTCTATTCTGGAGAACGTTCCATGTGCACTGAAGAAGAATGTGTATTCCGTTGCTTTGGGATGAAATGTTCTGAGTCTGTCTGTTAAGTCCATCTGGTCCAGTGTGTCATTCAAAGCCATTGTTTCCTTGTTGGTGTTCTGATTAGATGATCTGTCCATTGCTGTGAGTGGGGTGTTGAAGTCTCCAACTATTATGGTATTATTATCAAGGAGTTTCTTTATATTTGTAATTAATTGATTTATACATTTGGGGTTTTCCCACATTTGGAGCATAAATGCTTACAATTATTAGGTCTTTTTGGTGGATAGACCCCTTAATTATGGTATAATGCCCTTCTGCATCACTTGATACAGTTTTTATTTTAAAGTCTGGATTGTCTGGTACAAGTATTGCTACCCCACCTTTCTTTTGTTGACCATTAGCACGATAGATGCTTCTCCATCCCCTTATCAATCTGTAGGTGTCTTTAGGTCTAAAGTGGGTCTCTTGTAAATAACATATAGATGGATCTTGTTTTCTTATCCATTCTGTTACCCTATGTCTTTTGGTTGGAGCATTGAGTCCACTGACGTTTAGAGTAAGTACTGAAAGATACGAATTTATTGCCATTATGTTGCTTATAGAGTTGGAATTTCTGGTGGTGTTCTCTGGTCATTTTTAATCTTTGTTGCTTTTGGTATGTATGTATGTATGTATGTATGTATGTATGTATGTATTTAATTTTTTTCTCCCCTCAGAGAGTCCCCCTTAAACTTTCTTGCCGGGCTGGTTTAGTGGTCACAAATTCTTTTAATTTTTGTTTGTCTGGGAAACTTTCAATGTCTCCTTCTATTTTGAATGACAGCCCAGATGGATAAAGAATTCTTGGCTGCATATTTTTCTGATTCAGCACATTGAATATATCCTTCCACTCCTTTCTGGCTTGCCAAGTTTCTATGGATAGGTCTGCTGCAAACCTGATCTGTCTTCCCTTGTAGGTTAGGGACTTTTTTTTCCCTTGCTGCTTTCATGATTCTCTCCTTGCCTGAGTATTTTGTGAATTTGACTATGATATGCCTTGTTGATGGTCGGTTTTTATTGAATCTAATGGGGGTTCTCTGTGCTTCCTGGATTTTGATATCTGTGTCTTTCCCCAGGTTAGGAAAGTTTTCCACTATGCTTTGCTCACATAACCCTTATACCCCTATTTCTCTCTCTTCCTCTTCTGGCACCCCTACGATTCTTATGTTGTTCCTTTTTAATGAGTTACTGATTTCTCTAATTCTTAAATTGTGCTCTTTTGCCTTAATCTCCCTCTTTTTTTCTGCTTCCTTATTCTCTTTAAGTTTGTCCTCCCTATCACCGAATCTCTGATCTGCCTCATCCATCCTTGCCGTCATGGCATCCATGTAGATTGCAGCTCAGTTATAGCATTTTTTATTTCATTTTGACTAGCTTTTACTTGTTTTATCTCTGCAGAAAAGGATTATAATCTATTTTCAACTCCAGCTAGTATTCTTATTATCGTGATTCTAAATTCTGGTTCAGACATCTTGCTTGTGTACGTGTTGGTTAAATTCCTGGCTGTCGTTTCTTTATGCTCTTTCTTTTGGGTGAATTTCTTTGTTTCATCAGTTTGAAGGGAGAAAAGGAATTAATGAAGTAGAAAAATTAAAATTAAAAAATTAAAATTAAAAAATTAAAATTAAAACATATTAAAATTAAAAAATTAAAAACACACACACACACAAATCAAATAAATGATGCTAGATCCTAGGTGTGTTTTGGTCTGGGTGTTGAAAGTGTTTTGATAGATTAGAGAAAAAAGGGGGAAAAAGTAAAAAAGGAAATCGTTGAGAATTTGAAAAAATGAATAGACTGGAGTAGACTAAAATAAAATAATGGAAGTAAAATAGAATTTGAAAAAATTTACACAGAAGTAAAAAATACAGTACAAAAAAATGAAAGAAAATATTTTTAATAAAAATTGAAAAAAATGAATTTTTTCTCTGTATTGAAAAAGAAAAGAAATGAAAACAGAAAAAAGAAAAAGAAAAGAAATCGTTTGAAAATTTGAAAAAGTGACTACACTGAGGTAGACTAAAATAAAATGATGGAAGTAAAATAGAATTTGAAAAAAATTTCACAAAAGTAAAAAATAGAGTTAAAAATTAAATAAAAATATTTTTAATAAAAATTGAAAATAAAAAATGAATTTTGTTTTTCTGTGCTCAAGAAAAAGAAAAGAAGTGAAAAAGAGGAAAAAAAAAGAAAATTGAACAGATGGACCTGCTATCAGATTGAAATAGGACTGAAATTACTTCTTTTTCCCCCAGAAGTCAGACTATGAAGGGCTTTATAGTCCATAAACTAACCAGGCAGTGAGACTTGTGTTCTTGAAGAGCTAGGTTGGCCCAGTTGGGCGGGGCTCAGTGTAACGGCTCCACTTTCCACTAGATGGTGCTGCTAGCCTACTGAGGTGGAGTATTGTGGCGCTGGTAGGTGTGTACCTCCATGTGTGGGAATGGTGAAAATGGCGTCACCCAGCTACTCAGTCTCTAGTATGGGAACTCTGTTCTCTCAGATCAGAAATCGCGCATCTGTCCTCTATCTTCAGCTTTCGTCCCCTCCCCGCATTTTCACTGTCCGTGACCAAGCCCCAGGCAGTACCTCTCTCCCGAGTTTTGTCACAGATGCAGCTGTTTTCCCCAGTCCCTAACTTCTGAAGGACTGCGGCTTTGACCCGTTCCGTCCCTCTGTGGGACAATCTCAGTGAGCAATGGCCGAATGCCGGCTGTACCCAGCTTGCTGGACCCTGCTGCTTCCAGGGCCCCAAGACTGCAGCCAGGTGCCAGCCCACCCCAGAAAAAGTTCACAAGATAGTGTAGCAGCAGCTTTTCAGGGATTATGGAAAATCACAACACACATCTGTCACCAGACTTCATCCTTAACCACCTTGTTCCAGCACCAGTGAATGTGGCCGTTCTCTGGGATCTGCTGGTACCAGGTGGCCTCAACATTTTCTACCAAATGTCCTTCCAGCAGTGGAACCGCTTTTCCCTGTGTGGCCTGAGAACCTCCTGGACCCCATTCTACTCCTGGGGATTTGCCCTTCCCACCAGGGCACCACCAGGTATAGAGCTGCAGAGTTGCAGTCTTTGCGCTCCCCTTGTTTACAGTCTTAATGGAATTTAAACCCTCTCCTTTTTCCTTTCTCCCTTTTTATTTTGGTCCATGTGGCTGTTTCTAATTTTCCACTTTCTCTCCAGCTGCTTTTGGGGAGGGGTGCTTTCCCCATATCCCACCCCCACCCCAATGTCTCCATCCTCTCTCCACCCACAAAAGTGGCTCCCTCCTGGCCGGTGCTTCTCGCTCCCCAATCTCACCTCTTCATGCTGCATACCTGCTGGATTCTGTGGTTCAGTTTGTGCAGATTGTTGTGTGAATCCTCAAATAAGTTTTCTAGGTGTGCAAGATGGTTTAGTGTTGGTCTGGCTGTATTTCATGGATGCGAGACACAAAAAACTTCCATGCTGTTACGCCATCTTGGCTCCCCCTCTCTTTCCCCCCATATTCTTAAAGATGGTTTAACTTACAGTTTTAATGTAAAAGTGGGTAAATTTTAGCTTTGTTTTGGTAACTGTAAACTCCCTTTGTCTCAGATGAAAGTAAGCCAAAGAGTGACAAAAGAGGTGTTGATGCTGTAGTTTGGATAATTTCTTAGATCAATATATGAGGGAAACGAGTAATAGATGAATCCCCCAACCTTGAAGGAGGATTCTGGCTTGGCTAGTGTTGTAGCTCATTTGGGGTGCTATAACAAAATACTGTAGACTGTGTGGCTTATAAAGAACAGAAATTTTTGTTTCATAGTTCCTGAAGCCGGAAGTCCAATACCAAGGTGCCAACAGATTCTGTGTGTGGTGAAGGCTTGATTTCTGGTTCACAGATAGAGCCTTCCCTCTGTGTCCTCACCTGGAGGAAGGAAAGGGCCAGCTCTCCAGGGTCTCCTTATTATAGAACCAGTCTCCATCGTGAGGGCTCTTCCCCCTGACCTAATCACCTCCCAAAGGATCTCCCTCCCAATACCATCACGCTGGGTTCAACATATTTGGGGGAATTTGGGTGACGTAGGGACCACAGACATTCAGACCATAGCAGATCATTAGCACTTTTGTCCTCCCACATTCTTCAAAGAGTCTTGCTTTGACAGATGAGATGTTCTGAGTTTTCGTTGATACAGAATCAGGAGAAAAGCAATGAGGGAGCAGAACCTTGTTGGATGAACTTGTAAGATTAGTTTGGGGGAGAGCAGGAGAGAGTAGACTGAGAGAGAAGCTAAGGTGTTTGTGAGATATGGGTGGGTAAGGAAAGGAAAGGAAGATGGGGTTTTAAAAGGCATGGGTCTGGTCAAGGTATATCTGTAATTATTTTTAAAGAAATTACAAGTAAAATATTGGGTTATTTTAATTTTTTAATGTTTATTTTTCAGAGAGAGAGAGAGAGAGAGAGAGAGAGAGAGTGAGCAAGTGGGGGAGGGGCAGACAGAGAGGGAGACTCAGAATCCAAAGCAGGCTCTGGGCTCTGAGCTCTCAGCATAGAACCCAATGTGGGGCTCAAACTCATGAACCATGAGATCATGACCTGAACCAAAGTCGGACGCTTGACTGACTGAGCCCTCCAGGTGCCCCAAAATATTGGGTTATTTTAAAGTTGCTTTCTTCCTGCTGGAATTTTCTTTCTTTGATCAAGGTGTTGTTCAGTGTCTTGGTAATGTGTGTGTGAATATCATAAGCATTACAGGTCTGTAAGCTTTGTAAGCATTATACCTTCATATACTTTAAGGCTACCTCCTCTTCTTGTATCATCCCCATCATCTATGTTGGATAACTACATTAATCACGTGACATAGCCATTGTTCTTTTATGCACATTACAGAGGTATTAAAGCTGTGTTTCTTTTTGATCTGTATCCATAATCATAAAATTCTGATGTAATCTGGAAGACATGAGGGCAACAAGAAGACTTCTACTTGTGAGAAAACTGCAACTTGTAAAAACATATTTGACATAGTGCTTCACTTTATGTAGTGGATTTCAGATTGGTTGATGTTAAGTTTCTGATATCATGATTTTTTTTTTGAGTGACAATACTTGGTTCATAGAATCCAGACTATAAATTTGCTATTGCCTTAAACACTGATTAAATAAAATACCTGTAATATATACCGAAGAACTGTGATATTGATCACAATTTGAATTCAAATGGTTTTAGAAATATTGTGAATGAATCTCTCATGATTTTTTTATCAACACCCTCTTTCTCTTTTTCTTAATTTCCCTGTTAGAAAACTTCCTTTTCTATTAAAGGAAAAGGTCAATTAGACTCAAAAGCAACAACAAACAATGGCCATTGCTCCAAGAGCCATTATCATTGGTTTGACGGATATCAAGAATAATTGTCCAGGTCAGAAAGGAACATAGCATGCAGACAAAACATAAGTTCAGTCCTGGTTGATTTTGTGGTTTTCAGGCACCAGTGTCATTACATTAGAGTGGAATCAGCATTAGATCTTTTCAATAAAATCACTGAGAAATTGAAGAGTTATAAACACTTGCAGCAAGAAATAAAATCCTTGCCAACTTTCATCTTGGTATGAGACAGAATGGAGGAAAGCGACACTAGCTATTGAGTTTAGTGCCAGTTTTTCTAGCTTCAAATTAGAAAGCCATTTTTCTAGCATATTCAGCTTTGGTCAGACACTCATAAGAATTAATCTGCCCAAATTGTGGCTGACTTAAAAAAGGTACTCGATATGTACTCTACCAGAGTGATCTTATCTAAAAGATTCTGCTTGGACACCCAAATATTCCTCACTGGTCTAAAATACTATTGCTACCTTTTCTACCTAAAGAACCTGAAATTTCCACTTGTTGGGTCACAGACAGACTAACAGAGGGAGCAGAGACCCTCCCCTCATAAGGTCTTCCTCAAAGTTTGCATAGCATTAGAGAACTTGCCTGTGGCTTTTCCCTCTGACCCAGTTTAGAATACCGCATTAGCTGATACAACCTTAGTTCCTGAAGGGGAGGGAACAGGTTCAGAAGAGAATTGCCAGGAAGAAAGAATCTGTGGAACCACAAGTTCGTCAGTAGGTATATGTTATTACTGTAGCTGTCAAGACCAGAGAGAGTGGCCACAGACCTTGGCACCTAAGAGACTTTGGGAGGCTCTAGGAATAACAAGGATGTAGATGGTGCTTGAAGAACAAGGTGGTTGACAAGATGAGGTGAGCGAGAAGTCCTGAAATTTAGCTTGAGGTAGTTAAGAAGGGCCTTAAATGACAGGGAGTTTAGGTTGTCCTGTAGATAAGAGCACAGGGAAAGGGAAGTCATTGAAAGGGCAGGAACAGGGCAATGATCAAATTTATGTTTTAGATAGACAGTTCTGATTAGCAGAGGTAGAGATGGGGGATGGACCAAAGAGGGAGGGGCTCAGATCAATGGTGGGGGTAAAAATTCATATAAGAAGGTGTGAACAAAGTCCATGTTAGTAGGGATGGAAAAGATAGATTTTCCTCAATTTTTGACATAGAAATAACAAGGATCACATGGACAATATGGTTTTAATAACTAGTTTTCTCTAATGAGTAGGGCAATGTAGGAAGAGGCACACAGTACTCAAGCAGTCTTTTTTTTTTTTTTTTTTTTTTTTTTGCAAAATATAGTTTCTCCCTGTC
>NW_024412377.1:108894194-108910914 GCF_014898765.1 Herpailurus yagouaroundi
AAAAAAAAAAAAAAAAAAAAAAAAAAAAAAAAAAAAAAAAAAAAAAAGAAGAAGAAGGAAAGAAAAGAAAGAAAAAGAAAAAAAAAGAAATCAACTAAGAGCAGAAAAAATAATTTGGCTCTTTGTAGACTAGTGGTTGTCAACTTTGGAGAACATCAGACTTACTTGGAGGGTTTATTAAAATACAAATTGTAGGGGCGCCTGGGTGGCACAGTCGGTTGAGCGTCCGACTTCAGCCAGGTCACGATCTCGCGGTCCGTGAGTTCGAGCCCCGCATCAGGCTCTGGGCTGATGGCTCAGAGCCTGGAGCCTGTTTCCGATTCTGTGTCTCCCTCTCTCTCTGCCCCTCCCCCGTTCATGCTCTGTCTCTCTCTATCCCAAAAATAAATAAACGTTGAAAAAAAAATTAAAAAAAAAAAACAAATTGTTAGGCTCTATCCCAGAATTTCTGCTATTCAGTGAGTGTAGGGTGGGGTCTGAGAATATGCATTTTAAACAAATGCCAAGGTGATGCTGATGCTGCTTATCCAGGGACCAGGCTTTGAGAACCACTCTCTGAGATCATTGTTTTAAACAGTAATTTTCAATACATCCCTTCTGGCAGAGGTGATATATCATGATTTGTACTGACAGAGAGAGTTAGAAAAATAAATGGATGGAACTTATTCCCTTTTGCTCAGTACATTTTTCCCCAATACGTTTTAAGTTATCCTAGATCATGAGTTATTTTAGATTGTACACCCTAATTCTGTTGTTGTAAGATCGTCATTAATTTCTTTCTATCTAATCCCAAGGCATTGCCTCTGTGATTCTCAAGGAGTAAAGTCATTTAATCTTTGCCTTGTAATTTATCAGGCAACATTTTAAAGCCATAGATCCCAGAAGTAACTCCTTAAATCTATGTCTGGAACATTTATACTTGTAATCATGGAAGAATATAATGTTTATCTAATATCAGCTGCTTTTATTACATCTGTCATTCTTTTTTTTTTTTTTATTAAATTTTTTTTCAACATTTATTTATTTTTGGGACAGAGAGAGACAGAGCATGAGCGGGGGAGGGTCAGAGAGAGAGGGAGACACAGAATCGGAAACAGGCTCCAGGCTCTGAGCCATCAGCCCAGAGCCCGACGCGGGGCTCGAACTCATGGACCGCGAGATCGTGACCTGGCTGAAGTCGGACGCTTAACCGACTGCGCCACCCAGGCGCCCCTATTACATCTGTCATTCTAAGTCACAAGCCTAGAAACATACTATTCTTATTTAAATGTGGTTCCTTTTCTGCCTCTTAATATTCACTGTAGGACACTCCAATAAATTTTTTAAATGTGGTGTCTTCCAGGGAGTTGAGAGAAGAACCAAAATAAATATGGAAGTAAAGACAGTGTTAACACTGGAGCAGACTTCATGACCAAAAAGCTTTCATTGCCTTAATACTCATTAGAGGGGAAGTAAGGTAGAAGAAACATGCATATGGTGAGATAATTATTGTGTTTATTTAACCAGTCAGAGAAATTTGAGGGTGAGTGAGAAGAAACTTACAAGGAAATGGAATAATAGTGTTGATGTGGAGAGATTTATTTGTTATGTAGGCTGCTGTGAGTAGAACAATAAATGGGAGCTTGACTTTGGGACCTGGGATGTTTCTTATGTGGAAGGAATCTGTGTTGCTTGGGGATGAAAAATATTTCGTAAATTTCTCTTCTTGTGCATTGTATGGATGAAAGTCATGGCAATTTTGAAAATACTGCATTTTCATAATTTCCTTCAAGTGTGATTTTGGATTAGCTTTTTTTTTGAATTAATTTTTTCAACTCTCTTCCTAAACTCTTTTTTTCTTTGTTTGAGGTTTTTATTTAAATTCTAGTTAGTTAACATATAGGGTGATAGTGGTTTCAAGAGTAGAATTTAGTGATTCACCACTTACATATAAAACCCAGTGCTCAACACAAGTGCCCTTGTTAATCTGTTTTTCTCTTCCTAAACTCTTGAGTTTGTGTTTTCTCACTAGCTGAACATCTCTGTTGCCTCTCTCAGCACTCACATTCCTTCTATAGATAACTTGCCTCTGGTTCCCCTGTGCTTCGTGGAATCAAAGCAATAAAGTTTAAAACCTGGTGCTAGGGGCACCTGGGAGGCTCAGTCGGTTAAGTGTCTGCCTTTGGCTCAGGTTATGATCCCACCATTTGTGAGTTTGAGCTCTGCATTGGGCTCTGCGCTGGCAGCATGGAGCCTGCTCGGCATTCTCTCTCCCTCTCTCTCTGACCTCCCCCATCCCCGGCTTTCTCTCTCTCAAAATAAATTTAAAAAATTAGAAATAAATTAAAAATAAAATCTGGTTCTATGGTCCTCATTGACATGTATTTTCCATTTTCTTGACAGAGGAATTGGCCTTGTGAATGACTGACAAAGGCTTTTAAAACATTTGCTCCCTTATAGTTGGTTAGAAAATTTCCAATTTTGTGACTCCTGGCTTTCCTGGCTTTACTCCAGTAAAGAACTATGCCTAGTAAGTGCTTAGTAAGAATAGCTGATGATTTGTCATCATCCCTGAAATATGTCTCTCCGTTGAGACAGAAAGATTTGCTGATATATTAACTGGAATTCTTACAACTAGGTAATAAGAGCTGTTCAGTGGGTTTGGTTTAATATAGCAGTGAGTTGGCTACAAAAGCATTCTTATGAACTTAAACCCTAACCTCCATACTCTAGGGAAATGGTGTCTTAATTGAAGAATAGAGTCTGTTGAATAAAAATCTACTTAAATATGCTTGTTTTGAGGTAACTGTTCTTCACCTTTTAGGTCAGCATTGTCTTTGTCTATGGATAAAAGCTCTGGGGGCGCCTGGGTGGCGCAGTCGGTTCAGCGTCCGACTTCAGCCAGGTCACGATCTCACGGTCCGTGAGTTCGAGCCCCGCGTCGGGCTCTGGGCTGATGGCTCGGAGCCTGGAGCCTGTTTCCGATTCTGTGTCTCCCTCTCTCTCTGCCCCTCCCCCATTCATGCTCTGTCTCTCTCTGTCCCAAAAATAAATAAACGTTGAAAAAAAAAAAATTAAAAAAAAAAAAAAGCTCTGGCCCCTCTCTCTTCCAAAATGTACATATGCATGTGATGTAAAATTGTCTACCTTTTTCTGAGGCTCAGAGATCACGGTAAAAAGCCTCTGGTAATCTTCCTGGATGTCTGAGTAACATCCATCATCCTTTGAAATTCCAAGGTTTTTCAAAAAAATTTTTTAATGTTTTTATTTTTGAAGGAGAGAGAGACAGAGCACAAGTGGGGGAAGAGCAGAGAGAGGGAGACACAGAATTCAAAGCAGGTTCCAGGCTCTGAGCTGTCAGCACAGAGCCCTATGTGGGGCTCGAACCCTGGAACTGTGAGATCATAAGCTGAAGTCGGATGCTTAACCGACTGAGCCACCCAGGCACCCCCCAAGGTTTTTCAAAAGAAGGTATCTGTGCTTGTGTATTGGTTTCTGTGTCTCATAAAAATAAGAGAAATAAACGTGTTTACTTTTTGCCTTGACTTTTCTTTTAATTGAAAAAATAAAAGCTATGTCAACTTACATTATGTTGTGAAGGAACTGGTTTAATCTTAAACCATGATTTTCCTTTCTTGTAAGAGTTCCTTGGGAAAACTTAAAATAGAAACCAAGTGTACATATGTGTATGTTTTCCCTGCTCCACAAATTTGTTATAGAACCTAAGTCATTTATCACTCTGTCAGAGAGTCAATAGAATCCTCCTGGTAGAGTCTTGCCCGAAGGTTTTCTGTGTAATTCTTGGAATGAAGGATTAGTTGAACTCAGAGTAGCTAATGTGTCCACGTGATGAGTCAGAGCATTTTTTTGACACGTATCTCTTCTCTGAAAGGTCACTGCTAACTTCTTCCTAGTCAGATAGTGTGGATTCCTGTTAATTTCCCATTGATTGTATCCTCTAATAGATCATACACAGCTGATCACATTCTCCCTTGAGTATTTCCTACAGCCTTTCGACATCACAGTGCTTCTCAACATTAGCTGCTCATTGGAGTCACCTGGGAAGCTTTAAAAACCATTCACTCTTGGATGGGTCTCACCCCCAGAGATCCTGATTCATTAATCTGAGGTGCAACCTTAATAATGGGGGTTTTTAAAGCATTTTTAAATAGTTTTATTGAGGTCTAACTGACATACAATGGACAGTATATATTTAAGTGTACATTTTGATAAGCTTGACATATGTATCTACACATGAGGTTGTCACTATGCCCAAGAGAGTCAACGTTCACACCATCACCAAAGTTTGCTCATGGCCCTTTGCCCCTTCTTCCTACTCCACTCCTCTCTGCTGGCTCCCCAGGAAACCATTGATTTTTCTGTCAGTGTAGATTACTTGTATTTTATAAGTTTTTATATAAATGTTATAATACAGTTTGTGTTTATTGTCTGGCTGTGTTCACTCGGAGTAATTGTTCACTCTGTTTAGATTTATGAATATTGTTTATTGCATGTATCAATTATTCACTTCTTTTTAGTACAAATTAGTATCCCATTGTACCAATCAGCACAAAGTGTTTATCCATTCATCTGTGGATGTGTCTTTGAAATGTTTCCAGTTTTGGGCTATTACAAATTAAAAAAAAATGCTATGAACATTCATGTCCAAGTCTTTGTATGGACATATATTTTCATTTCTCTAGGAATGGGGTGCCTAGATCATATATTAGGTGTACATTTACCATGGTGGAGGGGAAGAAAAAAAAATGGTTAGGGAGGGAGCCAAAACATAAGAGACTCCCAAAAACTGAGAACAAACTGAGGGTTTATCGGGGGTTGGAGGGAGGGGTGTGTTTGTGATGGGTATTGAGGGCACCTGTTGGGATGAGCACTGGGTGTTGTACAGAAACCAATTTGACAATTTCATAAAAAAAAGAACATTTTATTATTTTAAGGATATGTGATAAAATAATTCTAAAGTATAATACACATATTAATATTTCTCAATAACAATACTCGTTATTAAAAACAAAGCATTTTTCTCATTGAAAAAAAACAAAAACAAAACAAAACATCAAACTGTTTTCCACAGTGGTTGGGCTATTTTGCATTCCTACCAGCAGGGGATAAGAGTTCTGATTCTTACACATCCTTGCCAGCACTTTGTCAGATTAATCTTTTCTATTTAAAAATTTTTTCTTAATGTTTATTTTTGAGAGAGAGAGAGAGAGAGAGAGAGAGAGAGAGAGAGAACATGAGCGGGGGAGGGGCAGAGAGCAAGGGAGACACAGAATCCAAAGCAGGCTCCAGGCTCCAAGCTATCAGCACAGAGCCCGACGAGGCGCTCGAACCCACAAAGCCTGGGATCATGACCTGGGCCAAAGTCAGATGCTCAACTGACTGAGGCACCCAGGTGCCCCAGTTTTTCTTTTTAACTTTAGACATTCTAATAAGGGTGTGGAAGGATCTCACTGTGCTTTAATTTTGCAATTCCGTAATGGTTAAGAGTTTTGAGCGGCTTTTCATGTGCTGATCTGCCATTTGTATATCTTCTGCGGAGTAATTTTTGTTCAAATCACGTGCACATTTTTTTAGATTGCTTTCTTTTTATTGAATCTGAGAGTTCTTTTATATTCAACATATAAGTCTTATATCGCATGTGTGACTTGCAAATATTTTCTCCAATCTGTGTATTCTTTATTATCCTCCACTGATCGAGTTTTCTATCTTTATCTCAGTATCACACTGTCTAGATTACTGAAGCTCGATTATAAATCTTAACATCAGGTAGTCAGTTACTGCACCAACTCTGTGTTGTTTTGTTTTTAAGATGTTTTCCTATTTAGGTCCTTTTATCTCTGTATGAATTTTAAAACGAGCTGCTAAATTCTACAGAAACCCCATCGGGATTCTCATTTTGATCACCTCTTTATCACCAGGTGGTTGGTTAGAATTCTTTACCTCTGCTTTTCTGACACCATGCCATTCCTGATAGATGTGGGGTTGAATGAAGCCCAGGTCCCCTAAATGATCTGCAGTGATCCAGCATGGAGAGCAGGTCTTGTTATCACCTAGCAGTGATCATGTCCACCTTATGAAGTAGATGGTGATTGTCTGAAAGTTTTGTGTCTTGTTAGGCTGTCTCTTTCCTGATTCTCTGGCTAGACGGAAGAGAATTTTCTTGGTTTTAGATGGATGGCCGCTTCTTTCTGTGCCCAGTCACGTTTGCCACTTGCCGGTATCTTAAACTGTATGTCTGCAATGTATAAGACAAGAAGAAAACCTGTAGGACCATAGGGTGTTCCCCAGATCTTGAGGTCCCAAGTCGGTCTGCTTTCCCTCCACCTTTCAGAGTCTTCTTATAACACACGCAGGGATTTTATGTGTGCCTAGTGGAAGGAATACGGAAAAGTATATCTACTCCACCTTCCCAGAAGTGGAACTAATTCATTTGCAAGTTTTTGATTCTGATAGAAGACCAAATGATCATCTCAGTCATCATTCTCTGAACAAACTGGAAAGGGGTAGACTGGAAGCACGTGTTATTTATCCCCAGCAAATGGAATAAAGGCTTTTGCAAAAACCCCTCATCCTCTGGCACACTGAATGATTGCCTGATTCACCATTGTGTACAGAAACTTTACTCACTCTGCCAATACTGCTCTATCTTCACCTTACTGCATTGACCATGAGGTCAGCATCAGGATTATTGTTGCAGGATTTTTTTTTTTTTCCACCTCAGGACCTGGGCTTTGTTGTCTCACTGCCTTGAAGAATGGAGAGGTGGACACAAATAAAATGAGCAGCAGGCAAAAGTTTATCAGAGTATAAGATCAGAAAGTAAGAATAGTGTGAAACTCTCTTTACAGAGAGGAGGCATTTGAAAGTGAATGCCTGCGGACTATAGGCCAGGGACTTAGTTTTATAGAGTTGTGGCTGGCCCCTTTATCTCCCCCCCTGTTCCTTCTCAGGTTCTACCCTTATTGGCTAGGAACGCTAAATGCCTAGTCATTCCTTTCTGATTAGCTTGTTTCCATTGTCTGAGGGGTGGTCTTAGGCCCTACTGTTCCTTGTGGGTCCTACAGATTACTTCCTTTTAGTCAGGTCTTTTGTCTAATTCCTAAGGGGAACCTGAGGGGGAGTAGGCGGGGTCTGTTACATTCTTTTTTTTTTTTTTTTTCAACGTTTTTATTTATTTTTGGGACAGAGAGAGACAGAGCATGAACGGGGGAGGGGCAGAGAGAGAGGGAGACACAGAATCGGAAACAGGCTCCAGGCTCTGAGCCATCAGCCCAGAGCCTGACGCGGGGCTCGAACTCACGGACCGCGAGATCGTGACCTGGCTGAAGTCGGACGCTTAACCGACTGCGCCACCCAGGCGCCCCGGGGTCTGTTACATTCTTAAGAGGAACCTTATGCTTGAGGGAATTTTCTATGGTCAGATGCTCCCGGCATTGTTCCAAAATAAGTGTTTTTTTCCTTCCCACCCAGGGATCTTAGTCTCTCCCTTTCTGCTTAATGAATCCTATCTTTCCCTAATATCTTAGTATTATTATTTTTTAAGTTTGTACTTTTTTACAACCTCGCCATATTTCCCCCACCCTCTAGGGTCTGGCTACTGCTTTTGTAGTTTCTGGGATTATGTTTATTTTGCTAATAAAGTAATTGAACTTCAGAGGAATCAAGTAACTGTTAGAAATCACAGAGCAAGTCACAGAATCGGACACAGGACCTGGTCTACCTGCCTGAGGTCGGCAAGGTAAGGAAAAACAGTTTTGTGAGGTGTCAGAGAGGATGCATCAATATTACTAGAGGCTGTGTAAAGTCAGAGGTGTTTGGTGGCCTCAGGAAGAAGGTAATGCAACTCTGGTCATGATTTCCTCAATCTTAACCCTTTGATTATCACCTTATATTTGTGCCACATCTTAAGGCACAAATTTTCTTTACGTTGACTCACTTATTTTGCATAATTAAATGTCTGTCTTAAACAAAAATATCCATATGGGCACATGCTAATGTTATTTATTTTTAACATTGTATGTGTTTTTAGTACATATTGAAATAAATGTCTAACTACCAAAACAATAGCGAGTCTGTTTCTCAGCCAGAATCTTTTCCAGAATCCTGTGGCTGTGTAGTCCATACGTGGGTGCGTGAAAGGGCTCTAATGGAATATTATTGCAGACATAGATCTAGTATTGGGACAAAGGGGTGAGAAGGCTCTTTCTCAGCATTGTTGCGATTGCAAGGTTATAAAAAGGTTTGGCTACAGGTCTGCATTTCTCTTCTCCCTGGTAACAGCTTCCTCTGTGTTCCAGGTAATCCTGGAATAGCCTTTCAGTAAGGCTTGCTATTTATCAAGGGTTAGGCTTTCCAAAAAATTGTCTCATTAAATAGAAACTTACTTCTTGTTATCGGACTGGCTCGGCTGGATCCAAGACTTAGAGAAGACAAACTTCTCTTTCAGTACAATAAATCAAGACTGTTTTTATATATAAAAAAAGTGAGCTAAATCTACTTGAGTTGCAGTATATACTGGCAAATACGTTGTTAAGTCCTCCTCCTTTTAGCAGTCTCAAGATGAATTTAGATTTTTCCCCAGTGATGAGTTCATCAGACGTTGGAAATGATGTCCCATCAAGGGAAACAAGCCTCAAAACATGCTGAAATGATGACGAAAGAATGGAATAAAAACCCAACTTTGATCCACCACCCAGAGAAAGAAATTTGGCTCATCTGGAAAAAACACAAACTTTAAAAAACTGATCCTCTAGTGGATCCTGTATGCTCATATGTATGTTCATATATACGCGCATATGTGTGTTCATACAGCGAGGGTTGGTTGGTGTTTGGCGGGGGTATGCTGGGAAGCCCTGGGGGTCCTGGGGGTGGGGGAAGGATTGTGGGGGTGTTGGGGGATGATGTAGTGAGGCGGCAGCCGGGTCTGTGGGCGGTACCCGGGCCTACGTCGCAGGCCAACAGCGTTGGGGCTGGCACTCTGCGGGCCTGCCCTGGCTGGGGTTGTTGGTGTCCAGGTGGTGGCCATGCAGCCCCGTCCCCACACCTCACCCGCCATCACCCTATCCAGGTACCTAGTGCGTCCTGGTGCAGAGGTTCAAAGACCCTTTGGGGGGGGTCGTTCGTTTTCCTCCCGTTGGGGCGGTCGGCCCGTGGGGAGTCGTGGAGGTTGGTCTCCTGTTCTCCCCCAGACTCCACCACCCACCCCTTGCCCCCAGGCCAGGGTACTGCCCTGCCAGGCCCATGCCATGGTCATCCCCGGATATATATGCATAAATATGCATATATGTATATGAATGTATCTTTGAATATATATATATGGATATATGAGCGCAGTACCAGTTTTGCTTTTACATATGCACAGGGAAGTATCCGGATGTACACGAAGTGTTAACACCAGCTACCACGTGGTGGTGGGAAATGGATTTTTTTTTTCATTTGTCTTTTCCAAGTTTTTAGCACTGAGCATGTGTTACTTTTGTAATGATGGCATGAAACAATAAATAGTATTTTAAAAATACAAAGACCTATAATTTGGACGACAGGGAGTGACCGGCCCGCAGATCCCTGTCCTCATCCCACAGGTGTCAGTCATCACCTACCTGAAAGGACTTGTCAACCCTCAGGATTCAGCCTCATTTAGAGGGCAGGCCAGTGTGACAAGTGTCAAGGAAACCTTTACCGTCAGATTTTTACAAAAATGAAATTTTTGTATTCAGTACATTATTCTTTAAATGGATGCCAAATTAAATTTTTTTTTTAAGTTTTTATTTATTTTTGAGATAGAGACAGAGCATGAACGGGGGAGGGGCAGAGAGAGAGGGAGACACAGAATTGGAAGCAGGCTCCAGGCTCTGAGCCATCAGCCCAGAGCCCGATGTGGGGCTCAAACTCACGGACCGTGAGATCGTGACCTGAGCCGAAGTCGGACGCTTAACCGACTGAGCCACCTAGGCTCCCCAAATGGATGCCAAATTAATAGGTGCCAAGAGGAATGTTCAAGAGGAGAGTAATTTGTAATGCTTTTTTTTTTTTTTTTTTCCTAAGGAGAGGGCTCACATTTTTAAAACAGCTGTCATAGGCACGGAGTCCATCCCTGTCCCTTCACTGCACCCTGATCCCTGCCCCCAATCCTCCAACACAGCAACCTCTTTGCACTCTTCCCTAGCCCACGCATACACACACACACGCACGCACGCACACACACACACACACACACACACACACACGGACACACATGTGCCTGCCGGCCAGCATGATCATAGAATCTATTACAGAGGTCCAAATTCCCAAGGTCTTACTACACTACTAAAAATAGTTATGCTTACTTAGCCTGCTTAATATGCACACCATTTCTAATTTTTCTGCCTGAGTAAACTGAAACATCATTCCAGAAATACGTTCTTACTAAAACAAGACTTGTTTTTTTTGTCTTCGTTCATACATTTCCCCTCCTTTCTCCCCGTCTCCCTCCTCTCTCCATTCCCTATGTCCCTCTCAACTCCCCAGCCATACCCATTTTTAAATTTCAAAACATAAAGGGGAAAGTAGCAGTAATTTGGACTTGGCTTTCACACAAAATGGACCAATTTTTCTTAACTGTTGGTAATTTGTCCTGAAAATGGATATAGGGGAGTCGGGCTGGGAGGCTTTGAAGAATGGGATTTTATGAGAGGAAAATGAGGCCTGAGTGTGTGGGAATGCACCTCCCTCTGTGCCTGGAACAGTGCAGGCACGTGTAATAACCACAGCTAATAGCACCATTATTGCTATTATCACCTTATAGTATTATTATTCATTAGAATCAGACAAAGCCTATTAACCCATTTAATTGAACGTCCCACTGACTTCACGGAAAGGACTTGGCAAACTGTCCGAGACGTTGCAGCCATGAAGCAGCTGGCCACTTTGCCACTTGCCACGCGGTGACAGGGCCCGGCAAAGGTTTCCCCAAACTGTTCCGCGTGTGGCTTATCTGGGAACTTTCCAGGACACACCAGGAAGGATGCTTATCCCCGCCCTCATCCCAGCCTTTTCATGCATACATCTCTCTATCCCTGTGGATAAACCCGACCTAACAAAGGAGAGACTTACATGAAACACACATGCACACATACGCACATGGTGTGGCCAAAGATTCCTCCTCTATTCCCTGAGCTGGCACTCCTTTTGAGCCACCCAGACTGGCACACACAATTCATGGTGAACACCTGGTTTCTCCTGAGCTTGGTGCCCACTGGTCCAAAGCTTCTGGACTCTCCCACAATCTGGAGACCGGGTGGGGCTGCTGTGGCCACCTCTGGTAGCCCCCGGGCTCAGGGAGACTGGCTCAGGAGACTAGGCAAGGATCTAAGGAAAGCAGCAGCTGGGGGAGGCCAGGGCCCCTCTGGCTTCTAGCCCCTGGGGTGGGCTTCTTCCTGGGGCTCAGCCTTCCCTTCATGGAGCCTCAGTGTTCCCCTCTGTCAAATGGGCACTGGACCTGCCTGCTTGCCTCTTGAAAGGTTCAGTGTCAAGGTTTGAAGGGACCCTGGGTATGACCAGTATGTGAGGCTTTCATGTAGATTCTCCCACAGCGCCACTGCCAGCTGGCCCTATGGGGAGGTATCTCGCTTTATTTCACTGGGGATGATGACACCCCCGAGGCCTCAGCAGGGCTGGTGCAAGGCACCCAGATCCTCTGCTGGATCACGAGCTGAGATTGCATCACCTTTCCCACCCCAAAGTCCATTTCCACTGGGCCTGCGGCAGCAAGGCGCAAGATGGCCCCACCTCAAGCCCAGCCCAGCCGACCTTCTTGGGGTGAGGGCCCAAGACCAGCGTATCCTAGAGGTTACGAGTCTGGGCTCTAGAGTGAGACAGGACCTGGGTTCAGCTTTCATGGCTGCCACTTACTGCCACATTAACCTCTCCAAGACCCCATTTCCTCATCTGCAAAATGCGGCTAGTTGTGAAAAGGTATGTACAGTGTTTGCCACTGGGCTTATGACATAGGCTCTAGATCATTCCTGGGTCTCTGCTGCCCATTGCTCCTCCAGCCTCCAGGACTCTAAAACTGGCACATCTTAGGCAGTACATCACTGGAATCCAGGTGCTAGGGCAAGATTCCCAGGCCACAGCCCTCCCCAACTGGGACTAGGAGAGGGAATATCTGTGGGTGCAGGAATTAAGGTCTGAGTTAAGGTAAGGTATAAAAGGTCAAGGGTGAGAGTATGAGGAAGGAGAAATCAAGGCTAACCAGAGAAATCTTGGAGGGCTTCCTGTGAGAGGAATATATATGTTCATATATATATTTCCCCCCCTCACCCATGGACACCTCAGAATTGCACTTTGCTCCTGAGCCTGGCAGCATGGACCTGGACCTGGCTGACGGCCACCTGGACAGCATGGACTGGCTGGAGCTGTCGTCGGGTGGCCCCGTGCTCAGCCTGGCCCTGCTCGGCACCACGGCCCCCAGCTTCTTCTCCACGGACTTCCTCGATGGTCACGGTCACAACTTGCAACTCCACTGGAATTCCTGCTTGTAGCTCTTGGTCTGCAGGGCCAGGACGGGAGGGGCTGGAAGTTGGGGAGATCTGGCACTCTCAGCCTGGTCCCACCTCTGTGTGGTCCTGAGTCCTGACAATCATAGGCCCTGCTTTCCCGGCCCCAGTAGGCCAGAGCAGGCCATACCACGCCTTGGCTCAGGCTCACCAAGGAGGCAAGCTGTCAAGGAGCAGCTTTGGTCTAACCCTGGAGTTCAGGAGGCCAGGACAGGCCTGGACAGGCCAGTCCTTTTGTAAGGTTGGAAGTGCAGTGTGGCTGCAGTTTGCTCAGCCAGGCGAGGCCCAGGGCCAATCTCCTTCCTTCTAGTCCCCTTTTCCTGTGAGGGAAGAAACTAGCTGGGCCTCTACCTCCCTGTTCCCCATGATGCCAACCCCAGGGTCCCAGGCTTCTGGGAGGGGAGCGCCTTTGCATTTTAGTGTCTTGGTGTAGTGTAACCATTTAACGGTTGGTGGCAAACATTTTCTGTATAGGTGTGTATACCTCTATATTCTATATCGCCATATACATATATATTGGAACATATACTGTACTATATATGCATATATTTTTGCATGCTGGGAGGTGGATTGGGGCTCCCTTCCATCCTGTGCACAATACAGAATGGAGACCACTGCTCCTGGGGTTGGACACAGCCGTCCTCAGCCCCATGTAGACACCCTGCCACGGCCTGTGCCCCATCTGTGTCTTACTCCATACTTGTGCTACAAGGGCAGAGGTGCTTCCCGGCCACCCGCCCACATTCCGTCCCACTGCCTCACCACAGCCCTGAGTGGCCCTGAGACCGGAGGTGGGTGGGGGAATCAGCCTTCAAACTGAGGCCTTGTCTCGCCATGGGGCCCAGTCTCCTTTCTGGCCTGTCACTATCATTAACAGGATTAGGGATGGGGTCACCAAACTAGTGCAGGGACAGAGATCGGGAAGCTGTGTGGACTTTAAAAAAAAAAAAAAACACTGAAAAAACATATATTCATGTATATATGTTCACATAGCAGGGGGTTTATTTATTCATTTGGAGGCGTGCATGCTCACTGGCTTAGACACAGAGAAACCCAATCAGAAGAAACTCATTTCACATCTGTTCTCCTGCTGGTCAACCGTAATTGGTGACTGATTGCATACGAGGCGTTTTCTTTCTTCCCTGACCTTTCTGTTCTGGTAACACGGTCATTTCCTGCCAGGGGCTGCAACAGGGCACATTTAGGCAGAAAGTGCTTTTCCTTTACAGGGACCAAGCACTTTCCTGGCACCTCGAACTGTCTCTCATTTGCAATATGAAATGAACTGCTTTGTGATGGAAGTATGTGGAAAGGAGAAGAAAGCACTTTGAGATCCACTTTTCGTAACAGCCAATCAGCCACATTCTTGGCTGCACCCTCTATACCCGGACTGCTGTAACCAGAGTATCTGAGATCCTCATTTTTCTCTCCTACTGTACTAATATGCAAGATCAAACAAATTTCAGCTGTTCAAACAGAAGCTGGAGGCAAATATCACCTGTCTGGTTTTAAGGAGGAGTGTTCGAAGGTAGAGGAGGGTCATTAAAGTTGTCTCCACATTGAGAAGACACTTTAAGACATAAACATGACGCGAGTCGTTCACGGTTTTGTTCAGGGTGACTTACCGACAGGAGGAAGGATGGGGCAAACAAATGGTCTAGGCACTATGTAGTTATTCTCTACCCTATTCTCTAGCAAACTATGACACAGCCTTTATAGAGCGGGGCAGTGGGGTGGGCATTGTAATGAGGTCAAAGGGTAGCTATCTAAAGTGGAGCCTTCTGTGAGGCACTTTAAGCGAGCTCAGGAGAAGCCTTCCTGAGCTCCAGTCAGGGCATATGTTAACCTCCATGGGGCCTGGAACATGCAGCCCCAGCGAGGTCACTGCACAGGCATGAACAAGATGGAGGGCCAAAGATAGAGTCGGTGTTGTCAGGCCTCCTGTGAGGAGAAAGTTGCTGCTTTCTAGAACTGATTCACCTGAGATGTGCATCTTTGGGATTGTACTTTCATTTGAAAGGTAAAGTAGCTGTTTCTGTTTCTGAAGCTGGATAATAAGATTGCAGAGAATAGCGGCTTTCTTCCTCTTTTGCCAACATTAGATCTATTTGAAATTATTGTGCTAGGCTTAAGCACCCAAAGTAATGTTTTCTGGTGCTGCTTAATGCTTCTGCCAAAAAAAGGGGATGTCCAGAAAGTAAATATGGAGAGGAAGCACACAATTTGAAATTAAGAAGAAGGAAAGTCTTGAGACATATTTGGAAGTCACTTATGACAGTTCAGATTTTTAATTTTAATTGCTAGCAGGCAGATTCTACGTTTGTCGGAAGTTGTCAGTAAGCTGGCCATGTTTCCGTTTTTTATTTAAAACATGTACTTCCATTTCATAGAGAGCTTGGAACATGCATGCCAATATGCCTTCTTATTTTTCTCTCACACAGTTCTGACTAGATATTTGGAGTTCATTTGTCATTTAACTGTAACTTTTGTTGCTGATTAAAGACATTTAATACTTTTTAATTAATTATTTAGAATCATAAATGTATCACATGCACATTATAAAAATTTTTAACACAAATATGTGTTAAAAAAAGTAAGTAACTTATCCACCCTAGCCCCTGGTCTTATCCTTTTGAGGTAACTAATATTTATAGCCTGATATGTGCCCATCGACATTGTTCTCTAGACTTTATGTATATGTTAAAAATACACATATATGTATGTATGTGTATACACATATAGTATATATGTCTGTATAAGCATCCAACTCTTGGTTTCCCATCCAAGTAGTAACCAGGCCCGAACCTGCTTAGCTTCCGAGATCAGACGAGATTGGGCGCGTTCAGGGTGGTATGGCCGTAGACCCAACTCTTGGTTTTGACTCAGGTCATGATCTCACAGTTTGTGAGTTCGAGCCCTGTCGGGCTCTGTGCTGACAGTGTAGAGCCTGCTTGGGATTCTCTCTCTGTCCCTCTCCCTCTCTCTCTGCCATTCCCACTCTGTCTCTTTCTCTCAAAATAAGTAAATAAACTTAAAAAAAAAAAAGGAATGCCTGTTTGAGTGGGTGCATAACTTTACCAATCTTTTCCTACAGGTGGAAATTTAGGGACCTGGTGATTGCTTTGGGTTTGAATAGTTGCAGATTGTTAGAGTCCAGATTTGAGGTTGCCCTGGCAATAGAGACCCCTTGAAATTTAATATATTTCCTTTCAAATGCTTCCACTGGTTAATGATCAGAAAAGAGCCCTTTGATTTTTGGAACTTGGGATGTCTGGCCACAGGCCCCTCGGTTTAATAGCTTTAGCATTGAAGATATTTAAACCCTTTCACCATCTGACTTTTGCCACCAGACTCGACCAACCTCTGTTTGAAGAAGAGAACCCACCACATGCCTATAGGAAGTTCTTGGGAGCTTTGGCTTTTTTCTTGTCCTAGGTTTATCTTCTGCTAAATCTGCATCCTCCCGTCAGCTATCACCTGGGGCTGCCTTCAGCCAAAGCTGGTGCCTTTCTTTAGAACAGGCATCACTACAGACAGTAAGAAGTCTCTCACTTCATGCAGAATTCTCAAGGTCATCCTGTTTTTCCTTGATTTTACAAGGCTTGTAAGCACTTTGCAACCAAATAGCAAGATTTACCACCTTCCCATTTTATAATAATAGGATCCTCACCTCTAAGCCCCATCTTCATCCCTTAGGCAAAGTCAAATGTTAGCACCTTCTTCCTGATATGACATTCTGAATCAGTCAGTGTTCTTAGCTGCAAGCAACAGAAGATGACTCTTGCTGATTCAAGAACTGAAAAAAAAAATTATATTTAGGACTGTAGTTCATAGAATCTCTAGTAGAGCTGGAGAAATGTACTTGGAGGTTAGGACTTTGTCAGGCAGAATGCCCTGTTGCTTTGCTGGACAGATCCAGCTACTGGTCAAGGAAGATTGTCCTCAATGACACTGGATATTGGTTGCTTCTGAGGACATTGCTGCCACCATTCTCTGGTAATGCAGACTTACTGCACCTAGCACAGTCACCTGAGTAGATTTTTTTTAAGTTTATTTATTTATTCTGAGAAAGAGAGAGATAGAGACTGGGAAAGTAAGAGAGAGGCTGGGGGGGGGGGGGGGGGAGGGAGAGAGAGGAGCCCAAGCAGGCTCTGCACTGTCAGCACAGAGCCTGATGTGGGGCT